>NC_046168.1:22418931-22783528 GCF_011064425.1 Rattus rattus | reverse complement strand
ATTTGGCATAGATACAAATAAAATGATTGTATACCTCAAAAAAAAAAATAAAGGTCTTAAATAATAATAATAATAAAAAAAACTATTGGAAACGATTAAAAGCAATTCCATGTGGAAAATTGATCTTGAAGTGGATCTTCAGGAATGTTGTAGAATTTCTTAAGCATACCATAAACTGGTATCAAGCCTAGTTGTTGCAACATACAAGTTCTCTTCCATACATTCGCACTGAAATTCACAAGTTGAATAAATATTTAAAATTAAAACCAATGGCACAACTTCAGTTCTTTAAAAAGAATCTCAGTGAGACACACAATGTTCTCTGTGATCAATTTAGACATATACCCAAAGAGAAAGAGCAGTTGTACCCAGTACCATATTCCCTATCACTTAAAAGTCCAGCTTGTACTGCATGCCCGCAACACACTGTGACTGGTATTTCTACCCTTCATAAACACACTGGGATGGAGAAATTAAGATTCCGAAATTTCCTTAAAAAATAAAATGTGAATTAAATGAAGCATGCACAGGCATAAAAACTACAAAATTGATGAAAGAAATCAATTACCTAAATATTAAATAAATGGTATATTCTTGGATCAATAAACTCTAGGAGGTACAAATAATAATTACCCCCAAATTAACATATCAGTTGATTACAATTCCTATCAAAATCTCAGGATTTGCGGTGAGAATGTGGGGTGAATATGATCAAAATATATTACTTGAAATTCTCAAATACTTAATAAAAAGATTACTTTTTAGGATTCCAGGATTAAGTATAGGCGTAGATTAGATTATTAAAAAGGTCACATTACAAGACAAATGAGGTAGAATAAAAGACTGCTTTATACGAAAGAACAAAATGGGGGGTTAACCCACCTGATTTGAGACTTGCTTGCTTGTTTGTTCTTCTTTCATACAGTCCATCCCAACCTCAGTTTCATCTAATTTGTAATATTGCCATGGTAATAAGCACTGGAAAATCCCAGACAGATAGACACTTGGGTGAAGGAAGCAGACTAGAGTATCCGTAGGGACCCCATGCATGCTCAGCTGCCTCTGTGGAGAGAGGCAAGGAGAATCATTGAAAATGGAGCTACCCAGCACCGGAGGTTAACAAGAAAAGGAGCTCAAGGTTATAGCTCCCTCAAAGATTAACTCAAAATTATTCATGGCCTTAAATGGAAAATATAAAACAAAAACATTCAGGATCTGAATTCAAGAGAAAAGGCTGTTTGTCACCAAAAGCAGGCTACACAAATCGAAGAGTGGATCATTTCAACATCAGAAAAGCAAGGCCCTACCTTGGGGTGTTTCCCTTCCCCCTCGCTGAGCCTTTCAGCCTGCTATAGTAAGAAGTTGTTTACACCCTTGGCAGCTGCTCTTAGCCCCTGATTTGGAGACTTTTCACAGCACCCTTCCTCCCCACCGAGCCTTCCAGCTTGTTGTTAAGAAGTTGTTTATGCCCCTGATTGGGCCCGGGATTTTCCACCGCACAGACTTTTCCTGTTTTCCTGGTTGGGGATTTTCACCTGCCTTGTTGTTTTTCCACTGCTTTTGCCTCGGCTATATAAGGAGATCTCAGAAAAGCCTTGGTGGCACTCTCTGAAAACGGGTGACCCATGTACGTGTTTTCTTTCAATGCCACAAACCTATGCCCGATATTCACACACTGGTGGCCCAGGCACCATCATTTTGTGACCATCTCTCTAAAGACTATCGAGAGGCTGGAGAGATGGCTCAGTGGTTGGGCACTGGCTCCTCTTCCAGAGGACCTGGGTTCAATTCTCAGCATCCTCATGGTGGCTCATGATCATCTGTGACTCCAGTTCCAGGGAATATGATGCCCTCCTCTGGCTTCTACAGGCACTGCATGTACATGTTCCACAGACATAATATGCTAGTAAAGCATGCATACACGTCAAATAAATAAATCCTTAATATTGTTCAAAAAGAGAGCTAAACGCCAGGAGAAAAATATTTTACAAGTCTCATATCAAATACAGAAGAGGAATTTACAATAAACAAACTATCAAGATCCAAAACTAAAAACACAGATAACAGGACAAGAAAATAAAAAGAATATACAAATTCTCTTCAAAATAAGAGACATTTTATACATATAAATATAGTATAACATATTAATGTAAATATAAAATTGTAAATAAGCAAATTGGAGGAGACTCGGTCTCACTAACTTTTAGAGAAATTAACTTAAAACCGTGCTGAGACAGCATGACACACCTGTCACAGCAGCCAACACAGACCGTGAGTCATGAGTTTGTGAGATAGTCCCACATGGGTGGTAGGGTTGTAGATTAATACAGCCAGGAAAAGTTAGGAAGTTTATTTACAAATCTAAATATGAAACAATTTTTCCAACAAACACACTCCTGGTCATCAATTCTAGGGAAATGAAAGTGCTTGTTCAGCCTTAGTATTAAGCTAAGGCAGAATGGCAAAACCGGACCAGCCTGGGACACATGGACAGTTTTGTTACAAGAAAAGAAACCCAAGAGGGGGCAAAACGGTGTTCATGTGAAATCTATGCATTCATTCATCTATCTCATTCATAATAACCTCGTCCTGGAAATCGGGACCCTTTCCTTCAATAGAGGGATGATAAACATGCTGAACCACATCCATAACACAGAGCACTGTTGGGGGGAGAGGAGGGAGGGAGAGAGGGAGGGGGGGAGGGAGGGAGGGTCTATCACTGCTTTCCTGTCTGTTATCACCCAATTGTGTCTTTACATCATTTACACAAGGAACTATGCTGAATACAAAAAGCCAATTCCAAAAGGTTCCATACTTTATGGTTGCACTTACAGAACGTTCTTGAAATGTCAAGATTTAAGAGGGGAGCAGATCAGTGTTTGCCTCATGTTAGGGAGGAGAGAGGCATGAGGGGTGTGGGCATGAGTCAACGAGGACCTGAGAGAACTTCTGTGGGTGAAAGTTGTCTCTGCCTACAGACCACGTGTGATCTGTTATGAGAAACCAGAAGAGAGCTACGTGGGACCCTTTGCCCATTACCTACTTCCTCCCTGTGAATCTGCACCTACGTCCTCTCAGCAGAATGTTCAATTTTTATTCAAAAAATTAAAAGTCCAGGATATGACCAGGGGCAAAGAAGTTTTCAAAACTATCTAAATTATGGCTGTCTTGTGGTAATTGAAAGTAGGTGGTGAGGAAGGTACGTATGCACAGACAAAACTGGTGATTAAAGCTAAAAGGAAAAGAAAAACAACAGGAATAGCATATGCATTGTATTGTAATTTAAAACAAACCAGAGCACTTCCTAGTTCACTGCTACCAACTGAAAGGCTCCTCTTGTGTCACCAGACTCTGAGAGTGCCAAAGGCGTTGATTGACGTGCAGTCGATTTTCACCTCCGTCCTTTAAAAAGAAGTTGAGAGACAAGGAGGTGTTACTTTCTAAATTCTTCAGAGAGTTATTTATTTCATTTTCAAGTATTTTACAGTTTCCTCTCACTGGGCCTAATGCAGCAACATTTTAAAAAACAATTCTTGGTCTTCTCCAAAGGAATCGTAAGATAAAGATACTATGTTAGTAATTCCTCCCCCTGGATAACTACGGGTCATACACGGCACAGCTCGCATTCTACTGTGCTTCTTCTAAACTGAAGTAAGTTTTGGGGTATGTATTTTAGTATTTTTCCTATAAAGTATGTTATTTTTATAGAAAAAAAGTTGTCAAAAATGAATTGTGAAAGTTCTCATACCAAAACCAGGAAAGTAGTTCCATGAGTTCACAATTTAACAAAAAAGAGCTGTCAGTGGACCCACAGGACTGTTCCTTAGTCCACTTCCTGCTATCATAAAGAACAACATAAAGAATGTTTCTGTTCCCAGACATTTTTTTCCTGTGCAGGCTTGCTTTTGCTTGGATGTGAACACATTTGTGTGTGGGTGCACATGCATGCACGTGTGTGAGTGTGTGGGGAACTGATATAGATGTCAGGAGCCATCGCCCATCAATCTTCTACCTCATTCATTGAGGGAGGATCTCTCAGTCAAACCTAGATGTCACTAACATGGAAGGTCTTACTGACCAGCCTGCCCAGGGGTCTGGTTTTTGTCTTCCAAGCCTGGAATTACAGGTAAGCTGTAATTCCCACCCAGAACTTACATGGGTACTGGAGATCCCAACTCTGGTTCTCCTGGTTTTGCATCAAATACTTTAACCACTGAACCATCTCTCCAGGCTCCAGAGAAAATTTTCTCATTATAGCCACAGAACCTTGACCCACTTTAGTGCAACTTCAGGTAGGCTGTGCTTGCTAAATACAAATCATTACCAAAGCATGGGAAGACAAACATCTATAAGTTATTAGAAAGAATGTTTGACTCTGTTGTCCTGCTGCATATTAAACTGGGAAGATGCCCCTTCGTGAATATGATAGGTGGTTTCGATTGTCATTTCAACTGTGGTTGGAATCACCTAGGAGATGGCGACACACGCCTGTTAAGAGATGGCAGCATCTCTTGGGCAGAGACTAGGACTAAACAAATGAAGAGGAAAAAATACAAATGAATCTATGTAACTGGATGAAAACTGACTGAAGGTGACTTAAAGTGATCACTGATCAGGTTTCATGACTTACGTTTCTATGTCTCCCTGGGACTTCCTGCTTCCACTGGTGTCTTTGCTAGCAGGTGCCTGAAGATGCTTGGTTTCTCAGAGAACAGAGAGCCAGGAAGGAAAACCAGATGAACAAGAAAGTGCACGCAGGATGAACCCCACAAGGGAAGCCTAACCCTGAGGCTTGGAATTTAATTTTTCTGGTAATGGTGTAATTCTTCTCTCGAGTGAATCACTCTTTATTCCACTTCACTTTGCATGTATTATCTCTAAGGAGCAATATTTAATCTATAATTATCTTACTATATAATTTAGACCTTTGGATATCGCAGTAAGATATGCATTAGACAAAAGAGCCTGGTGCTAAATTGTTTTGCCAGGATAAGCTGTACCGTTCCCATTTGTCTTTACCTCTTCTTTTGAGAGTGTTGCTTACTGAAGCAAGGTTATGGGACCCATATAACCATGGTGGAAATATTCAGACGAGCCTCGACAAACGGCTCAGTCAGAGCGCTGGGAAAGGATACTCAGAGAGTATCTGTCTTTCTGCCAAGAGACGTTCACAGTATTTGTCCCATTTCTCCCCCAAGAACTACAAGGCAGGGAGAGCGTGAAAATGGAAATCAAGCCAACTGCATCAGAAAGAAAGGGAAATGAAAGGGAGAGGACAGGATGAAGAGGGAGAGGGAAAGGAACTCTCACAGCAGGGAAATGACCAATCTAAGGAAGAGAGCACAGAGGGAGTGAGCTCTTTCAGTCGTGTGACTGTGAGAGGTAACTATGCCTCTACCTTTTCCGGTAATCACAAGATTTGTGTGCATGGTTTTGCACAGAGCTTAGCACATTGCTGAATCACATGACAGAACAAAATCAATTCAAAATACCTATAACAATCTTTTCTGTTTCATGGGAGAGGAGCTTTTACATGGGAAAATATTTTACCATAATACTCTGTTTCTCTAGGTCAAATGCAAATGACCCCCAAATCTACACTTTCTAAATTACACAAAGAGCAGAAGCTCGTGAGAACTCTGCCCTTGGTCCAGACCAACTTCTCAGGTCAGCCACCAGTCAACTGATGGAGCAGCTGCCTCTGAATTCCAGGAATGCCTTTCCTTAGCTTGAATTACTAAACTGACTGCAGAATCTAAGCAAGAAACGGCTCCAAATTTGCAAGTCTTGGTCCAACCTTCTCATACCGTCCAAAAGTGTCTGACATTGAAATTCTGGTTTCAGTGAAGTGTGTTAATGCATATTTTAATGAATGCAAACTGTGAGGTCTAGCAGTGCCGTGGAAACATTCCCTTTAAAAAGAGGAACCGTTCCAGAAGGTACATGCATTTAACGTCACTTTTTAAGAAGCTTATGCCTAATGAATATAAATAGGTCATGTTATCTGAAAATTAAGGTCACAAATTAGCGATGATAAGAAGAGTGTAGAGTATATCATAGTAGTTAAAAGAAATGGACAAGCAGCAAGCTATGGGAAGAAACAACCATTGAGTGCGTCAGGCAGAGTGTTACCCATGCAGCATCTTAATAGAGCCATTTCTTATGTTTTGGGCTCTAATTCTCACCTGAAATCCTGCACAAGATCTATAAGCAGTGGTACCTGGTTGCCCAGAGTCATTTTATTCCAGTCCTTGGCACAGATGTGGAGAGCCTTTATATGAAACCTAACAGTGGAGGTGAGCCGAGGCAGTATGAGTAGGATGCAAATCTCATGGTGAAAATATTTTCCAGTGGAAACTAAGGCCAAACGACAGGCAATGATGTGTTGCACTTACAACTGCCCCTCCCCCACAAGAATGTGTCTTCACAGAACGGACATTACTTCTCATCTAAATTGGCTACTATAGGTCAGACTGATCCTATGGAACTCCCTCCCACAGCATATGCACCTGACGGTCCAGAGAATGCACAAGAATGGAGAACACAGAGGGCACCCCACACCCCACCTCCCGCTGCCAGGCAGGTCACTTGTATTCACAGAACACAGCTCAGAGAAGATTCCATGGCTGTGTCTTGGGGATACCGGAAATCCCATCTTCCATGGGACCAGAAAGGAGAAAATATACCTACAACCAATAGGAAAAGGAGAGAAAGTGCAGGGCCTCACTTTTTCTAACTATGTATGGGATGGTCTTGTCCAGATTACAGTCCATGCACAGGTCTCTTGAGTATGACTAACGTCTGCAGACAGAGCTAGCTCTCTTTTTGGTTTCTGCCATTCTGGGTTATATCAATACTACCTACTCCCTTGTTCACTTTCCCTCACAATTCCATTTTACCTTCACTTTCATTTAAAATGATGTTTACCTGCTGAGAAACCGGAAATGCCACTCCGAGTCTGGATTATGTGACTTCATAACGCCAGTAGTTATTCTCATCACCCAAGGCTAAATAAAGACAAACGACTGTCCCGGCAGTTTGAATCTAGAATGGCCTCTGAAGGCCAAGCTTTGCACCTAGTCTAGGATGCTTCTGGGCTATGGCTGAGCTCCTTGAAAGGAAGGGTTTAATGGAAGAAAGTTAGGTCCCCGGGACCATGTTCTTGAAGGAGATATTGGGTCCCCTTCTTCCTTTTATCTTTCCTGTCAGACCATCCATGAAGTTAGTACCTTCCACCATAAGCTCCCACCATGAAGTAATGTGCTACCCCAAGCCCAAACCGACAGGGCCGAGCAGCCACAGATTAAAATTCTCCTAAATTTGGGCCATAGCAATTTTTTTTTCCTTTGAGTTGTTTATCTCAAATATTTTGTCTCTGTGACTGAAAACTGATTAACACAGTTGTAAATGCATATACTTGGCCTACAGAAAATGTTCAAAATGACTTTATCACCATGTTAGGACAATTTACATTTGTTAACTCAATAGACATGGTCATAATGATAGAACATGGATCACAGGGGCCATGCTGGACTCACCACTGCACACCCATTGGCCAACAGAGTAGCCAACATGAGTGTCATGAGTCACAAAAGCATGTGACTTCCATTAGTGAATGAACAAAGAGCATATTCCAGACTCCTAAACCTCAGAAATCAAGAACTAGGCTCCTCTGAGCATCCACAACTACTCCCTTCTCACACTTCTACCTTGTTTTCACTCAAGGACCCTACTCTGGTCACTCCATCACCCTCAGACGAGCCTTCACTCCAGACCCCAGACCTGGACCTGCCACAGCCTGTTTTCCAGTAGTTCCCTTTCCTACGTCTTTACTGACCCAAAAAGTTTCTGTATTCGCTTGATTTGATAGGCATGCTTGCTTCCACACACAAAAATTAATAAGTGGTTTCATCTGCAACTCAAAAGCTAAAGAAGCAAATGTCAGACTGAGGATTTCTCTCGGTGATAGAGCATTTCTCTCGGTGTTAGAACACTTGCCTCGTATATACAGGCCCTGAGTTCAATCCAGATTTATTAAAAAATATCATATGCAAATAAAAAAGAAACAACTCTCCAAATATGGTTGGTATGGATTTATGCGTACATTTCTAAAGGACTTTCTCCCCTTCCTATTTCAGATCATCTTTCTCCAATAGCCCATGTAACTGCCACAAGGTTACAATGTACATAGTGAGATTTCAAATGTTATTTGTCTAACAACTTTTGAGTTTTTATTTTCTAAGAGTTCTGTAAAGCCCATTCCTGTGTCTAGACAGCTGACAATTCCATAATTCGGAATGATAATTTACATATAGAACTTAGTACACATATGATTTTTAGTGTGTATAATCTCTTACTCAATTAAAAATACAGTTCTAAAGGTCCTCTTGTGAGATCCATATTCAAAATCAATATAGCTGATGAGAAATAACCAGGACCACCTATCAATTTTGTGATTGAGAAGCATTGTCATTATATACATTTTGAATTCCATATTAACATTCATTTTAGGGAAATTTTTTAAATACTCCATATATATGTTTTTTCCAAGAATGACTCCAGGCTTCTGGGTGGCTTTTCCCTGTAGAGTAAAACTCTGGTACTCTCTTTACTGTCAGCCATGAATAATTTTACAACCTCCCCAGTAGGTTATGTGCTTTGGAATTTTTCATTGGCCTGTGAAACATTTATTATATTCTGAGAACTTATCAGGCATGGTATAAAACATGGAAAAGATATAGTCCTTATCCAGTGCCCTCTCCATCTAAATAGCACAAGCAACCAAATAAAAATAGTATGTTGCAAAGATTGGTTTCAATTTCCTTCATTTCTTTTTAGGATTATGATGTCATTTTTCAAAGACCATGTCCGCAAGCTTCGGTCTGAGGAGAGCCTGTGGTCATATGAGATTAGAGGACGGTTCACCAAAGAAATGAGTTTTGAGTAAGACCCACTGAAGCAGAATTCGGGCCATACATCAGAAGAAATGCGGGAATAGAGCTTAGCATAAAAGAACTGAAACACCAGCCTTTCTGGCAGAGGCATCTGTGCTGAAACCCTGAGTTTAGGGAAAAGAAATGTTTAAGGCCCTGCTCTTGGCTCATAACAATGGTGAGGTCTGCGACCTTAGGGAGATGGTCTCACCTTTCTCAACTTGCGCTTCTTCAGGAATAAGAAAAGGATGAAGTTCCTGTTTTATGTCATTTCCATAGATGATGGAAGGGCACAGTGTAAGTCTCAGGAAATATTTTGTGGTTCTTAGTTGAAGGGAAATGAGCGTTGTGTGGCTGTCCGCACTGGTTTTCTTCTCGTTTGAAAGGAGCAGGTAGACAGAGTAGCCATAATCAGTAATAGTCCTAGACAGCTTGCCATGTGGCTTTGGGAGGAGAGCGGTTCTCCTTTTGCTTTCAGGATTACCTCAACAGCCCAGGAAGAAGATAAGCATCTTTGAGGCCCTTGACGCTGTGCCTTCTGAGGGAAAGAGTGAGTCTGGGGGACCATGTTGTGACCACATGCTCAAGATAGTTACGTGTTGAGCTACCTGGCCATGTGCCTATATCTGTAATGGCATTAACAAGCTTTGACAGAACACTTGACCAGCTAGAAATACCGTATTATTTAGTTGTATTGTTATAAGAAACCCAAGAGCCATCATTCAAGACCTCTGTGCAAATCCCTATGGTAGCTGAAGTTTTGCAATATGTCTTGCCACTCACCGCCAGTATGACTTTGCACAAGGTTTAACAACATAGGTCTGAGCCCTACATCTTAGTCTTCAAAATAAGCATTGTAAAAATGAATCCACCAGTAAGTTCAGAACAATAAGCATGAGTTCAAGTAAGGCACTTAGTACAGTGACCAGTTCCAGGAAATCATTCCATAAATGCTGGCTGTGCTATTTAATGTATCTGTTAAACAGGTGAAAATTAAGAGATGTGGTGGTTTCACATATCAATCTGACCATGCTAAGGCATATGCAAATAATTGGTAAATTATTATTTCTAGAGGTTTCCAAAGAGATTGGCATTTGAATCAGTAGATTGTGGCAAATCACTTAATCTATTGAGGATCTGGATAGGACAAAAGGGCAGAAGAATGGAAATTTTTCTCCCTTCTTGAGCTGAAAAGTCCATCTTCCATAGCTGGCCAGCAACTGAGCACCTGTTTCTTGGGTCTTCCAATTTGAGAGTTATAGCATACTCCCCCATACTTCTGTTCCTAGTCTCAGGCCATAAGACACAAACATAATCACACTGTAATCTTTCATGGCTCTCCAATTTGTTGATGATATATCAAGTGGCTTCTCAGCCTCCAAAAGCCATGAACTCATTTCCAGGACACACCCCCACTTCTGTGTGTCTATAGAAACAATCATTTCCTAGTTGGTTCTTTCTCTCTAAGAAACCCTGAGTGATGCAAATATCTGTCTCGTGGAGGAAGTGAGCCACATGTAATAGCTTCGACTCACAATGCTCTCCTCAACACACCACTATAGCCCAGTCTCAGTAGCCCACATAGTTGACAAACTTGCTAACAAGGGAAGTGCAGATTCCACTGTTGTCTACAGTCCAGACTTCAAGAGGAATGGGAACAGAGAACATGCATAGCAATATAAAGATGGCTACAGGAAAGTCCTTCATTGGACAAAAGTGAGAGCAATGTGGGTGTTCATGATAAAGTTATTGCCCATGGATGGCCCATAATGGTAAAGACCAGCAAATGGCTGGAGTTTTCTCTATCACAAGAAGAGCTTCATGAGGACAGAAAGCAGAGAAGTCACATCATCTGAGAGAACTCTGGCTGGGAGGGTGTGGAGAAGGCTAAGTGGCAAATTAAATAAATTATAAAAATTAATGAACTAAACGCTCATATTAGTGAAGAGCTCTGAAAGCTGAGAAAGAAAGAAGGGGGTTTACATGACACTATAGTGGGAATTGTTCTCATTGCATCTTGGGCTGAGAAGGTAAACGTTATTCAGTGGTGTTCAACCATTCGAAAGAAGATAAAGGTGACTGAACATTTCATGTGACAATTGTTCCTGGAGTTTCTACAATATGTTAAGTTTTAAATATCTAAAAGGAAAAGAAAGCAGAAACTCCCGGACTCCAGAATGCAGTTTCTTAGAGATCAACCAACAGATAGGGTGAGTTACAGTAAACGCCATGGAGAAATAAGCAAGGCCTGAGACAGTGGGATAAAGCTGTTCTTTAGGCTGGCCAAGGAAGGTCTCTGCAAGTAGGTTCGGACAGTTGAGCTTTGAAGCAGAGGAGTAGCATTCCAAGTATAATGTATATCATTGCTTCTGAAATGACAGAGAAGGAAGTCTAACCTGACTTTACTACATCCCTGTCTTTGTGTGGAAGAGGGAACCATAGAGACACCAAAGGCCAGTGCAGGGATTCATGAAAAGGTGATGGAATTGTATGCAAATAGTCCTAAAAGAAAGTATAATGGGTGACCTGACAGAAAAGGACCTGGCAGAGGCAGACTGTCCAAGGTTCTCAAACTCTGTACTAAGTCAGCCTACCCCAAGGAAAATGGCAAGGCAGCAAGGAAAGAGAGCATCAAGGAGAAAGGGTGCCTGCCTCACCATGCAAACAACACACAAGACTCTTCAGGACACTGTACAATGCTTTACAATGCCCCCTAGTATGGTAGCCACTACAGGATCCCATGACTGCAGAATCAATACGAACTTAACAACAGGTCTAAAAGGGAATAGATTCAAAAGGACAGCATTTGTTATTTTTGGCACATTAATTTTCCTTGGAGCTAATGTGACCAGGGTGTATTTTACTACCCAAGTAAGCAGGAGTGACACTGTGCTGTGGAATTCCTATGGGAGGAAACCTGGAGGAGCCGGTACCAGGTAAAGACAAGCAGACATAAGACACAAGGCTCATTTTGATCTCTAACCCAGTGAATTCAGACCCAGCAGGAACTTAATTAAAGCCCGAATGAATACAAGAGGATTCTGAGAACCAACAGTTGTAGAAGGAGGGAAGATCTGTGCTTAGATAAATGATGAATTCAGTCAGAGAGGTAGGGAAAGGAGTGGGAACTCTGGACAGTGAATCCAGATAAGGACCCCACATGGTCTAAGCTGCTGGAGCAGAGATTGATTTGAATACCATTTTGTGTTCTTGTGCATTGCAGTTGAAATGGAGGCAAAGATTACATCTACTATCTGACTAGGATTTTTGATGTAGAGTCTCTAAGGTAGAATTTTGACCTTTGCATCATGAAAACCTTCGATTTTAAATAAAAGTTGACCCCATTGGAGAGCCTTAACCCCAAATCCTAAATATGATAAGCAAAGGCAGGCCTAAATGTTTAAAGAAAGATTAAAAGACTGGGAAACCTATTAGTCAGTAAAGTAGTCCCCTTGCTAACACAAAGACCTGGGTTGATCATCCAATCCACTTTGTTGTTTTAATTTGTTTTTCTTTGCTTTGCTTAGTTTTTAAAAGCGGGTGAGATGGTGCATTCTTGTCACCCAGTACTGGACAGGTAGAGACAAGGTGGATCCATCTGTTTCACTGTCCATCTTAGTGCACTTGGTGAGCCACAACCCAGTGAGAGACCCTGTCTCAAAAATAAAGTAGGAACAACACCTGAAATTATCCTCTGAGCTACATGCACATGTATGTATGCACTCTGCCTGCAGGAGGAAGGAGGGACAGAGACAGACAGAAGAAGGAGAAGGAAGAAGAAAGAAAGAAGGAAGGAAGGAGGGAAGGAGGTAAGGGAGGAAGGGAAGGGGAAGGAAGGGAGGGGTGAATGGAAAGGAAGGAAGGAAAAAGGAAGAGGGAGGAAGCGAGGAGGAAGGGAAGGCAGAAAGGAAAGGAAGGAAGAAGGAAAGAAGGTGAGGAAGAAAGGGAGGAAGGCAGGGAAAGGAAGGAAGAAAGAAGAAAGAAAGAAAGGGAAGGAGGAAGGAAGGGAAGAAAGGAGGAAGGGAAAGGAAGGAAAAAGGAAGGAAGAAAGGAAGGAAGTTAGTTCTACATTTATTTCCCCTTTGTCAGAGGGAAAAATTCTCACTTCTGACATGACAACAGTTCCATGTTTCGTTGCTAACCAAAGACATTTTGGGTTCAATTTCAGTCTGTAAGTGTGTCGCGCTGAGAGGACGGGTACCACTAATCCATGTGGTTTACATTAATGCTATTCACGATGTTTATCCAAACTCTCTGCAGGAAGCAGAGACACCAGATGGTCCCCATGTTCATGTGTTGCTAAAATACATTCAGAAGTAGAATTCATCAATCGTGGCGTAAATAAAACACATGTCTCTGCATTTGTTATTGAAAGCGCCACTTCGGAGTCGAGACACTGCACCAGGACACCCACAAGGAAAGGTTCAAGGCGAACATCTTCCCAAGCCATTTGCAGCAACTGATAGCTGCAAAGCAAGACAGAGGCTTGGAAAAGAGCATTTTAAAGGAGTATGAATTTCAGTGGCTTCCAGGAGAAGAGCAAGTTATTCAGTGCAAAAAGGGTGAATTTCTTCAGCACCTTCCTGACTGCGAGGACATTGTGTGCATCTCAGGCGGGTACCAAGTGGTGCGGTAAAGCAGCAAATTAGAAGAATGTAAATTCTTTAGTGGGAATTGCACGCAGGGGGGAGATGCCTCCTAATGCTCATATTTGTTTTCATGTAAATAATGTACACTCGCCCTAAAATCAGACGGGCCCAGGGCTAAGTAAGATATCCAAAGCTACGAGAGATAAATGCTGGACCCCAAAATGTCAAGCACATAGGTCTCTTCTTTCTTGGGTGCAATTCTTCTTAGCAAATGAAAATAACATACTGCCCCGAGATCTGAAATTCAGCAGCTTCTGTCCTTTTCCCCCTCCTATTCCTGGTATGCACATGTATGTGTTCTCTCTCTCTCTCTCTTCTCACAGGCTGAGCTCAAGGACAGTGAGTTCCACACTCACTCAGAGAAAAACTCTGTCTCCACTCACCCTCACCCACACGCCTTCAAAAAGATCCATCGTACTATTTTATTTTTATTTCTGTGGCGCCCCTCTCCCTCCCTCTCCCTCTCTCCTCTCTCTGGTTTCTTATTACACTCAATTGTATGCTAATTGGTTGAGTGGATCCAGATGATATCATTTCTGTTTTAAGTGGTGACACTGCTATTGTTACTCCTCCCAAATCTTTCTGTGCATTGCCACACAGACATAGGGGTACTCAGAGTGCTTTCTGAGATTAATCAAAACCTCACTTTTCCACAGTAGGCAAAGTGAGTGGCCTGTGTTCCTATTGTTCTCTTAGCCCTAGAGACAATAATTCACAGCCCCAGCCCTAAAATGTCTTTTATTGGCTATCAGCGATCTCTCTATCCCTAACCATTTATAGCACTCAGAGACTGTATCTCAAAATTTAGCACATAATTCATCATGACCTGTACTGTCTACTGGGGACATTATTCTCTGGCAAGTTAAGGTCACTTGACCTCTCGAAAAAAACTCCTCAAGGGTGCCATTATGGATCATAAGGCAGCCTTAGCTGCCTTTGCCTTGGCCCTGGTAATGGAGAAATTCATCTCAAAGGTTCAGGAAGCCCACAACCTAGTGGCCAATAGAACGGAGCTGGCAGGACTCACAACCCAGGATTCAGAAGGGAGTTAACGCAGGAGGTCTACGGTGGCCTAGCAGGATGTGAGAGTGTTCTTGCTGTTGGGAGGGAGTCCAGACATCAATGTGATGTGACGTCTGAGGGTCAAAGGGATAGATAGTAGCAGCCTGTAGGAAAAGGACTGGGATGGAACAGGCATCAGGCAAAGTCTATAAGGATATGGGATAACAAACTTGGAGGGCAGAAACCTAAGAAAGCACAATACCCATCTCTCAATCTCTAGGAGCCCACAGATACTCAAACCTACAGATGTTCAAGTCTCATAGAAAATGATATACTATTTCCTTGTAGCCTCCATGTAACCTCAATACACACACACACACACACACACACATATACACACACACACATATACACACACACACATATATATATATATATATGAAATCTTGATTCTTTATCAGACCTAATACAGTATAAATTATATACATTGTTGTGCTACATTATTTAGAAAATGATAGCAAGAAGAAAATATTCTACCCATGTTCAGTGTGGATTTGGTTTTTCTTTTGGTCTACTTTCTTTTGGTCAGTGGCTGTGTCTGCAAATATGAATTCCACAGAAATATTCAGAGACCGGGTGCTGTATGTTTAAGCTGAAACTTAGAAAACCACCAAAATTCAGCTAGATATTTTATACCTTAAAATATAGCCTCTTATGCATTTTGAGACTATGTTACCTTTGTTACTGCCCACTTAGGTACCCTTTAGTTTACTTTGCCATGCTCCCTCGAGTAGTGTATCTTAGGTAGTTTAAATCTACCTAGAAAGAGGGGTGGAGGCCAGCTGCCCTACGTGAGAGTGCTTATTTCAGGGGTTGTTAGATGGATTTTGGAAGGCGTTAAGAAAAGCTTCACCGTCCACATGAAGCTCTGCTGACAGTCCCTCTCGCTTCACAGCCTATCAACTGCAGATATTCTCTTTGTGAGCATCGTACACATGAGAAATGACTCCCCAATGACAAGATGAGTGATGACCAAGATGTGTGTACTGACCAGACTCTCGCACAGCCTTCCCACTCACGCATGAGCAGGGTGAGAGAACGCAGCAAGCTTCAGAGAGCACACAATTAGGATGAGTGCCCGAGGCTTGATTCGGAAATTGTCCCGAGTCCAGCTGCTGACTCAGAAGATTCTCATTGTCTGAATTTGGCTGCGATGTTAGCTGAATCCCGCTGCTAAACTGCTGCCTCTTTGACACTAGCGAACCATTCATGCAAGGAGGTGGTGGAGCTCTAGAAGTGACCGAGGGCTAGGGCCTCATCAAGCTTGTAGGACAGGTTACATCACCTCTTCTGGGCCTCTTCATTAAAAACTCTTTGGCAGAAAGTGAGCCGAGCCAATGCCATCATTAAAATCTGTGAGGTATCCTTCACCTTGACCAAGTTTGAATGGTGAAGTCACCAACATCCCTCCTAAAAACCTTAGTGTAAAACTCAGATTGCCTTAGGGCAGTTTACAACATCCTTCTAAGCATAGAATTAGTCATGGAGCAATTCAAGTAAATTGTTAATGAAATGACCACGTTGACATGTGCTAGAATTCTAAGATTATTGATGATTTATAAGAGGAACTTAGGGGTATTTGGGAAAGGCAGTTTCAGGGTAAGTATCGGAGAAGACAGCAAGACTCTTCTCTAAAAAATCCTTGGTACCAAATCAGAAGGGATCCCAGGCCTGGCCTTGAGCTGCACTGCCATACCATGTCCTTGACCTTGGGGTTTAAGAATAGTGCATTGCTATGTCCTTTAGCATGTAAAGGGAAAGTATCCTTTCCAAACTCTCAATTGGAGATAGAGAACCTGAGGCCTATACACCTTTGGCCATGTGGCCACAGTCACAGTCATGCCATGTGATCATGGTGTCACAAAATCCTGGTTTCCCAGCTCCCTATGAAGTGGCTTTTTAACAAGCGTATACTTCACAACCCTCTGTATGGACTACTTTTTTTTAAAGATTTATTTATTTATTTATTATATATAAGTACACTGTAGCTGTGTTCAGATACACCAGAAGAGGGCATCGGATCCCATTACAGATGGTTGTGAGCCACCATGTGGTTGCTGGGATTTGAACTCAGGACCTCTGGAAGAGCAATTGGTGCTCTTAACCATTGAGCCATCTCTCCAGCCCCTCTGTATGGATTATTAAGCCAAAGATGGATGGTCTCTACCTCTGCTGTGTGGTTCCCCAGGTCTGACTCACTGGCCAGTAGGGGAAGGGTGTTGAGAAGTTGGATGTTGGACAGTTTTCCAACTTAGGTTTAAGATGCTGGTCCAACAACTACACTGAGAATTGTGGTACAACTCCACACTCATTCCTTACTTCTTTGCATCATTGTTGCCTCCCTATCCAGGAACATCAATTCCTGCACAATCTGGGCCTGCTCTGCCTAGAGGACCCGAGGCTACAAACTGAACCAAATACCCTCCCATGAGTACTCCTCCATCTACAGGACACTCAGCTGCAGTCCCACATTCTCATCTGGGTTTTAACAAATGGTCAACCTTCAGGAACACCAAGGGTGTGATTGGTTCGCCTCCTCCTCACCTTCTCCCAGGGTCACAGAGGATATGTCCTTACCACACTGAGAGTCACAAAAGTTTGACCATCTCAACACAAGGCAAACAAGGATGGGTGTAAACACAGTTTGATATTTGTTTTTAGACAATTGGATCCTGTGTTCTTCAGCAGACAGTGCTCTATTCAGGAACCATGACAGGTCCAGAGAGATAAAAGATCCAACTAGTACTCAAGACCATCATGGTCAAAAGAAGCAGAAGGCTAGGGTAGTCAGCAAGCTATCTTAGCCATGATCTGTACTTCCAGAAAGTGAGCCCACAGAAGACGCATCGTAAAAGCATTATGTTTTGAAAATTAGAAGAGCAGATATTCAAAAGCATTTTATAATAGGGAAGTCTAGATTATAATAGGAAAGAAGATAGACAATAAATGCAGAAGAAAGTCTTCGCTGGGAAAGGGCGAGTTAAACAGCAAAATCAGCTCGAGGTTGGGGATTTGTTTTTATTACACATCACATGCTCTCTGCTTTCTCTCTCTGATGAGAATCACTGGGGCAGAGGTGAAAAAGGAGAGAGGGAGAGAGAGAGAGAGAAAGAGAGAGAGAGAGAGAGAGAGAGAGAGAGAGAGAGAGAGAGAGAGAGAGAGAGTGTCCGAGACTAGAGGCACAAAGAGAGAAGCAGCAATTGAGAGGCATGTGTCAGGAGAGGCAGGAGAGATCTACAGCATAGCTGAAGACTAGGCCTAAAGGAAGGAGGGTTTCAGCTTTCTCAGAGGAAAAGAAAGGGAAGGTGTTTCTTTGACGTCTCTAATCTTTCTGTTCCAAGACCTGCAACTGCCTGGTTCTCTCCTCCAATCCCAGATCAAGTCATTCCTGCTGGCTAAAGGACAGAACCACCTCACTCCGCTGTTGACAACATAAAGTAGTGGTGACACTCACCCCTTCGAGACTCCACATGCAAATCTTTAACTTTGCTTCTTAACCTCTTCAAAAGGCTTTAGGAAACGCTCCTGGGGTTACAGAGGTGGTCCAGTTGATAAGGTGCTCATTTAGCCTGCACAAAGCCCAGGTCACAATGTCAGCATAATCTGGACTTGGTGGTACTCACCAGAAACTTCAGCATAATGAGTTCGAGGCTAACCTGGGTTACATCAGCCCCTGTATCAAAATTAAAATAAAAAATTAAAAGAAAAGAAAAATGATTATCAATTTTGAATATTTTTCAGGGGTCAACCTGCTAAAGTCTGTCACAGATTTTTCCAGATTAAGGCTACCATCTTTAGACAGGGATGTAGAAAACAGGATTTGATTGGCTAAATAGTCAAGCTACACAGCCATAACATATATGCAGACGGCCTAGGTCAGATCTATGCAGGCTCCATGGTTGTCACTTTAGTTCTGTGAGCCCCTATGAGGTTACTTGATTCTGTGGGTTTCCTTGTATTGTCCTTGATCCCTCTGGCTCCTACAATCCTTCCTCCCCGCTCTTCTGAGCAATCCCCAAGCTCTGCCTAATGTTTGGCTGTGGGTCTCTGCATCTGCTTCTATCAGTTGCTGGATGAAGCCTCTGACGATGATTATGCTCAACTCGTGCCTATGAATGGAGAAGAATATCATTAAGAATCATTTCTTAGACTTTGTTTTTACCAGTCTTGCTGGTTCTCTCCTAGCTCTCAGACCCATCCAGCCTCTGATCCCTGCCTTCCAGGCAGTGTCAGGTGTGGGTTCCCTCCAATAACCTGGGTCTGAAGTTGGAACAATCATTGATTGGCCACTCCCACAACTTCTGCATCACTTTTACCCCAGTATATCTTTCAGGCAGAAAAAATTAAAGGCAAAGGTTTTGTGGCTGGGTTGGTACCCAGTCCCTCCACTGGAGGCCTTGACTGATTACAGAAGATGGTTGATCAGGCTCCATATCCCTCATTACTCGGAGTCTTAGCTAGAGTCACCTTTGTGGATTCCAGGGAGTTTCCATTGTACTAGGTTCCTATCTTGACCATAGATGTCCCTCAATTTTTATCTCTTCCAATATTCTCTCCCTTCATCCCATCTCTCCCCAAATCTGATTGATCCTGTTTCCATCCCCACCTGCCCCCAGTTTACCCATGAAATCTATTCTTCCCCGTGAGATCCATGTGTTCCCCTTGAGCTCTCCTTGTTACTTAGCTTCTCTGGGTTTGTGGGTTGTAGAATGGTTATTCTCTATGTTATAGCTAATATACACTTGTCTTTCTGGGACTGGGTTGCCCCACTCAGGATGCTTTATTTTCTAGTCCCATCCACTTGCCTACAAATTTCATGAACTTATTTAACAGCCGAGTAATACTCCATTGTGTAGATGTATCACAGTTCTGTTATCTATTCTTAGGGTTAGGGACATCTAGGTTGCTACCAGTTTCTGGGTGTTATGAATAAAGCTGCTACGAACACAGTTGAGCAAATGTTCTCGTGGTAGGATGGAGTGTTCTTTGGGTATATGCCAAGGAGTGGTATAGCTGGGTCTTGAAGTAGATCACATTTTTGAGGAACTGCCAAATTAATTTCCAAAGTGGCTGTACAAGTTTGCACTCCCACCAGCAATGGAGAGGTGTCCCCTTACTCCACATTCTCCTCACCACCATGAGCTGTCACTTGTGCCATTGAGCTTAGCCATTCTGAGAAGTGTAAGATAAGATGGAATCCCGAAGTCATTTTGATTTGCATTCCCCTTGTGGCTAGGGATGTTGAACAATTCTTCAAGTGTTTCTCAGTCACTTGAGATTCTTCTGTTGAGAATTCTGTCTACATCTGTACCCCATTTTTGCATTTTGTTAATCTATTCACTTTATATCCCAATATCATCCTCCCTCTCCCAGATCCTCCCTTCACTCCCCCTCCCCTTCTCTGAAAGGGGGAGCCCCCTGACCACTTTATTACCTCTCAACCCCAGCTCACTGCAGAACTAGTGCAGCCTCTCCCGCTGAGGCCAGACAAGGTGGCCTGTCCAGTTAGGGGTACTGGATCCATAGGAAGGCAAGAGGTTCAGGGATAGTTCCTGCTCCAGTTTTTGGGGGAGCCACATGAAGACCAAGCTGTACTTCTGCTATGTATGTATGGGGAGCCAAGGTCTAGCCCATGCTTGCTCTTTAGGTTCAGTCTCTGGGAGCCCCTAAGTTTCTAGGTTAGTTGACTCCGTTGGTCTTAATGTGGTCTTCTAGTCCCTCAATCCTTCCCCTAGCTTGTCCACAAGACTCCCTTAGCTCCATCTAATATTTGGATGTGAGCCTCTGCATCTGTTTCCATTGGCTGCTGGGTGGAGCCTCCCAGAGGACCATTATGCTAGGCTCCTGTCTGCAAGCATAACAGCGTATCATTAATAGTGTCAGGGGTGGTTCTTAGCCATGAGATGGATCTTAATTTAGGCCAGTCGCTGGCTGGCCCTTCCCTCTGTCTTGTTCTGTCTTTTTCCCTGCACATCTCGTAGGCAGCACACATTTCTATGGAAGGTTCTGTGGGTGCGTAGCTCTCCTTATCTCTCCACTGGAATGTCTGCCTACAGGAGGTGGGCCACTTCCGGATCCCCTACTGCTAGGAGTCTCAGTTAGAGTGGCCCCCAAAGACACCCTGGAGCTTCCCCTCACACCCCCCACATCCGATGTCTCTGGCACATCCTAGAGATGCCCTTCCCTCCACACACACTGATTTCTGCTCTGTCTCCCCTGCTCTTCCTACACCTAATCCTCCTTGCCCCTGGTCTCCTCCCCATCCCTACTTCCACCCATTTCCCTCCCTCCATGAGCCTCCTATGTCTTTTTTATTTCCCCTTCTGAGCAAGATTCAAGCCTCCTCCCTTCGGCCCTCCTTGTTATTTGGTTTCATTGGTCTGTGGATTGTAGCACGTTCATCCCATACCTTATGGCTAAGATCCACTTACAAGTGACTGCATTCCATCTTTAACTGAATTATTTGTTTTATGTCTAGTTTCTTTATATATTTTTTATATTGGCCCTCTCTCAGATGTGGAGTTGGGGAAGATATTTTCCCATTCTATAGACTGCCATTTTGTCCTATTGCTGGTGTCCTTTCCTTGCAGAAGATTTTGAATTTCATGAGATCCTATTTATTAATTGTCAGTCTTACTGCTTGTGCAATTGGTGTTCTGTTCAGGAAGTTGTCTCCTGTCTTCCTTCATTAAGACACCTGCCCCCTACATCAAGATGCTGCCATCAATCTCAACAAAACTTGAGTGTCCCAGCTCTATGATTTTATTCTTCTCATAATCATTTCAATAGAATGAAACAAAAACTTCCTTTCCCAGGGCACAATAAAGACATATAAGGAAAGAGAAATAAATGCTTCTCAAATGAACTGTTAAACTAAGTCACCTTAAACAAAAACTTATTCCTAAGCACAGCCTATCAGAGCATTGAGAGAGCAAAAAAGACTTGGTTTGGTTTCCATATCATAGCTTCACCAGATGGACCAATGTTTTCATGGTTTCGGTTGGTTAGTTGATTGGTTGATTGGTTTGGCCTGGTTTGGTTTGGTTTGATTTGGTTTTTCAAGATAGGGTTTCTCTATGAAGGCCTGGCTGTCCTGGAACTAGCTCTGTAGACAAGGCTGGCAGCCTTGAGTTCACAGAAATCCAGCCACCTCTGCTTCCTGAGTGCTGGGATTAAAGGAGTGTAACACCACTTCCCAGATGGTCACAGTTGTCATTATTATTGTTGTTGTTGAGTCAGTAGGTATCAGTAACACTGTATCAATTACTTTGTTAACAGTTCTATTGGGTATTTATTTCCAGAGAGGTGTCTCATTCTGGGATACCCCAACAGACCATACACAACAAAAAGAAAATGGAAAAAAAACAAACAAACAGTGAAATGGGAAAGGAAATTTCATCACAGAAGCTATCCAAGGACAATTAGGGTAACAGTGTCTTTAGCTATCTTTGGGGGTTATGACATGAACTTCAGACTTAAATAGAAGAACTAGAGGGAATTAAGCAATCTTTATCAAACTGGTCTGATTGATAAGCATCTTGGGTCTAGCCCTGTGAAGTTTGGAAAAACACATTCCTGTTTGTAAAGAATATTTGCTTGTCATCTTGAAATTGCTTAAAAGGGAGGCTCCATTCTCATCATGCAAAGGGAAGGGACTGGCTCATCATGAGGTGATATAACTTCCAGCCTCACTACATTTGGTCAGCGATGGACTCTCCAGGCACTACCTAGGGAGTTTAGAACAGAGTACTATAAAGGTAAGAGTTGACAGTCTCTTGAGTCTGATGTCCCTCCCAAGTCTTGAAAAAAACAAACCCTACTCTTAACTTGGTACCTTTAACCTCAAGGATGAGCATGTAGGGTTAGGTAAGTCTAGAACTAGTAAACCTCGTGTTGCCAGTTTTCCGAAAGGCGTCCCTGATGTAACTGGCATAGACATGTAGACGAGGCAGGAATCTAACCCAAACTTTAAGATAATGAAGGAGAGACACACAGTGAGAGCAGAGCTGCCAAGCTTTCACCTTGCTGGGGCTTTGAAGCACATGTCCCACTGAATACAAGAAACTAAAGCTTGGTCTCAACTATGGAGGATGCTTTGGGGCAGTCTACAAACACCTATGCAAGGGATTTTATCCCAAAGACCTTTGCTTCTTCTTGTAGCACATACTTTCCTATTGAGAATGCTAATACACCCGACAAAAGCCACCGAAGGCAGGGTATACTCACAGTTCGTGAGGACAGACTGTCATGGCTGGGAAGCCAGGACAGAAAGAGTGTTACATTGTACCTGCACTTAGGAAGCCCAGCTATGAAAGCTCATGCTCACCTCAGTTTCCCTTCCTTAGTTCATCTTCGATCCCAGTCCATGGAATGATGCCAGTCACATTTAGAGTACTCATCCCACCTGGACCCAATCTAGAAACCCCCTCAAACAGCCCTGGAAGAGGGCTCCTAGGTGATTCTAAATCGAGTCAAGTTGATGATCAATATTAATGACCGTGTGAGTGTAACTTAACAACTGAGAGAGGAAAAGCCAACCCGTAACTAAGCAGGCACAACGGGGACATTAGATTCTCCTGAAGAAAGCATAGCCAATCTTGCTAACCCTCGGTCTGTTTCTTGGGTTCAGCCCTGCCTCAGATTCTGCCTTGTTCTGTTCCTGAATTTACAATCCCGAGACCACTGTGCTCAAGAACTTTAATTCCTAAGGCTTGGGAATTTTATGTCAAACAAGTATTGACAACAGTTTTTTAAAAGATTTTCTTAAAGACTAAATCAATCTGGTTAAATAAGAGGTAGGCTTCTTTGTTTTCTTTGTAGGCATTATGTGCTTATGAGAGTAAATTCTAGATGTGAGGTCAGGTATACGTACATTCACATATACATACCTACATTTATGCATACATGCATATGTAACTATATATGCATATATGTATATATACATACATATATGTATGTATATATACATATATATATTACACCTGATCTTAGCCAAAAGACTGGGAAGGAATTCATTTGCATATATGAACCTAATCGATGCTATGAACTGACAGCCACCAGGCCCTTGCATCTTCCCAAGACACATCCTGCTTGACTGCCAGCCTTTGAGTGCTCTGGTTGTTTCTCAAAATGGACCCTTCTTTTCTGAGAAGGGCTAAAATATGATTCAGCCACTCAGTTAATTTGACTAATTAGTTTTCTGTCTCTCAGTAACAGCCTTAAAAATAAAATAAAATAAAATAAAATCTCTGGGCCTTTACATGCTTCTTGGATTTCCAAACAAGCCTCTTCGGTGTCCAGGGCATCTGTCACTCTCCCAGCTTGCACTTCTGGTCTACTTAATCCTTAGGAAGATGATCTTCTTTTCTTGACAGAGAAGCCATCATTTCACTTGACCTCTAAACAGCCAGTCTCTGAAACAGTGCAACCTTTTCAAAGATACAATTCCAAATTAAAATCCTGTGTCAGGAGAAAAACATTAACTGAATTGCAAGTGTTCTTTTGAGCCTCATTTAACTCAGGTGTACAAAGTTGAGATGGCAAATTTACATAAGACTTGTTTTAAGTTTGGATGGCTTTGGGAGGTGCGGGGCAAAAATCTATGTGTTTATTCATTACTGTGAAAGGACAATAATAAAATTTAGATATAAAATTACTACATTTTAACAATTTAGCATCTGCTCTAGGGCAGTGAGGAAAGGCAAGGCTGGTTATATACTGAGGAAGTGTAATAGTGTCTGGAGTATACGCCCAAAACAGTGTATGTTCAAAACGAAAATCTAACCTGCAATGAATGTCATTAAAAAGATTAGTCAAAGCAATCTATTAGTATTCGTAATACCTCCCTTGTCTTTAGGCACCTTGGCTGTAAAAATAATGATAGGAGGAGCTGGAAGGACGGTTGAGTGGTTAAGAGCTCTGACTGCAGTCCCACTGGACCCTGGTTAGGTTCTTAGCACCCACATGCTGACTCAGAACTGTCTGTACCTCAGTTCCAGGAGATCTGATGCCCTCTTCAGATCTCTGAAGGTACCAGTCACACCCATGGTAATACATATACATGCAGTCAAGACACTTGTGCACATAAAATAAAAATTTTAGGCAGCAGCTCTCTGCTCCCAGAACCCGTGGGAGAGATACCTTACTGCCTGGTCGGGTGGGCACTCCTGAGGCTGCAGAGCGGAAGAGACCACCAACACTGCCCACCCCTGCCCACATCCCTGACCCAAGAGGAAACTGTACAAGGCCTCTGGGTTCCTGTGGGGAGGGCCCAGGGCAGCAGGAGCCCTGCCTGAGACACCGCCGATCCTGAAGGAAACAGACCGAGGAAAACACGGAGGCCATCTGGAACCCTGGTGCACGGAGGCTCCCGGAAGAGGCGGCGCAGATCTTCCCCGTCGCTGCCACGCGGAGAGCCCGTGGGCAGAACCACGAGAGCGAGCTTGAGCCTCGGGACCACAGGTAAGACCAACTTTTCTGCTGCAAGTGACCTGCCTGGTGAACTCAAGGCACAGGTCCACAGGAACAGCTGAAGACCTGTAGAAAGGAAAAACTACACGCCCGAAAGCAGAACACTCTGTCCCCATAACTGACTGAAAGAGAGGAAAACAGGTCTACAGCACTCCTGACACACAGGCCTATAGGACAGTTTAGCCACTGTCAGAAATAGCAGAACAAAGTAACACTAGAGATAATTTGATGGCGAGAGGCAAGCGCAGGAACCCAAGCAACAGAAACCAAGACTACATGGCACCATCGGAGCCCAATTCTCCCATCAAAACAAACATGGAATATCCAAACACACCAGAAAAGCAAGATCTAGATTCAAAATCATATTTGATCATGATGCTGGAGAACTTCAAGAAAGACATGATGAACTCCTTAGAGAACAAGTAGAAGCCTACAGAGAGGAATCGCAAAAAATGCATGAAAGAATTCCAGGAAAACATAAATAAACAAGTAGAAGCCCATACAGAGGAGACACAAAAATCCCTGAAAGAATTAAAGGAAAACACAATCAAACAGTGGAAGGAATTAAAAAATGGAAATAGAAGCAATCAAGAAAGAACACATGGAAACAACCCTGGATATAGAAAACCAAAAGAAGAGACAAGGAGCTGTAGATACAAGCTTTACCAACAGAATACAAGAGATGGAAGAGAGAATCTCAGGAGCAGAAGATTCCATAGAAATCATTGACTCAACTGTCAAAGATAATGTAAAGCGGAAAAAGCTACTGGTCCAAAACATACAGGAAATCCAGGACTCAATGAGAAGATCAAACCTAAGGATAATAGGTATAGAAGAGAGTGAAGACTCCCAGCTCAAAGGACCAGTACATATCTTCAACAAAATCATAGAAGAAAACTTCCCTAACCTAAAAAAAGAGATACCCATAGGCATACAAGAAGCCTACAGAACTCCAAATAGATTCGACCAGAAAAGAAACACCTCCCGTCACATAATAGTCAAAACACCAAACACAAAAATAAGGAAAGAATATTAAAAGCAGTAAGGGAAAAAGGTCAAGTAACATATAAAGGCAGACCTATCAGAATCACACCAGACTTTTCGCCAGAAACTATGAAGGCCAGAAGATCCTGGACTGATGTCATACAGACCCTAAGAGAACACAAATGCCAGCCCAGGCTACTGTATCCTGCAAAACTCTCAATTAACATAGATGGAGAAACCAAGATATTCCATGACAAAACCAAATTTACACAATATCTTTCTACAAATCCAGCACTACAAAGGATAATAAATGGTAAAGCCCAACATAAGGAGGCAAGCTATACCCAAGAAGAGGCAAGAAACTAATCGTTTTGGCAACAAAACAAAGAGAAGAAAAGCACACAAACATAACACATCCACGTATGAATATAACAGGAAGCAATAATCACTATTCCTTAATATCTCTCAACATCAATGGCCTCAACTCCCCAATAAAAAGACATAGATTAACAAACTGGATACGCAACGAGGACCCTGCATTCTGCTGCCTACAGGAAACACACCTCAGAGACAAAGACAGACACTACCTCAGAGTGAAAGGCTGGAAAACGACTTTCCAGGCAAATGGTCGGAAGAAGCAAGCTGGAGTAGCCATTCTAATATCAAATAAACTCAATTTTCAACTAAAAGTCATCAAAAAAGATAAGGAAGGACACTTTATATTTATCAAAGGAAAAATCCACCAAGATGAACTCTCAATCCTAAATATCTATGCCCCAAATACAAGGGCACCTACATACGTAAAAGAAACCTTACTAAAGCTCAAAACACACATTGCACCTCACACAATAATAGTAGGAGACTTCAACACCCCACTCTCATCAATGGACAGATCATGGAAACAGAAATTAAACAGAGACGTAGACAGACTAAGAGAAGTCATGAGCCAAATGGACTTAACGGATATTTGTAGAACGTTCTACCCTAATGCAAAAGAATATACCTTCTTCTCAGCTCCTCATGGTACTTTCTCCAAAATTGACCATATAATTGGTCAAAAAACGGGCCTCAACAGGTACAGAAAGATAGAAATAATCCCATGCGTGCTATCAGACCACCACGGCCTAAAGCTGGTCTTCAATAACAATAAGGGAAGAATGCCCACATATACGTGGAAATTGAACAATGCTCTACTCAATGATAACCTGGTCAAGGAAGAAATAAAGAAAGAAATTAAAAACTTTTTAGAATTTAATGAAAATGAAGGTACAACATACCCAAACTTATGGGACACGATGAAAGCTGTGCTAAGAGGAAAACTCATAGCGCTGAGTGCCTGCAGAAAGAAACAGGAAAGAGCATATGTCAGCAGCTTGACAGCACACCTAAAAGCTCTAGAACAAAAAGAAGCAAATACACCCAGGAGGAGTAGAAGGCAGGAAATAATCAAACTCAGAGCCAAAATCAACCAAGTAGAAACAAAAAGGACCATAGAAAGAATCAACAGAACCAAAAGTTGGTTCTTTGAGAAAATCAACAAGATAGATAAACCCTTAGCCAGACTAACGAGAGGACACAGAGAGCGTGTCCAAATTAACAAAATCAGAAATGAAAAGGGAGACATAACTACAGATTCAGAGGAAATTCAAAATATCATCAGATCTTACTATAAAAGCCTATACTCAACAAAACTTGAAAATCTGCAGGAAATGGACAATTTCCTAGACAGATACCAGGTACCGAAGTTAAATCAGGAACAGATAAACCAGTTAAACAAACCCATAACTCCTAAGGAAATAGAAGCAGTCATTAAAGGACTCCCAACCAAAAAGTGCCCAGGTCCAGACGGGTTTAGTGCAGAAATCTATCAGACCTTCATAGAAGACCTCATACCAATATTATCCAAACTATTCCACAAAATTGAAACAGATGGAGCACTACCGAACTCCTTCTATGAAGCCACAATTACTCTTATACCTAAACCACACAAAGACCCAACAAAGAAAGAGAACTTCAGACCAATTTCCCTTATGAACATTGACGAAAAATACTCAACAAAATTCTGGCAAACCAATCCAAGAGCACATCAAAACAATCATCCACCATGATCAAGTAGAGCTTCATCCCAGGCATGCAGGGATGGTTTAATATCTGGAAAACCATCAACGTGATCCATTATATAAACAAACTGAAAGAACAAAACCACATGATCATTTCATTAGATGCTGAGAAAGCATTTGACAAAATTCAACACCCCTTCATGATAAAAGTCCTGGAAAGAATAGGAATCCAAGGCCCATACCTAAACATAGTAAAAGCCATATACAGCAAACCAGTGGCTAACATTAAACTAAATGGAGAGAAACTTGAAGCAATCCCACTAAAATCAGGGACTAGACAAGGCTGCCCACTCTCTCCCTACTTATTCAATATAGTTCTTGAAGTTCTAGCCAGAGCAATCAGACAACAAAAGGAGGTCAAGGGATACAGATCGGAAAAGAAGAAGTCAAAATATCACTATTTGCAGATGATATGATAGTATATTTAAGTGATCCCAAAAGTTCCACCAGAGAACTACTAAAGCTGATAAACAACTTCAGCAAAGTGGCTGGGTATAAAATTAACTCAAATAAATCAGTAGCCTTCCTCTACACAAAAAGAGAAACAAGCGAGAAAGAAATTAGGGAAAAACACCCTTCATAATAGACCCAAATAATATAAAGTACCTCGGTGTGACTTTAACCAAGCAAGTAAAAGATTTGTACAACAAGAACTTCAAGACTCTGAAGAAAGAAATTGAAGAAGACCTCAGAAGATGGAAAGATCTCCCATGCTCATGGATTGGCAGGATTAATATAGTAAAAATGGCCATTCTGCCAAAAGCGATCTACAGATTCAATGCAATCCCCATCAAAATACCAATCCAATTCTTCAAAGAGTTAGACAGAACAATTTGCAAATTCATCTGGAATAACAAAAAACCCAGGATAGCTAAAACTATGCTCAACAATAAAAGGACTTCTGGGGGAATCGCTATCCCTGAACTCAAGCAGTATTACAGAGCAATTGTAATAAAAACTGCATGGTATTGGTACAGAGACAGACAGATAGACCAATGGAATAGAATTGAAGACCCAGAAATGAACCCACACACCTATGGTCACTTGATTTTTTGACAAAGGAGCCAAATCCATCCAATGGAAAAAAAGATAGCATTTTCAGCAAATGGTGCTGGTTCAACTGGAGGTCAACATGTAGAAGAATGCAGATCGATCCATGCTTATCACCCTGTACAAAGCTTAAGTCCAAGTGGATCAAGGACCTCCACATCAAACCAGACACACTCAAACTAATAGAAGAAAAACTAGGGAAGCATCTGGAACACATGGGCACTGGAAAAATTTCCTGAACAAAACACCAATGGCTTATGCTCTAAGATCAAGAATCGACAAATGGGATCTCATAAAACTACAAAGCTTCTGTAAGGCAAAGGACACTGTGGTCAGGACAAAAGGGCAACCAACAGATTGGGAAAAGATCTTTACCAATCCTACAACAGATAGAGGCCTTATATCCAAAATATACAAAGAACTCAAAAAGTTAGACCGCAGGGAGACAAATAACCCTATTAAAAAATGGGGTTCAGAGCTAAACAAAGAATTCACAGCTGAGGAATGCCGAATGGCTGAGAAACACCTAAAGAAATGTTCAACATCTTTAGTCATCAGGGAAATGCAAATCAAAACAACCCTGAGATTTCACCTCACACCAGTGAGAATGGCTAAGATCAAAAACTCAGGTGACAGCAAATGCTGGCGAGGATGCGGAGAAAGAGGAACACTCCTCCATTGTTGGTGGGGTTGCAGACTGGTACAACCATTCTGGAAATCAGTCTGGAGGTTTCTCAGAAAATTGGACCTTGAACTGCCTGAGGATCCAGCTATACCTCTCTTGGGCATATACCCAAAAGATGCCCCAACATATAAAAAAGACACGTGCTCCACTATGTTCATCGAGCCTTATTTATAATAGCCAGAAGCTGGAAAGAACCCAGATGCCCTTCAACAGAGGAATGGATACAGAAAATGTGGTACATCTACACAATGGAATATTACTCAGCTATCAAAAACAACGACTTTATGAAATTAAAGGGCAAATGGTTGGAACTGGAAAATATCATTCTGAGTGAGCTAACCCAATCACAGAAAGACATACATGGTATGCACTCACTGATAAGTGGCTATTAGCCCAAATGCTTGAATTACCCTAGTGGCCTAGAACAAATGAAACTCAAGACGGATGATCAAAATGTGAAGGCTTCACTCCTTCTTTAAAAGGGGAACAAGAATACCCGTGGCAGGGAAGAGAGAGGCAAAGATTAAAACAGAGACTGAAGGAACACCCATTCAGAGCCTGCCCCACATGTGGCCCATACATATAGAGCCACCCAATTAGACAAGATGGATGAAGCAAAGAAGTGCAGACCGACAGGAGCCGGATGTAGATCGAACCTGAGAGACACAGCCAGAATACAGCAAATACAGAGGCGAATGCCAGCAGCAAACCACTGAACTGAGAACGGGACCCCCGTTGAAGGAATCAGAGAATGAACTGGAAGAGCTTGAAGGGGCTTGAGACTCCATATGTACAACAATGCCAAGCAACCAGAGCTTCCAGGGACTAAGCCACTACCTAAAGACTATACATGGACTGACCCTGGACTCTGACCTCATAGGTAGCAATGAATATCCTAGTAAGAGCACCAGTGGAAGGAGAAGCCCTGGGTCCTGCTAAGACTGAACCCCCAGTGAACTAGACTGTCGGGGGAGGCGGCAATGGGGGGGGTGGGGAGGGGAACACCCATAAGGAAGGGGGAGGAAGGGGATGTTTGCCAAATGTACATAAGAAATACTCAAGTTAATAAAAAAAAAAAAAAAAAACAAAAAAAAAAAACTGTCTGTTCCTCCCACATTGGCAGTTTGGAGCATTGGTTATGTGCAGGTATGAACTCTATGATTGTAGGACAGTTCAGAACAGTAAAAAAAAAAAAAAAAAATTTATAAGCAAAACAAAATATTGCATGGATTATCTAAGAAAAACATTGGAAATAATTGATTCTACAATTTTTTTATGCTCTTTATCAATGAAATTTTATATTTAAAAAAGAGGACATTGAGTTAGAAGGAAAAGGCAGGGGTGGGAATTAAGGAGGGGTTGGAAGGGTTTGGGGAAGTGAATACAGTCAAAATGTATTGTATGTATACCTTGGATTCTTAAGGAAAATATTAAATGTTTTAAAAGCAATGTACCCTTCTGTGATCACACCATCCCTTTCTTCTTCCTCTGACCCAGCCCACCTCTACCCCTTCACTAATCTGAGCCTATTCTTGTCAAGTTCTCCTCGTTTTCAAATCCAGTAAACATTATCTTGTACCTTTACATGAACATGTTCCTGAGTTGGAAGCCATTCAGTTGTCAGCACCCTTCTCCCAGGATTCCTGGTTTTCCTTTCTCCTTTACGAATGTTCTGTTGCAATAACATTTCTCAGTTCCTTCCTTTGCCCTACCTTTCCATATTGGAGAATCTGGATTCTGTTCTCAGTGTCTCTCTTCCCACCCTATATGCTCAGCCTCATCAACAACACCTAGAAGAATACAGAATGATTTACCATCGCTTCCTTTCATAAAGGATGAATTTCTGCCCCCTTTAAAGGTGTGCATTGAATTTCTAAACCCAAGAGTCTCGGCCTGTGATTGTATCTAGATAATAGAACCTTTAAAAGGGTAATTAAGTTAAAGTAAGGTCCTTAGGTTGGGTCTTCATCCAACATGAATGGCTTCCTTATAAGAAAAGGTAATTAGAACACAGCAAACACAAATGGGCAACTATGTAATGACAGGGTAGCTGGCATTCAGTTCCATAAGCTTAACCCCTTTTACAAGGCATAAATCTGCAGCTCTAGCCCAAATCTACTTTCTGGGCTGTAGATCCATGATCCACCTAGATCAGAAAAGATTAAACATCTTTCCCTCAGATCTATGTCTTTCAATCCCTATTATTGGTAATACGCATCAACTACCCAAGTCAAGGGCATGAGATGCATCCCTACAGAGGATGTGTGATCTTACACATTCTTAAATCTCTTCACTCTTTACTTCATTTATTTACACATAAGCATTATGTGTATCTTCATTATCTCACATAAAGTACTATTAATAATAATGTCCAATTGATGCTTTGTGTGTATGTAAAAAGAGCAGTTCAGAAGTCCTCCAAGACCACCATCATGTTCAGTCACTGGTTCAACAAGCTCCAGAACTCATAATGAGGCTTATAGCTGTCCTCTCTCTGGGAAGTCAGACAGAGAGCTCACATAGCAGCAGGTATGAAGGCATGCTTACAGTGCACCTAAGTCTGACTGTCCAGAGCCGAGTTGGAAGTCAGCCACATGTACACCAGAGGCCAAGCTAATGAATGGTCATTAGATATTCATAAATCAAATTATTAGTACACACTTGTCTAGGCTCTGATTAAAATATAGACATCTGTTAGGGTGCACTATGTAAAGGTTGTCTCTGTGTGTTCAATTGTTGAGTGCTGGCCGATGTTGGTATTGCCATTCTTATGGACAGCACCTGCCTCAGTATTTTGTAAACACTCTTCCTCCCTCACCTGTTGATTGACTTAATAAAAACATGATAGGCAATAGCTAGCCAGGAAAGGGAAGGAAGACTTCTGGGCTGAGAGAAGATCTGTGGGAGAAAAAGCAGAAGCAGGAGATTCACCAGCATGACATGGAGGCGATTGGATGTGAACAGGAGCAAAGAGGTAAAGAGCTAGCCACGTGGCAAAGCATAGGCTAGTTAGTTGGGTTAAATTTAGATTGAGCTAGCTGAGAAAGGCTAGTTAGTTGGGTTAAATTTAGATTGAGCTAGCTGAGAAAGACTAGTTAGTTGGGTTAAATTTAGATTGAGCTAGCTGAGAAAGGCTAGTTAGTTGGGTTAAATTTACATTGAGCTAGCTGAGAAAGGCTAGTTAGTTGGGTTAAATTTAGATTGAGCTAGCTGAGAAAGACTAGTTAGTTGGGTTAAATTTAGATTGAGCTAGCTGAGAAAGGCTAGTTAGTTGGGTTAAATTTAGATTGAGCTAGCTGAGAAAGGCTAGTTAGTTGGGTTAAATTTAGATTGAGCTAGCTGAGAAAGGCTAGTTAGTTGGGTTAAATTTAGATTGAGCTAGCTGAGAGTCTGCCAAGCTATAGGCCCAAGCTTTAGATTTTAATAAGTCTCTATGTCATTATTCAACCATTGGTTGGTCCCACTATAGGGACATCCTTACCAGGCCTAAAGATCACATCCCAGGAACTGGTCAAGGGCCAAATCCTTTATTGCCCAGGGACTCATTGCATATGCATAACACAATGCTTTAGTGCTCAGGAAATGCTCAATTTTCCATTGTGTGTTCTTTGTCAATTATGATCAGTCATGACCAAGTTCCGCCAACACCCTTTCTTTTCTTTTTTTTTTACTTCTCTCCTCCCCCCTTTTTAATGATGGTTCTTTGATATACAGTAGTATGAATACCAGAATAAAATAAGAAACTGAGTTTTTATAAAAAGCACAAGTCAATATGAAATAAAAGCAATCTAACTTTTCTCAAACTAAGTAGTCTTTCAAATTAATGGACACCATAACCATCACAAAGGACACAGATAAGAGTAAGACTCCAGGGCCAACCAAATTAACAGATGTCTCCAAAGAATAATGGACTTATTCAAGACTAGCACAGTGCTGCTGCAACTGGAATACTGTACCATAGGAAGGTGTGGCTGTAGTCAAAAAGTCAGGGCGAAAGGAACTCTTAAAAGATACAAGTGGGTATAGACTGGATATGAGAAGCTCATTGGTCTTGGAGAATGAAGGTAGGAGTGGGGGTGTAAACATTCTGGGGACAGTATCTTTTTGAATTTTGCAATCTTAGAAATATTCAAGATAAAGAATTTTCTAAAGAAATCTATAATACACATATGCAAAGCAAGGACTACATACAGAATGTAGCAAAATCTCTTTTAGGTCTTTTAGAAAGCTCCAGGAACTATATTTATCTCAGACAGGCAGCTGTCAGCCCTCCCTCTTAGTTCCTTTTCCCTTCTAATTTTGGCTGAGTCTGACAAGAACAGTTTTATCTCAGAATCATCAACTTTCAAACAACTTTAATTATAGCCAAGTTTTTGCACATTTTCATAAGAAGCAGGCAAAAATTCCTTGAAATAGGAGGGATTACACTCAAAAGGGACTGTATAAGAATAGTGTGGTTTTACAGTCGGGGACTACTAAAAAGTTAAGACAACAGAATTAGATTATGTATAAAAGTTCGTGTGACAATGTGATCGGCTACAGCACTGCAAGCATACGGCAGAGTATGGTATTCTATGTGTTTCTAAACCTCCAAACACAACACTCAGTAGTCTGTATACATTTACATGCATTGAGCATGTGTGACCATGACTGGAACTCTACCTAGCAACTGTAGATTGTTCCTAGAGAAGGAGGAATGAGAATGATAAAGTGGAGAATGGGAGCCTAAGAGTTTCAACCACATCGGTAAAGCTCTATGGAAAGAGTAAATGCAGCAAGTGCAGGCTGTCTTTGGATCTGCAAAAATCATCCTTCCTTTCTGTCTCCTCGTCCTATTGCTTGTGCCTCCCAGGATTCAACAGAGAAGGACCAATAGGGGATGGAGATATATATATATACATATATATATATATATGTATATATTACAAGCAATTACCACATGGCATGACACACACATGCACATGTACATACACAAGCACTCACTCACTCACACACACACACACACACACACACACGCATACACTCACACATAGGCACACTCACACATAAACATACACACAGTTTTCAACCATAAAAAAATGAAATAATTATATGACCACATAAATGAACACTGAAAATGTAGGCCAAGTGACAAGTAATACCCAAAGGACAAACGCTGAATGATTCTACTCTTCTGAAATCTCTGTAACAGTCAAGCTCTTGTGGATAGAGAAAAGATCACGAGTTACCAGGAACCTAGAAGATGGGGGAAGTTGTTGCTTAACATTTGTAGCATTTCTTGTTCTAGGTGAGGAAAATGATTTCAAAGAAGATAGTGTTAGTCTCTACAACATTGTGAATATAATACATACTGCTGAATTATATACTTTAAAAAGATCAAAGCCCAGGGACTGGGGAGGTGACTCAGTCTGCATTCCCAGTACCCACATGAAAAGCCAAGCGTGCCTACATACCCTGTAACACCAGTGCTGGGGGTGGAAACACAAGATATAGAAGACACCTGCAGTTGTCAACAAGTCTAGACAGTCATTGAGTTTCAGGCTCAGGGAGAGATCCTGCCTTAAAAATAAAGGTGGGAAAGCTACTAAGGATGGCAGTGACATCATACACATGTATGCACATACCCACGCACACATGCATTACAAAGACACAGACCCAGGAATGATCAAAACATCAGTACTCTATTCATATACACACACACACACGCATACACACATCATGCACTGGAACTAATATTGAAATATATCAAAACATCTATTCACATACTTAAAGAGAAAAATGGCATGTGACCAATTTAAAGACAGATTTAGTCTTGGAAATTGGTTTTTCCAGCTGCAGAGTCAGGCCAGGCAAGTTGAGGCCAGCTGTCAGGAGTGTGGGTTTGAGTTCTGGTGACACAGTGATGCTGTACTCTACAGCGTAATGTCATCACCATCAAAGACTGCTCAGGCCTTTCAAATAACCGAGTGGCACACACCCAAATAGCCCAGGAAGGTTTTCCTTCCTCGAAGGAACCTGACTTTAGATTTTCATCGTACCACAAAATATCACTGGAGTAACACCTATGTATTTTCCCCAAGTGAGTGGATTTTTTTTAAGTGAGGTTTCACTATGTAACCCAGACTGGGCTGAAACTCGACTCACAGAAACACTCATGTCTCAGCCTCCCAAGTACTAAAACTACATGCACTTGTTAGCATACCTGGTTTTGTGTCCTTTTTGACTGGACGACTGACAGTAAGGTAGCCACACTGCAGAAAAAGCCAAACATCCCATCATGATTTTCCTAACACATACTTAACTGCTGTCTTCAACTCTTACGTGAGTTTAGTTTGCAACAAAGTACAGGCACCAAAAAGATTACGGGAACACTTTTGAAATATGTAAATTATTTATTTATAAGTGATATGAAAATTGTGAGTAGAGTAACAACTGAGCGACTCTTACTGTCTCCCAACAAATAATGGCAATTAATGTCTGAAACCCGCCCCCACGGTGACAAACTTTCTCCAACAAAGCCACACCCACTCCTGATGGGGGGACCAGTTTCAAACCACCATAGAGGGCGATTATATAACCAGCAGGTACTGATACTTCGAGAAGCTGAAAGAAAGGATTGTGTTTTCACCCTAGAGAGATAATAGGTGCTTGACTTAAACAGTGCTCAATGCAGAAGTGTATTAAACACCACATTTACAGCTACTGCATTAATATATATCACTTTTACATTTCTGTGTACCAGCTAAAGTAAGTTTAATCCAAACTTACAAAATATTAATAAGGCCAGAATTTTTTCATAAAATTTTTTTCTATTCAGTTTCTATTCTTTCAAAAAAACAAAAACAATAAAAACAAAAAACAAAAAACAAAAAACAAAACTACAGCTACTTCTCTCTGATACATTTTTTTTCTTTCATGACTAAACTTGCAGAGGCAGGACAAGCAAGATGAGGAGGGGGAGGGGGAGATGCTGCATTCTGTTTCCCAGCTCCTCCATCCTTAATTGGCCCCACCTCCGGACTCCTTCCCTCTGGTCTTCCTTTCTTCTTCCTTTCTAACACGTGGGCTTGTTTGCTTGCTTTTGTTTCCCTTTGCCTTGACCCCTCATTGTTGTTCTGGCCACCATTCACCTCTGCCATCAGCCAGTGGTAAAGAGAATGACGTGGTGACTGGCCCTCTCACTCCTGTGTCAGCAGGATGCAATCAGTAAGGTAAAGCAAGCAGGTGGAGAAAATGCAGAGAGTAGGAGTGAGATAAAGCGAATGCACGGTATAGATGGCTGTCAGTGAGGTGCTTACTGCACATGAATGGAGACCTGAGTTTCATCCCCAGACCCTGCATGAAACAACCAGATGTGGTGATGTCTCCTACAACCCCAGAGCTGGGGAGGTAGGGACAGGTGGATCCCTGGGGCTCACTGGCCAGCCAGCTTAACTCAACGAGCAAATCTGAGACCCAGTGAGGGATCCTATCTAACAAAAATAAAAGGTGGATGGTGCCTGAGGAATGACACAGATGTGGGCATGTACATAATGCGTGCCCGCGCGCAAACACACACACACACACACACACACACACACACACACACACGTACAAACACATGCACAATAAAAAGAAAACCCTTTTTCAAGATGAGATTTGGTAAAGCATAAGAAGTTCAAAGTTCCGTTCCCTTTAAGCTTGTTTAAAGTGATGATCCTCTAGGACGGCTCCACAGTTCCCCTATGTTAATAACAATGCCCTGCTGATCATTTTGTGCTATTAGGGAACATCACTCCGCGAGAAGACAAGGACTTCTATGAAGACGCGATCTATTCGCTTCTGTCCGCTTCAGGCTCAGGAGAGTTTCCCCCCTTGTTTTTGCTCCCTGTGATTCTTGAATGTCACTTGAAAAAGGAAAATCCATAATTCTGCAAACAGAAATTACAACCTCCACCCTTATTGAACATCAAGTAGCACTCAGTCATGCGTGCAAACTTATTGTGGGAAAATAAATCAGAAACCTATGAAAATTAATTTAATTATGCTCTCAGAGTTTTCCTATTGACAGAATGTGCACATAACTCCTTTAGGACAATAACATCCTAATAGAGTCTAGTAAGCAAAGGGTTTATTGTTGTTGTTGTTGTTGTTGTTGTTGTTGTTGTTGTTGTTGTTTAAATCACTTAATTGTTCATTCCTCTCAGGATCATATCTTGCAAGTCAATAGTTACATTGTCATTTAAAAGGAGAAACTGAGGCAGACCCACATTTCAACCAGAAGATCTTCTGAACCCCATTGCCTGTTCCTGTATCATTTTCTTCCTGTGCATTGAAATATATGTGTAAGGTTGTATCTGGGAGTGGATGGAGAAATATATGTGGAAGGTTGTATCTGGGAGTGGATGGAGAAATATGTGTCCAAGGATGTATCTCTTAGGTGATGGAGAATTCTAGCACTGTGTATTCTCTGACATTTTAGTTCAACAAATGCCCAAAGGACCCTCCCAGGTGGATATAACTTGGCTTTAGGCAATTAGTGTTCAAAGCCACATTACTGTCGTCTTCCTGAAGCTGCAACTTGACAGTCTGATAAACAATAGCACTGAGGGAGGTGTGAACTTCCACTATTTATCTCAATGGGCTGTTAACTTTGAAACCTAATTATGATCACTTAAATGCCAACACTGTTAATCATTTCACCGCTGAGCACTGTACCAGAAACATCCAGCCACAGCAGTGTGCTTCTTCCCGGGGTGGCCAGGTTCAGCCGCCGTGTCCTGATGAGCTTCTGCAGACTGTCCTCTTGTTACTGGCATCGACCTCGGACTGGTTAAATAGGCACATTCAGCACAGGAGCCATGGGCTAAGCAAGACACCTCGGACTGGTCTTAAAACAAAGACAGGAGCGAGTGTCTGCTATTGGGTTATTTCTCTGATTCATATAAGACGTAGAGCTCTGGCAAGACCCTGGGTTTAGCTGACAGCACCAAAACCAAAAAATAAACAAATCCTGAGACTGATAAACATCTCTCTGCTTGTTTGCAGTTAAGAGATTTACATACTGTGTTGATCTTACCCAGAAAGATTACCCCAACATTAGGAGATGCTGGTTCACAATTAAAAGAAAGAAAATGAAAGAAGAGGTGGGGTTGCCAGCTAAATTCTGAGTTGTGTTATACAGTGATAGAATTCAGTGTGACTTATGTAAAGTTGAATGGGATGGGAGTGAGGGCGCTGGCATCAGTACTGTGTAGAAGAGTTCCTGGAAAGGAACGTTCACATCTTCTGCAAGGCAAATGGGGGTGGGTGGGTGGGGAGACTAGATTTTTTTTTCTATTTTTTTTTCTAATTTGTGGTACTGGAGGCTGAACCCAGGGCCTGACGCACAGTAGGCATGCTTTCTATCACTGAGTTGCATTCCAGATCCAGATATCCTCTTCCAATGAGCAATGGACGTCTAGGCAGTAGTTTCTTTGTAGGAAGGATCTGCAGCAGGGGCTCTCAAACCGCATTCCTTGAAAGGGTTTCTCAGGCCACTGCAGATCCTCCAGGCAGATAGGCTATGAGGCTGAAAGAACAAACTGTCAGGATGCTAATGCTCACTGGTGTGTAAGAACTACTGGCCTATGAGAAACCTACAGAGCTGAGGCCAGGACCTGCCTGTCATTATCCAGAACCAAACAACGACCTCCTGCCTACATCACCATTAACCCCACTGCATAATTAAAAAGAAGGAAAATCCATGTCACATACTTGAAAGATATATTTCATTGTACCTCTAACCAACATATTTTGACTATTTTTCTTTAACCCATTGTTCTGAGAAAGCTCCGTGCCTGAGCTGAAAATGTAGAAAGAAATGAGAAATACACATTAGGTTTTAAATAGTTTGACTATTAGCACCTTTGGCTTTGATCTTTCTGGTATACATCTCTTGAAGACGACACAGAAAAACACTCCTAAAATGTGTTCAAAACTCAAAAGCTTCTACCTCAAGCTCATATGCTAATGATTTGTAATCATTTGATCCAAGTAAAACTATTGTCAGGTATGATGTCATGTCTATAATCCCAGCACTCAACAGTCAGAGGCAAGTAGATCTTTGTGAGTTCAAGGCTAACCTGGCCTAAACAGAGAGTTCCAAGCCCATCACACCTACATAGTGAGATGCTCTCTCAAAAGAAAACTGTTATATATTATGGTTAATATTCTCAACTTGACAAGCTCTGTAATCACTAGCGTCTATGAAGGGAAATCCACACTTAGTGTACCCGATACCACTCTGTGGTCTGGGGTCCCAGACTGAATAAAAATGTGAAAGCCAGCTGAGTGCATCCTGACTGCAGATACAATGTGACCAGCTGCCTCATGTCCCTGATGTCATGCTTTCTCTGTTGTGGTAGAATGCTTGCCCTTGAAACATGAGAAGAAATAACTCTTTGCTTCATAAGTTGCTGCATTTATCAGGTGTCCATCACAGCCACAAGACAAGTTACTACTACATTTCTTATGGTACTATTTGACCATTCACTTTCTCTAAACTAAGGAAGGCATAGTATTCCCCAGAAACTTTTAATGTGTCTTGAACAAATGTTGCTTACTCAAGAATGCCCCTTTCTCTGAGGCTGAAAAGTGCCTCGGTGGTTAAGAAGAATAGGGAGGCAAAGTTTAGAACAGAGGCTGAAGGAATGCCCATTCAGAGCCTGTCCCACATGTGACCCATACATATATAGCCACCAAACTATAGAAGATGGATGAAGCAAAGAAGTGCAGGCTGACAAGAAATGGATGTAGATTTCTCCTGAGAGACACACCCAGAATACAGCAAATACATAGGCAAATGCCAGCAGCAAACCACTGAATTGAGAACGGGACCCCCGTTGAAAGAATCAGAGAAAGGACTGGAAGAGCTTGAAGGGGTCTGAGACCCCATATGAACAACAATGCCAACCAACCAGAGCTTCCAGGGACTAAGCCCCTACCTAAAGACTATACATGGACTGACCCTGGACTCTGACCTCATAGGTAGCATTGAATAGCCTAGTAAGAGCATCAGTGGAAGGGGAAGCCCTTGGTCCTACCAAGACTGAACCCCCAGTGAACGTGACTGTTGGGGGGAGGGCGGTAATGGGGGGAGGATGGGGAGGGGAACACCCATAGAGAAGGGGAGGGGAAGGGGTTAGGGGGATGTTGGCCTGGAAACCGGGAAAGGGAATAACAATTGAAATGTAAATAAGAAATACTCAATTTAATAAAGATGGAGGGAAAAATGAATACATAAAACTTGCTAACTGAATAGACAGAAGAAGAGGAAGAGGAAGAGGAAGAGGAAGAGGAAGAAGAAGAAGAAGAAGAAGAAGAAGAAGAAGAAGAAGAAGAAGAAGAAGAAGAAGAAGAAGAAGAAGAAGAAGAAGAAGACGAAGACGAAGATGACGACGACGACGACGACTGGATGATTCCCAGCACCCACATGATGGCTCATAACCATCTGCAACTCCAGCTCCAAGGATGCCCTCTTATGTGCCCTGATGCCCTGCCAATACTAGGCGCACATATAGCATTGTTCACACACACACACACATACACACACACACACACACACACACACACACACACACACTGACACAAATAAAATACTTTTTAAACAAAACACGAATGTTTTTCCCCTAAACTCATATTCCTGTTGAAATTAAATAAATTCTAGTAGATGTTCACCAAGCTTATCAAGTTTATCGAATAACAGAAAACCTAGGTTTCTTGATTATTTTTGTTCATTTTATTCATTCAAATGATTGCATATTCTCAAGTGACTAACCAAAACTGTCTAGCAAGGATCACTTCTGTCCCATAAATTTAACTTGGAAAGCCATGAATACATGGAATAGAATCAAATGCTGAATATATGGAATAGACTCAAAATCAGCACTTATTATTGTTACTCTCATTAAAGAGTAAATGTGACACGGGAACTTAGAAGCAGTCAGGGACAGGATCATTCCGGTCTCTGCCTGCACACAGAGCCGAAAGCCAGTCCCCAGGAGCGCTAATACACCTGAGAGGAGAGGTAAGACCACCTTTTCTGCTCCAAGGGACCTGCCTGGAGCCCTCAGGACACAGGAACCCAGAAGCAGTCTGGGACAAAATCCTTTTGGTTTCTGCCTGTGCCCAGAGATTACCCTGTCCCACAGTTCTCTGTACCCAGATCCCCTGGGAGAGCAGGACTCTCAGAAGTACAGAAAATCCTGAAAACACAGGGCGACCACCACTTCTGCTCACATTCCTGACCCAAGAGGAACCCATCTGGAGAACTCTGGACACAAGAACTGAGGAACAGTCTGGGACAAGATCCTTCCAGTCTGTGCCTGTGTCTGGAAGCTGACCCGGTGACACAGCTCTCTATATCCAGATCCCACTGGGAGAAATCAAGTATCCAGGGATGCTGACACATAGGCTTACAGGAGGGTCAAGCCACTGTCAGAGACAGCAGGACCGGCTAACACCAGAGACAACCAGATGGCAAGAGGCAAGCACAGGAATGTGAGGAACAGAAACTAAGACTACTTGGCATCATCAGAGCCCAGTTCTCCCACCGAAGCAAATACTGGATATCCAAACACACCAGAAAAGCAAGATTTGGATTTAAAATCTCATCTCATGATGATGATAGAGGACTTTAAGAATGACATAAATAATTCCCTTAACAAAATATAGAACAACACAGGTAAACAAGTAGAAACCCTGCAAGAAAAACCACAAAAATCCCTTAAAGAATTGCAGAAAAACACAACCAAACAGGTGAAGGAATTGAAAAAACCATCCAGGATCTAAAAATGGAAATAGAAAGAATAAAGAAATTACAAAGAGAAACAACCCTGGATATAGAAAACCTAGGAAACAGATCAGGAGTCACAGATACAAGCATCACCAACAGAATACAAGAAATAGAAGATACAATCTCAGGGACAGAGGATACTATAGAAAACATTGACACAATCATCAAAGAAAATGTAACATGCAAAAACCTCCTAACCAAAAACATCCAGGAAATCCAAGACAAAACTAGAAGATTAAACCTAAGGATAATAGGTATAGAAGAGAGCAAAGATTCACAACTTAACAGGCCAGTAAATATCTTTGACAAAATTATAGAAGAAAACTTCCCTAACCTAAAGAAAGAGATGTCCATAAACATAAAAGAAGCCTACAGAACTCCAAATAGATTGGACCAGACAAGAAATTCTTCCTGTCACATAATAGTCAAAACAGGAAAGGCACAAAACAAAGAAAGAATATTAAAAGCAGTAGGGGAAAAGGTCAAGTAACATATAAAGGCAGACCTATCAGAATTACACCAGACTTCTCACCAGAGACTATGAAAGCCAGAAGATCCTGGGCAGATGTCATAGAGACCCTAAGAGAACACAAATGCCAGCCCCTGGGCTACTATATTTAGCAAAACTCTCAATTAACATAAACGGACAAACCAAGATATTCCATGACAAAACCAAATTTACACAATATCTTCCCACAAATCCAGCCCTACAAAAGGATAATAGATGGAAAACTCCAACACAAGGAGGGAAACTATACCCTAGAGAAAGCAAGAAAATAATCTTCTTGCAACAAACCCAAAAGAAGAGAGACACACAAACATAATTCCACCTCTAACAACAAAAATAACAAGAAACAACAATCATTATTCCTTAATATCTCTTAATATCAATGGACTCAATTCCCCAATAAAAAGACACAGACTAACACACTGAATATGTAAAGAAGACCCAGCATTTTGCTGCATACAGGAAAGATACCACAGTGACAAAAACAGACACTGCCTCAGAGTAAAAGACTGGAAAACAATTTTCCAAGCAAATGGTCTCAAGAAACAAATTGGAGTAGCCATCCTAATATCAAATAAAATCAACTTTCAACCAAAAGTTATCAAAAAAAAATATAAGGAACGACACTTCATATTCATCAAAGGAAAAATCCAACAAAATGAACTCTCAATCCTGAGTACCTATGCAAGGGTACCTACATTCATAAAGGAAACCTTACCAAAGCTCAAAGCACACATTGCACCTCACACAAAAACAGTGGGAGACTTCAAAACCCCACTCTAATCAATGGACAGATCATGGAAACAAAACCTAAAGAGAGATACAGAAAAACTAAAAGAAGTTATGAACCAAATGGATTTAACAAATATCTATACAACATTTCATCCTAAATCAAAAGAATATAATTTCTTCTCAGCACCTCATGGTACGTTCTCCAAAATTGACCATATAATCAGTTACAAAAACAGGCCTCAACAGATACAAGAAGATGGAAATAATTCCATGCATCCTATTAGATCACCATGGACTAAGGCTGGTCTTTAATAACAACAAAAACAACAGAAAGCCCACATACACATGGAAGTTGAAGAACACTCTACTCACTGATAAATCAACAAGATAGATAAACCCTTAGCCAGACTAACCAGAGGGCACAGAGAGAGTATACAAATTAACAAAATCAGAAAAGAAAAGGGAGACATAACAACAGAATCTGAGGAAATTCAAAATATCATCAGATCCTACTACAAAAGCCTATATTCAACAAAAATGGGAAATCTGCATAAAATAGACAAGTTTCTAGACAGATACCAGGTACCAAAATTAAATCAGGATCAGATAAATTATCTAAACAGTCCCATAATTCCTAAAGAAATAGAAGTTATTAAAAGTTTCCCAACCAAAACCCCCCAGAACCAGATGGGTTTAGTGGAGAATTTGATCAGACCTTCATAGAAGACCTAATACCAATACTGTCCAAACTATTCCACAAAATAGAAACAGAAGGAACACTACCCAATTCCTTCTGTGATGCCACAATTATGCTTATACCTAAACCACACAAAGACCCAACAAAGAAAGAAAACTTCAGACCAATTTCCCTTATGAATATTGACACAAAAATACTCAATAAAATTCTCACAAACTGAATCCAAGAACACATCATAACAATCATCCATCATGATCAAGTAGGCTTCGTCCCAGGCATGCAGGGATAGTTTAATATACTGAAAACCATCAATGTGACCCATTATATAAACAAACTGAAAGAACAAAACCACGTGATCATTTCATCAGACGGTGAAAAAGCATTTGACAAAATTCAACACCCCTTCATGATAAAAGTATTGGAAAGATCAGGAATTCAAGACCCATACCTAAACAGAGTAAAAGCAATATACAGCAAATCTTTAGCCAACTTCAAACTAAATGGAGAGAAACTTGAAGCAATCCCATTAAAATCTGAGACTAGACAAGGCTGCCCATTCTCTCACTACCTATTCAATATAGTACTCAAAGCCCTAGCCAGAGCAATCAGACAACAAAAGGAAGTCAAAGAGATACTAATTGGAAAGGAAGAAGTCAAAATATTATTATTTGCAGATGATATGATAGTATACTTAAGTGATCCCAAAAGTTCCACCAGAGAACTACTAAACCTGATAAACAACTTCAACAGGGTGGCTGGATATAAAATAAGGCAAACAAATCAGTAGTCTTCCTCTGCTCAAAAGATAAACAGGCTGGGAAAGAAAGTAGGGAAACGACACCCTTCACAATAGTGACAAATAATATAAAATACCTCTGTGTCACTCTTATCAAGCAAGTGAAAAATCTGTATGACATGAACTTCAAGTCTCTGAAGAAGGAAACTGAAGAAGATCTCAGACGATGGAAAGATCTCCCACGCTCATGGATTGGCAGGATTAATATAGTAAAAATGGCCATCTTATCCAAAGCAATCTACAGATTTAATGCAATTCCCATCAAAATTCCAACTAAATTCTTCATAGAGTTAGAAAGAGCAATTTGCAAATTCATTTGGAATAACAAAAATCCCAGGATAGCTAAAACTATCCTCAACAATAAAAGGACTTCTGGGGGAAATCACCATCCCTGACCTCAGGCAGTATTACAGAGCAATAGTGATAAAAACTGCATGGTATTGGTACAGAGACAGGCAGGTAGATCAATGGAATAGAATTGAAGACCCAGAAATGAACCCACACCCTATGGTCACTTGATTTTGACAAAGGAAAGCCAAAACCATCAAATGGAAAAAGATAGCATTTTCAGCAAATGGTGCTGGTTCAACTGGAGGTCAACATGTAGAAGAATGCAAATCGATCCAAGTTCAAGTGGATCAAAGGACCTCCACATAAAACCAGATACACTCACACTAGTAGAAGAAAACGTGGTAAAGAGCCTTGATCACATGGGCACTGAGGAAAATTTCCTGAACAGAACACCAATGGCTTATTATGCTCTAAGATCAAGAATCAACAAATGGGAACTCATAAAATTGCAAAGTTTCTGTAAGGTAAAGGGTATTGTCATTAGGACAAAACAGCAACCAACAGATTGGGAAAGATCTTTACCAATCCTACATCAGATAGATGGCTAATGTCCAATACATACAAAGAACTCAAAAAGTTAGACTCCAGAGAATCAAATACCCTATTAAAAATGGGGTACAGAGTTAAAGAATTTTCAGCTAAGGAATATTGAATGACTGAGAAGTACCTAAAGAAATGTTCAACATCCATAGTCATCAGGGAAATCAAAACAACCCTGAGATTCCACCTCACACCAGTCAGAATGGCTAAGATAAAAAATTCAGGTGACAACAGATGCTGGCAAGGATGTGGAGAAAGAAGAACACTCCTCCATTGTTGGTGGGATTGCAAACTGGTACAACCATTCTGGAAATCAGTCTGGAGGTTCCTCAGATTATTGGACATTGAACTACCTGAGGACCCAGCTATACCACTCCTGAGCATATACACAAAAGATGCTCCAACATACAACAAAGACACGTGCTCCACTATGTTCATAGTAGCCTTATTTATAATAGCCAGAAGCTGTCCCTCAACAGAGGAATAGATACAGAAAATGTGGTATTTCTACACAATGGAGTACTACTCAGCTATTAAAAACAATGGCTTCATGAAATTCATAGGCAAATGAATGGGACTAGAAAATAACATCCTGAGTGAGGTAACCCAATCACAGAAAACCACACATGGTAATCCACTCACTGATAAGTGGATATTAGCCCAAAAGCTCAAATTACCCAAGATACAATCCACAGACCACATGAAGCTCAAGAAGGACAACCAGATGTGGATGCTTCAGTCTGTCTTAGAAGGAGGAACAAAAATATTCATAGGAGGAAATACAGAGACAAAAGTTTGGAGTAGAGATTGAAAGAATGGCCATTCAGAGCCTGCCCCACCTGGGGATCCAGCCCATATACATAGTCACTAAACCCAGACAATACTGCTGATGCCAAGAAATGCATGCTGACAGAAGCCTGATATAGCTGTCTCCTGAGAGGCTCTGCCAGAGCATGACAAATACAGAAACAAATGCTAGCAGCCAACCATTGAACTGAGAACGGGGTCCCTAGTGGAGGACACAGAGAAAGGATTGAAGGAGCTGCAGGCGTTTACAACCCCATAAGAACAACAATACCAACCAACCAGAGCTCTCGGGGACTAAACCACCATCCAACGAGTACCCATGGACAGACTCATGGCTCCAGCTGCATATGTAGCAGAGGATGGCCTTGTTGGGCACCAAAGGGAGGAGAAGCCCTTGGTTCTGCCAAGACTGGACCCCCCCCAATATAGGGGAATCTCAGGGCGAGACCGGAAGGAGTGGGTGGTTGGGTGGGAGAAAGGGGATAACATTTGAAATTTTTAAAAATTCAAGAAAAAATTTTAAAAAGATTAAATGTAATAATGTATTTAGCAAGTTTTTCAGGTATTAAATGGAAGCGTATGATAGATGTTTGATAAATGTTTTCCTTCCATTTCTCCAATTAAGCAAGGCATGGGAACTAATGGAAATAAATTTTCTAAGGGCCTAAAAGGGTTTGTCCATGTCCTCATCACATTATCAATCAATGTTTCAGATGAAGGTGTCAATGATGTAATTACATTCACAAATGGCACAAAACTTGGAGAAATGGGAAACATATTGAATGGTTGAACTAGTACTCAAAAAGACTTGCATAGCCTGGGAACTGCCTAGCTTGAGTTCAAAAGCTCATGATATTTTAATACAGATTAAAGACAAAGCTCTCCAGTGTACCCCATGTTCCATAAATACCAATTTATAGAAACTCAGATTTGTATTTTTTAAAAATGAATGACCCTGTGGTTCGTAAAAAATAAATTGTGCAACTTTTAAAACCCTAGGCTATGGAGTATTCATGCAAAAAGACACATCTCTAATCCCATGTTCTCAAACCTAAGAGTGACCGCAGAATACAGATTCAGATGGACTCCACATAAACTATTTTAACATGACAACAGTTTCATGAAGTTTCTACAGAAACAGAAGAAAGAAAGTTTTCAATAATTCCCTTTAAAAATATGGAAGTATGAGCTATTCGGGGGTCTGCCTTATATTCCTAAAGGAAATGTTAGGTCATACACAGAGGTAAAATAAAACAGGTATTCAGGGATCTACGGACAGCCCAAGACAGTTAGGGTATCAACCCGAAGCATCTCAGCTCCCACTGAGAATTTCATCAGTCAGTCAGCCTTGTTGAATGCTACTCACACGTGTGGCTCCTTTCTGAGAATCCAGCTCGTGGGGATTATAAGAGTCTGCTCTGTCTTCCAGGTTCCAACGATTCTTAACCCTAGAATGACGTGGACGGAAATGGTGTGACCCTTGAGGCCCATTCAAATACACTTTACATTTCCTGAAAGGCTTTGGTGTGCAGTCCCCTTGCACTCAGCTGGGGAAACCCCAAATAGAACACCTTTCAAAGGGTCCTCCAGGTACCAGCCAGAGTCATGGGAAGAGAGTTAACGCGTTTTCCCTCCAAGCCGCCCCAAAGTTGTATGCGTCCTAGACTGCCACCCCTTCCTTCCCCTGATGCTGCTCAAAAAATTATTTTTATACTCTCAAGTTATTAAACAATTTTATTGAAGAAATTAAATTACATTTAAATTATTGATGCTCTAAGAGATTGAGTGCTAATGATATCCAATAGGAGAAAGAAAAAAGGACATATTTAAAGAGCAATTATCTTGACAGATTCAACCCTGCAGCCTGCAAGCAGTTCGTAAGGAGATTCCAGCTGAGCCTCTTGGTTTTTGCTAGCAGGAGTTGCACTGAACAGTCCCCAAACCTATACTGGTTCTTTCCGGATTCCCCACAGGACTCTTTACAGAGATGGCTCCAATTTTTCCTTCTCGGAAACTTCAACATGGTCACATGGTAACGTCACAACATTGCAGTTCCAGAGGCACAAACACAGAGGGCAATGGGCCCACATCTCCCCTCTGAGTTCAGCGAATGCTGACTTCAGCTCCCGGATCCCAGAGGCTAGAGGCGCTGCCTCACATCCTTCCCTGCCATAATTTCATCCCGGTGTTAAGCTGTTCCAGACTCGCTGCTCCCTGCACCCTGCCAGCTACAGCGCCGACTTCTGCTCCAATAGATCCTGTAAACTGAAGACAAGTTTATCTTTATCTGGAGACTGGGACAACTCATGCCAATGTTCGAATGCTTCCACAACTGTATCCTGTGTCTTCCAGTTTTTCTGGCACCTTCTAGCAGAGCAAAGGATGTTTCCATCGATCTCTCAGTTCCCTTATCCTGGAGTTTCACTACCAACCCCCAAGCTAAAGCTCCCTTGTTGACACACGGAACTACAACAGAGAGTACCTTCTGGGAAACTTTATAGAAAGGTAACAAAGTTAGCAATGAAGAAAAACCATTGCCAACGATGACTGAAAATAGCAACAGCACCACGACCGACCCACAGCCCCACATGAGAGAGAGAGAGAGAGAGAGAGAGAGAGAGAGAGAGAGAGAGAGCGCACCAAGGCTGACTAGAACTGGCTAAAGCCACTGTACATGCTCAGAAGCACCCCAAGGTCTGAAGGAGACCTATGGCTCACTAAAACATTCCCCCACTGCTGTGTGGGGATAAAAGATGCTATTAAGATAAGCAATGCATGACATTGTATGTATAGTTATACATGATGTCGAACATGCACAAGGAAGCCCATGCTGTGCAAATGACCCACAAAGTCCATCCCACACTTCACTGATAACAACACCAACAAAAACAAAATAAACCACACAGAGAATGAGACCTGAACATCCTAATCCCCTGTACAGTGTTGTCCTATGAGAAGCATTTTCCCTTTACGTTGCCCCCTCCTTGGAACTATCTCTTAATAAACCATAACTGCTCCTGCTGAAGTGGTGTGTCCTGTTCAGTTCCTAATTACAACTGTTCTTTGCTTTATCTTAACATAACAGAGACTTTCTACTTAACGCATTCATTAGATAGTCCTCGCTATCATTCCAGACCAAGACTTCTTGAACTATTTCTACTGGCAAGCTCTCCTTTTGTAATTTGTGTATTATACATAGGTGTATGGTGTGTGTGTGTGTGTGTGTGTGTGTATTTGTGTGTAATGTGTGTATTTGTGTGTGTATGTGTGTGTGTTTGTGTGTGTATTTGTGTGTGTGTGCACGTTTGTATTTGTGTGTGTGTTTGTGTGAATTTGTGTGTGTTTATGTGTATTTGTGTGTGTGTGTTTGTGTGTGTGTATTTGTGTGTGTGCACGTTTGTATTTGTGTATGTGTTTGTGTGTATTTGTGTGTGTGTGTTTTTTTTGTGTGTGTGTATTTGTGTGTGTGTGTGTATTTGTGTGTATGTTTGTGTGTTTTTGTGTGTGTGTTTGTGTGTATTTGTGTGTGTATGTGTTTCTGTGTATTTGTGTGTGTGTGTATTTGTGTGTATTTGTGTGTGTGTTTGTGTGTATTTGTGTGTGTGTTTGTGTGTATTTGTGTGTGTGTTTGTTTGTATTTGTGTGTGCGTGTTTTACTGTGTGGAGGCATGTTCATGCTATAAGTATGGGTATGAGCATGCTACAATGAGTATGTGGAAGTGAGAGAACTGTTTTACTCCCTCCCACCCCCCCTTCTTGTTTGAGGCAGGCTCTTCTTCACCACTGTATCCGCCAGACTTCCTGGCCTGTAAACTTGTGAAACTCCCCTGCCTCTGTCCATAGGTGTACTGGGATTATAGATGTGCAGTACAGCATCTGGCTGTCCCTGTACTCTAGGGATCCAAACTGCTTCAAGCTTGCACAGCAAGTTTTTATCCGCCAAATCTGTATCCCCAGTTCACAACCCTTTTTGCCTAGGCAATTTTTGTATGACCCAAAATACACAGGTATGTAAACTATGCATATGAATCAAATATTTGTTAATAATAAATCATAAGGAAATGGATATTAAAACAATTATTTAGTACCTATATGATTGTGGTAGTTTAAATAGGATTTTCTCTCCCACTACCACCATAGACTCATGTATTTAAATGTTTGGCCCATAGGGGGTGGCACTATTAGGAGGTGTGGCCTTGTTGGAGGAAGTAAATCTCAATTCACTTCCTGTTGACTGATGATGTAGATATAGAATTCCCAGCTCATTCCCCAGCACCCCATCTGTCTGCACGCTTCCCTACTTCCCACATTGATGATAATAGAATAAAACTGCAAGCCAATCCCAATTAAATGTTTTCCTTTATAAGAGTTATTGTGCTCATGGTGTCTCTTCCCAGCAGTAGAAACTCTAACTAAGACAATGGTCTTATCATTTATTAAAGATTAAAGCAAATTTACATATGAATGAGATAGATATATTTATTTCCTGACAGAAAGCAATCTAAAACTATGCTAATTTTAACACTTGCATGCTGAGGAATGACTTTTGGAAAATATTAGAAGGCTTTGTTTTCCATAACTGTGTCATATTTTTATAATAACAGAAACTTTGTATAAGCAGTAAAACACTGTAATTCATAATACATTACAGTCTGGAACCTCGACTTGTTGTGGATTTGGTCTAACATTTGTATTGTGTTAATTTGATCCCCAAAATTGCATGAAAATCCGCACATAAGACGCTAAGGGTCCCTGCTCCTCAGCTGAGGGTCTCTGGGTTTTGATTGGTAAATAAAGTTGCTAGTGGCTAATCTTGTAAGAGCCAGGAAAGAGTGGCCCCAGGAACACCTCCCCATTTCGTTTAGGGCAGCGAAGATGGAGTATACATCTTAGTAAGTAATAACTCAGAAATATAGATCTTAGTAAGTAATAACTCAGAAATATCGGAGGGGGTGTTAGATCCATGGAAGTTTGGGAATAACCTGACCATTGAGCTGTGCTTAAGGCATATTAAGTTATAAGGGCGTGTGTGTGTGTGTGTGTGTGTGTGTGTGTGTTTATTCAGGAACCCAGAACATTGGGGTGGGTGGCGAGGACGCACACCACTGCTGTCAGTTGAGCAGACAACAGAATGAGCAATTAGAGAAGAGATTAATCGGCAAATCCTACCCTAGCTGTTTCAGGCAGCATTTGTTGGCTTTCTGATCCATAAGAACATGCTCCATGGAGGATACCATCCTCTGTCCAGAACCTAAATTACAGAGAAGTCTCATGATACAATTCAGGTGAGTATTACCAGAATTCTCAGATTCATCCCATGTTTGATTCTGGATGAATTTTTGATCATCGTGTGTTCAGAAACCTTCCGGTGCCACCAGATGTTCCATGAGCCCTATGTTCAAGTATGTGACCCCCAGACCCACAATTTAAGAAGTCCTTCAGTTCTAAAATTGGCTACAAAATCTTCTAGTAAAGATAACTCAGAATGTGTAACAGATGAGTGTAAAAGATGTTCTAAAACTCAGATTTTTAACAGGTGTACAGGGTGATGTTCATTAAAACATATTAATCTGTCACACATTCTGCTAATGACAGTTGCTGAGAACCTGTCCTTCCCACGATCATCTCTGCCACTGTGTTAGCCTTCCCAATGCAACTACGTCATCTCGTTCCCCTAACTTGCATCCATCCCTAATCTACACTGTATTGTGATTAGATCCTGCCTCCATTATTAAGTTGTGATAAAGAGGCTGTGTTATGCTGATCATACATTCATAACACCTAGTAGAGTGGACATCCCAAGAAGGCTCTTAACTTACGAGTAAAAGTTTCATAATCCACGAACACAGCGTTCTGTCCTCTACTAACTTTTCTCTTCACTGTTACATATACTTGACCAAAGCAACTTAAAGGACAAATATTTATTTTAGCTCATGGCTTCAGGAGTTCAAGTCCAAGGCCACTTGACCCCATGCATTTGGATAGAAAACATGGCAGTAGGAATGAATGACAAAAGAAATTTTCACTTCGTGACAGACAGGAAGCGGAACAGGAAAAGGTCAGAAACAAGATACCCGAAGCCTCTGTGTCTGGTAACCTACTTCCTCCCACTGGGTCTCATCTCCTAAAGCTTCCCAAAACTCTCAAAAAAAAAAAAAAAAAGTACCGCCAACTGGTGATTTAGACTTATCTAAAAGGCTGTCAGAGCATGATGACTCTCTTGTGAACTACCCAACAGAGACCAGAACTGACACCTCTGTCCCCATCTGTCATTATACCTATTAAGTGACTTTATCCACATAGAAGGGCTTTTCCACTGTCAATTATTGGATCTACCCCTTTATTCCCCAAGCTGGTGATATTGCTTAGATATCGTCATAGATGTGTGCCTCAGTCTTTGCAGTAGGAAAAATACAAAGGAAGGAAGCCAAGAAGCTAATCTGATCACATCCACAGTCAAGGGCAAAGAGAGAATGGATGAAGCTCTGCTTTCTGCTCACTGTCTTTAATATAAGAGAAGGGAAATAACTCGCATGTTGTATTGTAATAACTATAATAGGGACAGGTGCAACTATAACAGGAAATAGCTACATCCTGTCTAGAAGATTGATACCTTGTACTTCAAAAAGCTTTCTAGATCATGAGAGGAAGAAGAAGGTTTTATGGGAGCTTCTAGTTTCATTTGCATTGCTGTCGTAAAATGTCTAGACAAAAAAAAAAACAACTTGAGGGAGAAAGTTTGTTTTGGCTACAGTTCCAAGTTATAGCTCGTCACTGCAAAGGAGCCACGGTGGCAGAGATTTGAGACAGCTAGTCATATCACACCCACAGCCAAAGAGAGGAGAGAGGATGAATACATTGCATATCTGCTTGCCTGTGCTCAGTTAAGTAAATTCCTATACACGTACGCAGTTCAAAACCCTTACCTAGGGAATGGTGCCACTCACAGTGGACTGGGTCTTCCCAAACCAATTAATGCTCAAGAAGATCCCAGACAGAAATGCCCACAGGTCAACTTAGTTTAGATAATCCTCATTAAGATTCTCTTCCCAGATGGTCCTTTGTTGTGTCAGGCTGACAGTTACAGTTAACTATCCAGCACGTCCATAGCAAGGTCCTATGGCCAAGCAGAGTTCAAGACAAATATAACATCAGGCTTTTTTCTCCCTTTTTAAGTCCTTTGTGTCTGCCTCCATTTAACTAGAAAGACAATCTCATACTCTTACTAAAGCCAAATGTATCGTTTGCTTTCTGCTTTACCTGCGCAGACTCATTTTTCAACTTTTTTATTATAACAATTATTTACATATTTATATTTAATTATTTTAGTTATACAAATTTATGAAGTGCTTTGTGATAATTTCATACATGCATAAGCTATATGTTATGATCAAATGGGGCAGTTAACATTTATCTCTCCTTAAACGTTTAGCATGTAGTAATTGCATGAATTTACAGGCTGTTGTGATATTCCAGTGTGTGTTTATAATACACACTGATCAGTGCAGGGTAATTAACTTTCCTAACTCCTTATTATTAGTTTGTGTTAAGCACCCATAAGCTCCTCTCTTCCAGTTATCCATAGAATGTAAGAAGACTGGATTATTGTAAACTGTAGTTTCCCTGCCATTACTTCTAATTTTTTAAAGTCGGGGAATGGGGTGGCATGTGTGTACCCCAGAATGTGTATAGAGTTCAGAGAACAACATGGCTGTCTCTGAGGTTATCTCTGTCAGTTTGGTAGCCAGTGTCTTTACCCACTGAGCCATCCTGCCAACCCTAAAATATTACTTCTATTTAACTGTGTTTGGGTATCTACTCTCCACCCACATCCCCCATATCCTGGGCCTCCCACCACCTGTCCAGACTCCAACAATAACTACTAGAAATCCTGATCAACCTTCCTCCACATGAAGCGTCTCTCTGCATCTCCTTTCACTTAATATATTGTCTCCTACTTCAAGATATTTTGTTGCAGATGGTAGGGGGTTCATTCTTTGTAGTAGATCAATCTTGGCTTCACAACCTCCAGGCTGCTCTCCACAGTGGCTACAGTAACTTCCGTTCCTGACAACAGTACATGGGAGTTCCCTTCATCTACTCTTTTTGTTACTTTTAAACTTTAATTGTCTTTTATCTTATTTATATCAATCATTTGTGGTCTTTTAATAATAACTATTCTGGCAGGGGTGTGATGATACTTCCTAAGAGCTTTGAGCCATATTCCCTTGATGGCTAATGGAGCTCCTCACTGTTCACAGACCAGCTGGTAACCTGAATCACTTTCTTTGAAAGGTTCATATTCTCTGTCTATTTTTACTTTAATTATTTGAAGGGGTTTGTTATGGCCATTTTAAATTTTTCATATGCATATTGACTATTGATCATCTGTCAGATTAATAGCTTTTGTTTTTTTCTCCCATTCTGTAGGTTATCTCTTTATTATGTTTACTGTTTCTTCTCCTGTATGGAAACTCCTTAGCCCAATAGCTAGCACATTTGTGTATTTTTGCTTCCATTTATTTCCCTACTTTGAAGAATCTTGCTGAAAAGTTAAAAGCATTGCCTGTGCTTTATTTGCCATAAAGTATTCCCTTCATGTTTTCTTCTAATACTTCCATTTAGGTCTTTGATTCATTCTGCGTTATTGCTTACAGTTTGAGAGACAGATAACCTGTGTCTATCTCACCAATGGGTTCTCTGCACCATCACTTAAAGAAACCGTCCTTCCCCAATGTCACGTTCTGGTGACTTGGTCAAGCATCACTAGACTGTGAATAAAGGTTGTTTCTTAGTGTTCTTTTTTATATTCATTGAATAACATTTTAAAATATCGTATTTCATGTGTATGGATATTTTGCCTTAGTGTATGTTTTTACACCATGTTGGTACAGCACCTGTGGGGGTCAGAAGAGAGCACTGGATGCCCTGGGTGTGGAGATACATATGAGCCACCACACTGTTGTCAGGCATTGTCCTCCGCAAGTTCAGTCAGTGCTCTGAACCACTGAGCCATCGCTTAGTCCCCAAAGGTGGTCTCTTTTTAAACTACACCCCCTTTGATACATTCCCTTACTTGACACAGAGATTGTTGAAAACAAACTAGGATAAAGTCATGCAGTTGTGTTAACATACATTTTGCACCCAACAGGCATGTTTTAGCATTTCTGTAAGCACATCCTAAAGCACATGCTAAAACTGATGCGACATGATGTTGACAGAACTTTTCTGACCACCTAAACTATGGGTGGGGGTGGGACGTCCTGCTTCTTTAATTCCAGGTGAGGAATCCAAGACTACAGGGTAGTCCAGTTGGCTGTGAGGAAAGTTCGAGAACAGACTTCACAGGTAAGGTAGAGATGCTCATCTGCATGCAAGTGGGACATAGACAGGAACCACAGCGAGATAAAAGGAACAGGAGCTCAAGAACACCCAATGATGCCAGAGGTCATTGGCCAGTGGGCTACAGTTAGATTACACAGAATTCCCATCAAACTGTGGTGACATCACAGGGATGATGAACAGTATCCTTACACTTGAGATGTATGCTCAAGTAAGTTTGATTTTTTAATTTCCATATATTACATTTTGATCATATTTTTCCTCCCTCAACTCTTCCCAGATACTCCCTTCCTCCAAGTATTTTTTGATGGAAGGCTTCACATCTACTACTTACCTTCAAATATTCTGCACAATAGTACGTTATGGAGCAGCAGAGGACAAATGTGGTCACATTTGTGCCAAATGCAGGTGAAAGGTGCACAGGTGCTCTGGCTAGAGAGACAGCTCCGCAGTTAAGAATGCTCTTCCAGAGACCCCAAGTTCAGTACCAACCTCACGTCAGACAGCTCGCCTGTCACCCCAGCCTTCAGAGGATTTGAGGCTCCTGATTTCAGCGGGTACCTACACCAACGTACTCATTCCCACATGTATGCACAAAGTAAAAAAATAATAAAAGTAAATACTTTTTTAAAAACTACATTTGTTCCTTAGTATATGGTTTGAAAGGAAGAGCAAATTCTCTAAGTGGACAGAAATTAAAAGGCAGACTTTAAACAGAAACTAAACTGAATAGCTAGGGGGGGATCCAGGCCAAAATAAGGTGTGGAGAGTCAGGAGCCAAAGGTGCCAAAGATCCTGTTAGATGGGGACTGGATCAGACTTCTAGAACCTTAGACCAGGGAGGGCTCTTCAGTATGTAAAATTTAAAAATAAACAAACAAAAACCTCATGCTCATAAACTTTACATAACTGCCTGCCGAAAGATGTGAGTGGGGAAGGGAGAAATCAAGACCTAATATGGTCCCTTGAGAGTCTGTGAGTCAATTTCCCACTGGCCCAGTCAGTATAACCACCGCCCCCTCCAGGAGAACCTCCACAATCCAGAGCAGGGAGGCAAACCAGCCTGAAACTGTTGCCATTTCACTTGACTCTGCTTGAAAAACAAAAACAAAACCATCTGTCTCCTGGGGAAATGTTTCTAGTTTGTCCCTTCTCCTCTTGTGGGAACTGATATTTCAAGGTAGCTGTGGTCTTTCCTCTTGAACCCAACCTCAGACAAAATGTCTTAAATGGGCTAAGAAGACGAGACAGTTAATGAAGTGTCTGCTACACAAAGTAAGGACCCAAGTTGTGTCCCAGAGCCAGGCTCTGCACTGCACTGGCCTAATCCCAGGGCTGGGGAGGTGGAGATGGCAGATTCCTGGGCTTAGCTGAATAGTCGATCTACCCAAATCAGAGCACTCCAAATCAGTGAGAGACCATGTCTCAAGAAGTAAGGTGGACAATAGTCAAGGATGACGACAGACATGACAACCTCTGGCCTCTACAAAGACACACATGTGCACACATAACGTACACACAAAGAAAAGATAGTTTAAATCTAAGCATCAATTTATTCTGCTGGTCCTTAATTGTATCTGATTATTATTATATTGTCATTAACAATTACTATCACATCATCATCATTATTTATTAGTTCTCTCTAGAGGTCACTTTGTTCTCTACTTGGAAACACAGCCACGTGGGAGCTTCCTGTCGACCTGGCCCTCCCGAGTGCTCAAACCTTCAGAAAGAGGCACCCTCCCTTTCTACTCTGGTCCTACACTTTCCAAAGTGACTTCTTCCCAGGGTACTTTCTATCTTTTATGTTCCAGTGACTTATCAAGGAATTGCTCTTCCAGATCAGTGGCCTTCTTTTCCCTTCCCTGTTACATGTCCTGCTAAGAAATGCTTGGGGTTCCTACGGTCTGACATGTGGCAGGAGTCAAGGACATTAAGTCTCACACTCTTATTTGAATGAGCACTGCCTTGTAGTTTTTGTGGTGCTGGATATTGGCTTGATTGAAACTCTGCTTTAGGTAGAAGAAAAGGGAGATCGAGTTTGGAAAACGATCAATAACTATAGTGACTGTAGTTGGCTCTTTTCTGTCATCATTTTTGCATATCATAGATCATGGGCTCCCTTGGGATATGCACCTTTTTGATTCAAACCATGTGTAATCTATAAAGTGATGCAATGATTCTCCCGCTGAATGGTTAGAACTGTAGGAAATGCTTCCTTGTTTGTCAGAGATTAAAACTGGCCCATATTTTCCCCCATATGGTTCTTGTTCCGTTCTTCAGAGTTATAGTCAATCCTTCTAACTTGTAGACTCTACTTTTGCAAACTTGCATATGCCCTAAGCCAGTGTTCATAGCATGTTATAGTTAAAATTAATTGGGGGTTTCTACTCCATCTTTGATTATTTAGTTCCCAGATAAAAGACACACAAACTTTTATATTTATAATAAGCTTTTAAGCACTAAATCTGGGCAGATATCAACCCTCTACACTATTCTGTTTATCTGTCAATAACCAGGAGATATGACTTGTCATGTTCTGCCTAGGCCATTCTTACTCTGATTGGCCAGCCCTCACAGACAGGTCTCACAATCCATCTAGCCCATGTCCTCTTCTCCTCTCTCTTCACTCTCATGGTCTCTGCCTCAGACCCCAAGCCCTGGGAATTGAAGTCACATATACCTCTCTTCTAACCAGGTATAGGCTGTAGGCATTTTTGTTCAACCAATAGTTTTAAATCAAGAAGTAAGGTTACATAGCATCACTTGGTATATGTGAGGATTTCCTTGTCCCTAAGATCTTGAGGGGCAGTATTTAGCATTACGATGCATAGCAACAGTAGTACCTTTGGTTACTTGTGTACATTCAGACTATTTCAGAAACAAAGACACTGAGCAGGGCCTGAGGAGATGGCTCATAGGTAAATTCCAAAGCATGAGGACCTGTCTTTAATTCCTAGAACCCACGTATGAAAGTCAGGTATGATGACAAAGACTTAAAATTCCAGCACAGGCTATACAAAGACTGGGGTCCATGGGGCTTACTAGTTGGCCACCCTGATGGTCTTGGCAAGTGCTAGGACAATGAGAGAACCTGTAACAACAATAAGTGTGGAGAACAGTGACATTCTCTGTGGCCCTCTGTGCCGCATGTACACAAAACAGTTATTCAGCATGCACATTCTCGGCAGGAGCTGAGCAAGGCAATGCTGACTTCCTGCTCTACTTCTACTATACAAGCCTCGTTCCAACCATGTATCTAGTGTCACTGTTTGGCACTTTTGTGGGTTTTGTTGTGATGTCGCTGCTTCAAATGGACCCCAAGCATGGTGCAAAGTGTTCTCTCTGGCGTTTCTGTGTACACACAGAAGCTAGGCAGGCTCTGATGAAGGAAGTATACAGACATGTTGGCAAACCCTCATGTAGGAGCAAGAGGAGGTGATGTTGGCCATGAGTTTAGTGTTAATGAACTAACGCCATTAAATAACAAAAATCTGCAGCAATCGTATTGATCGATTGATGTAGAGGTTCTTGTCTGCTTACCTGCAGTTTGAGATTTGCTTATTCAAGGTGGGTGGTGAATCTCTAAAACAACCACTGTGACTAATGAGAATCTATTGTGTTTCTTCTTTATTTGAACAGATAGTCCACAGGCGATCCGAGAAAACAACAACTTACCGTGATTTTCAGCATTTTAGAGGTAGGACAGAAGGGGTATTCCCAGGGAGAAATACAGAGAGCCGTGGATAGAAAGCACCTTTGAATTTTCCCAAGTTCGTGTTCAACACAAGGGACCTCTCTTGGGACATGCTAAGAGTCTAAGGATCATTAGGCCAAGAACATCTGGTTGTAACCTTTGAAACAACTTCATTCAGGGTGCACTGTGTGATTTATGAGGAATTATCACAAGCATCATCTCTATTATAAATTTCATATCTACTCTGTGAGAATGCAAAATGAGACCCCTATTCCCTCATGTGGCATTGTCCTCAATGAGGAGACAGCTTGATTAAGACTCGTAGCAGTTCAGTGGCGTGAGTAGAAATTGAACCCAGGCCCTCCTGCACAGCTCATCCTGATGTTTTCCAGGCCTGTTTTGGTGGCTGTTCCCCTGTGACCCTCCCTTCTATTGGCATTTTCTCCATGCAGCAGTCAATGATGAGCTGAACCAATAGTTTTATTTTTGTTGCTGTTACTGTGGCTGAGATAGGTCACAAGTAGCTCAGGCTGGCCTTGACTTTGGCATGTAGCAGAGGTTAGCCGTGCATTCCTAATCCTTTTGCTTCCACCTCCTGAGCCGGGCATTGCAAGCATATGCCATCATGCCTGGATAAACTATCATATATTTAATTATCAGTGGTCATCAGAAAACAAGTGAATTTTCAGTTCATGTCAAAGCTGCGAAGCATGTCACTGTTAGTAGCCACCTATGGAAAGCAAGACTCATGTATAACCTAGAGCAGTGTGGTTCTCAGCCTTCCTAATGCTGTGACCCTTTAGTACAGTTCCTCATGTTGTGGTGAACCCCCCCAGCTATAAAATTATTTTGTTCCTACTTCATAACTGTAATTTTACTACTATCATGAACCATGATGTATTTTTTGAGTCTCAGGTAACCCCTGTGAAAATGTCATTTGATTGCAATCCACAGGTTGAGAACCCCTGCCCTAGACAATAGGAGTAGGGTGGTCGAGGAAATGTGGTATTTATGTGGACATACACAAAACAGTAAATTAGGCTGTTTAGCCAAAGCATCATGTCTTAGATCAGTTCACGGTTGGGACATGCTGGTTGTGCGATCTGGAAAGAGTAACAATGGGTTTGCAGGGGGAAAAAATGGCTTTTTAGTTCCGAATACCTTTGTACATATGATATGCAGTTGATCACATCCCAATTTAGTGCTGAAGAAACATTCCAGAAAACACGGGGCAGCAGTGGATAATCATCAGAGAAGCAGAGAAACTGCCACCACCCACCATCCACAGCCTTCAGTCCTTGTTCAATGAGGGAATATGGAACCAACACTTACATCTTTCTGTCCCCATTAGAATTGTCCTAATGGGGAGCCCACATAAGCCTGGGATTCTAGGAACCCACAGGACTTCATTTCACTGGCAACAACTACCTGGGGCCAGATTTGGGATCTGTTCCAAAATGGAACAGAACTACAGAATGAATTTGTATGTCTGTGTGTATACATATACACATACACATGTACATATATATATATAGTCAAATTGGCAATCGAGATTAGCCACCACCCTCTAAGGTGATGTCAGTTTTAGGTAGGTTTTGAGAAACAAACAATTAGCTATGAACTGAGAGACCATGGTTTAAAAAAATATAAGTTGCTCTCTGTGGAAAAGAGCAAAGCTCCGTTTGGGCTCACAGTTTAAGAACTCACAGTCCAGCCTTCATTTCCATTAGTTCTGGGCCTGTGGGGAAGTGGCCCACCTCACAGACAACAGGAAGCGGAGAGAAAGGTGGGCTGTTGGAGACTTGGTATTGTTCTCAGAGGCAGCCTCCAGTGACCTACGTGCTAAAGGCAGGCTCTGACTCTCCAAGTTCCTATAACCTCCAACCTCCCCCAAACAGTCCCCCAAATGAGGATCAAGCCCTCAATACAGAAGCCTGTTGGGGACATCTCAGAATCCAACTGCCACATCCTCTGCTGTACACAGTCCCTGCAGAGAGGTACAGTTCAGATTCTGGTCACTCCGGAGAAGTGTCTTGACAGCTGTTTCCATGGCAGTGATAGGAGAAGAGTGGAGATCAATGAAACCTGTAGGGGAGGGGAATCACTGCAGTGAACCCTCGGATAACCTATAATGTAGACCACACGGTCTAGTTTTCTTTAAAGTGGGGACTCGGTGAATAGAGAGAAAGCTGACACAGAAAGCTAATCTCCCTCCTTCTTGTCTGCTGGCAAGGGGATTCCCAACTCCAGAAAGTCACTCGTGCTTCCACACTGCTCCGTGCGGGCTGAAAACTTACCAGACTGGAGAGCATGGACTGGGAGACAGGAGAAGAAAACATTCCAAGCTTTCAAAGAAAACGCGTTCAAGGCGCTATGGCGGATTTGTGGAGATGGGAAAGGGTGGCCCAGGCAACAGGCAAATCTTAGAACTAGCACTGCCTTAAAGGGATGCTCTCCCCAGCCTTGCTCTTGTCTCACCTCACAGACAAGACAGAGACATCCAACGCCTCTGACAGCGGGTATTTACAGAGGGACCTGCTGTTACTATCCTGAGGGATCTACCTCCTTCACACAGGAAAAATGAACAGACCTCCTCACCTCATCAAACTATCGTGGATGTCCAGTCATTTGGGAACAGTTAACAGGAAAACACTACTCTGTTCCCAGTGCTTCCCTGTAACCCAGAGGCCTGGGTTTGCATTTTCCATACCTGAATGAGGCTGGGCTCCTCTTGGGAGGACAAGAGGAGAAAGGGAGGGTGAGCAGCAGGTCACTGGATTTTTTTCCTTTCTGCCTGAATGTGGCATTTATCCTCAGCACTCTGCCAGATTCCTGAAATCCTCGTGTCTTTACAAAATATTTTTCTATTTAGTTGAATCAGGCGGTACAACCGCAATACGTCTTCTCTCTGTGGCTGCCTTTCACAGCCAGCGCCTTCACGAGACTTAGATGAGGTTTGGGTGATTCATGGCGCTTAAACTTCTCCAGAGCACTTTTTTCCATTGGAAAATTCTCTGAAACTGAATGCATCATCAACACGGTTGTCCATGCATTAAAGAGCTACAAGCAAAACAATGAGCACCATTTTTTAAAACCTACGCTTAAGCCAAGAAAAACAGTTATATCACAAGACGTTAAAAGACCTTATATTTCAGTTTCCAGGGATCTTTCATGAAGAACATGGCCTGTCTTTGTCTTAGGGCCCCTTATTCTAGGCTTTCTAAATTGCAAACGAAAGAAATCGCTTATATTTCATTTAGCTTGTTTTCAAGTTATTAGCATGATATATGGAGGCATAAGTAATGCGACCTGCTCTATTTATGTGCAACTGATCACCCTTCAACCGTGTTAATTCTTTTCTTCATTGCTGGGGAAAACAATGGTTTTTTGTAATTTAGCTGGCTTTCTCACTGTTGTTTTTACATATTAAATGAGAAGAGAGTTACCTAACATGCCTTCATGTGAGTTCTTTTACAGTCTCGTATGAACGTAGAAGTTGTACTAATGAAACACAAATCTCACCTGGAACTTAATTAAAGATACAAGACTTAAGTGTGATCGCACGCAGCTACACTCCCACTACTGAAGAGGCTGATTGAGGACACCTGAAAGTTGATGCCAGACTGGGAGCTCCAGGACATCTTGAAACAAATATCCAGACTCAAAGCAAACAAACGTGTGTGTGTGTGTGTGTGTGTGTGTGTGTGTGTGTGTGTGTGTGTGTATGCATGTGCATGTGTAATATATTTTCCCATTGTGTGAATTCATTGCACATGGTATTGTTATATAAGTACGTTTCATGTAAGTATGTGGACTATATTTTCCCCACATCTCCTTACTCTCCAATTTTTCCCCTTCTTGTCCCCCTTCTGCTTCCCAGAGTTTTGCTTCTACGTTATATTACACAGATATGTCATATATACACAAATGATTTTATGTTTCTGTATAAAATATATACCTGCCTACATTTTTCCCTATTTGTCTCTATTCGCATAATGAAAAATTGTCCCAATTGTCTGAATCCAGAGATGCAGACTCGTGTTTATTGTAACACTCATTTGGTTTTCCCAAATGTCAAGTGAGCATGGCATTTCCCACCCAAGTTCCTCAGCAGAGTGAGACAGGAATATCATGGGTTTGAGGCCAGCCTGGGCAACATGGTAAAATCTCAACTCAAGGGAAAGAAATGTCTCCCATCCCAATGTGTAATGTGCTTATTCTCTTATTTAACAAATATTTATTGAACCTAATTATGTCTTAGAGAAAAACACAGAGCACTGCTTAAGGGACAGCCTGTGTAGGAAGGGATGCTAACACCTATAAGGGTATATGTAAGCCATGATTTACCAATTAAGGTATGAATCTCTGCCTGCACACATAGTAAACACTTAGTAAATATTAAGCACCACCAATGCTATATTTATTGATTGCTAGAGATAGAAGATAGGTGTGCATAGCTCCTATTCTTGAGAAGCTTACAATCAATATATAAACATAAGAGACCCATACCATAATTCCTACATCAAAATTATGCAAAAACAAGTTGAACTTTTCATGTGCTTTGTGTAATTTGTATAAACTACTCTGTCTGTCAAAGTTGTATCTGAATCTACAAGGGTTAAACATATGCTATTCCAGGGTTAAAAACATACCATTGTGCTGTGTCCTGTCCTTGCAAAACTGCACATTTTTCATACCAATAAAAATGTTAGGAAATTTTATAATAGGGCTTGAAATCAGAAGGCGTGGGTATATAAGTTAGCACTCTTCTTATTACATGGAAAAGAAATTCAAATCAAATTCACTTAAGCAAAAAAGAGAAATTCATTCATTACCTCATGGAGCTGAGAAATCAGAGTTCAGCTAGCTTATCAAGGTCAGTATCTCCCTCATCCTCTCTCCAAACTCTGTGTGCCTAGTCTTCTGAATAGTTCCTATGCCCATAAGCTTCCAGGGTTATATCTTCCTCACTGGCTATCCTTGGAATAGACTAAATTACTTTTCTTCTTGGACTCTAGCAAAACTCCCTATGGAACTCTTACTGACCAGCTTGGGTGGCAAGTCCATACGGCAACCACTGCCACAAGCCCACTTTTGGACCAGACGTGGGGTCATTCCCATTGACACCACATCTAACTAGAATGAGAAGTGGGCTGTTTCCGGAAGGAAAGGGAATGGTGAACAGAGAAATGCAGATAAAAACAACTCTGAGAGTCTGTCTCACCCCAATCAGGACAACACTCATCCATAAAACAAGTGAGGCCAAATGCTGGCAGGAGTTTCTGACAAACCTTCGTTCACCGATGATGGGACTGTAAACTAGTTAAGCCACTACGGAAGTCAGCATGGAACTTCCTCAAGAAACCAATAGTTGGCCCATAATGTGACCTACACCACCTAATACAGCACTCCTGGGTATTAGACAAAGGACAAGTTATCACGTAGAAAAGATACTTGTACATCAATAATTACCACAGTATGGGGTGACCAACAACCATGGGAAGGGAAGGGAAGGGAGAGGAGGGGAGGGGAGGGGAGGGGAGGGGAGGGGAGGGGAAGGGAAGGGGAGGGGAGGGAAATGTGGATTAGGCCAGGTGTGGTGGTACATGCTTCTAATCCCAACACTTAGGAGACTGGAGCAGGTGGATCTCAAGGATAGCCTGGTCAACATAGTAGGCCACAGTAGGCCAGCTAGGGCTACATAGTGAAACTGTGTCTCAAAAAAAGAAAGTGTGGGGTTGTGGATTTAGCTCAGTGGTAGAGTGCTTGCCTAGCAAGTGCAAGGCCCTAGGTTCAGTCCCCAGCTCTGAAAAAAAGAAAAAAAAAAGTGTGCTTTATAGACATAGTGGAACTTTTTCAGTCATAAATAAAAAATGAAGTTATGTCATTTGCAGGAAAATGGATACAAACAGATGATTATATTAAGCAAGTTAAGACAGTCTCAGAGAACCAAATACCACAAATTTCTCTTGTTTTAAAGTCCTATACATAATGACGTATAACTTATATATGGACAGAAGATGTGAAGAAAGCACCAAAACTGGGGGACAATGGGGAATAAATGGGAGGGGTGTGAACTAGAGGGAGGGCAGTTGGTATGAGGAGAGGGTGCTCAAAAATATATTACATACTCGCAAAAAAAAATGGCATTTTATCATCCTGCAGAATTTTCTTTTAAAAGAGTCGCTGTGAGGGATGAATAGATGGCTTAGATGGTCTAGAGCATGAGTACCTTGAAGTGGGTCAGTACACCCCATTGCTGGAGTCCCAGTGCCTGGCCCAGTGTTGGACAGAAGTCAGAACTCAAGGTGTAATTGACTTATGACTGCATCCTTACTGGAAAGGTTCCTGGCTGTTACCCACATACAGCTCTCTATACAACTGGAAGACAGGAATAAAATTCCTGCTTACGGTGAGAATCTGGCCATTAGTGTGTTAAGGTCAGGTTTGGAAACAGCCAGATTTCCACAGCTACTTGGTGTCTGGTTTTACCTCCAGATGAGCAGTCTTCATACATTGTTCAGGAAGCAGCTTCTTCACACTGTGGTATCTTAGAAAAACAGTACTCACGTCTCTCTTGACCATTCCATATCTAGCAACTGTTGATGATCTTAGGCACGTTCTCAGTGTCTTCACTTTCTCATCAGAACAGGAAGACTCAGAACCTCTAAAGAATTGAAATTAAAGCCACATTCAGACCAATAGTACCAGGACCAGTAAACAAAACGTTGGCTGGACCTTGGCAGAAGTTGATATTACCTGATCTGTAAGCCACAGACCTCTGAACCAGGTTGATTATATAAAAGCACCTAAAATAATTGATCTAAGCAGTAGTGAAACTAAAAGATGTGGAAAAACATTGTTCTATTAGATCCTCCACAAATCTAATCAGAGCAGAAATATTTGACCACACTTGAGAGAAACATCTCTCTAGCCTCCGGCAATTTGATTTTCGTCTGTCACTTTTGCTGAGGGTGTGGTCAGTTGGTGGTTTTGGATATAATTTAATTTAAATTACTGGGACATTTTACTCCACTTTAGTATACTACATATATTGTTTTAATGTCTATCTTTATGACATAAGGTTAGGAAACTGCTGGACTCATTCTTTTTTTTTTTTTTTTTTTTTAGAAAGAACCTATGAAAACTATTTATTACTGTGAGGTTAGTTAATCTTAGAAGGAAATACCATAACGCGGATTGAGTTGCGTTTTGCTGGCACCACGATTATTTTTAAGAAGAAAATTTTGTCTGGAGATCTTGATGCGGCTCCATTTCATCTTGAGTCTTCCATGCCACAATTCCGGCTTTGGAAATGCATGATGATGTCCTCTTCCAGAATTATTCGTTTCTAAGAATCAAGTGTGTTACAGAGTACTATATATTTGTCACTTCCTAGAAATATTTAGTCACAGAACGAAAGGTGTCTCAAAGCAGAAATAGAAATCAAGGTCACATCTCAGAAAAGGAGATGAGGAAAATATAAGAGCCTGAGGAAGGGGAGGAGCTCTGGGAGATGCCCGAGGAAGGGGAGGAGCTCTGGGAGACGCCCAGAGGAAGGGGAGGAGCTCTGGGAGATGCCCGAGGAAGGGGAGGAGCTCTGGGAGACGCCCGAGGAAGGGGAGGAGCTCTGGGAGACGCCCGAGGAAGGGGAGGAGCTCTGGGAGACGCCCGAGGAAGGGGAGGAGCTCTGGGAGATGCCCGAGGAAGGGGAGAAGCTCTGGGAGATGCCCAGAAAAAGGGGAGGAGCTCTGTGAGATGCCCGAGGAAGGGGAGGAGCTCTGTGAGACGCCCGAGGAAGGGGAGGAGCTCTATAAAATGCAGTCCTATGGAAAGGCGGTACGTTTGCACTCCGTTTGCACTCATGAACTCAAAGTAGCACTGGTTACCTGAAGGAAACCTGTACAAGCCCGACCCTTCCCTGAGGACCCACTAACAGGTGATGGTTCCTGGCAGAGGGAGACTCATTTTCTTTACTGGTATATTTAAGTTGCCCATCTTCTAGTAAGTAAACATCCAGGCATATATGCACAACCCTGACTAAACTCACAGGTTCACACACCAAAACTAGCATGAAGTAGGAGGGGGTGGGGGCTGCTAGGAAGAAGGGTTTAGTGGAAGTGGGATAAGAGAAGAGTAGGATGTGAGAGAGGCCCATACCATAATATACATGTAGATAATTGTCAAAGAATAAAACAACGGGGAGAGGCAGAGGCAGAGGCAGAAAAGTGTCCGATAATCCAGCCCTTGAAACCTTGACACCTGTCCGCCTAGCATCACACATCACCCACATACTGTCTTTTTATGAGGTTCCCTAGTTTCCTCTGGAAGAAAGAAAAACCCAGCTTCGGTATCTTTTAAAACAACAAATGATGTTTAGGTTTTCTTATCTAGCGGTCCTCTCCATTTACTGCAGATAACATCAGCTACAGAATCAAAACACTGATCTGAAGCTCCCGGGGTCATGGCCCTGCTTTGTCCTTCCTAACATATACTGTTGGTCTTGACTTTCCAGAATTCTGCTGAGAAAGCAGACAACAGCTGGCTCTGACTACAGCGCTCGCGGCCCCCTAGTGGGGCAAACGCAGTTCCAACCTGAATGCAGAATGCATGCAAATGAAATAATAAGCCGCAGTCACAAAGGGAGAGCATGAGAATACCCAGGGAGGTGTTGAAATCGTTTCAGAGAAAAGCTCATTATGGGGGAAAACATACAAACAACAATAACCCAAACCGAAGCTCAGACTGCACGTCTAAGGGATATTGAACGTGGAGTCAGCAGGAATAAGATGCAAAATCAAAAGGAAGGGCAACAGCAAAGTATCTGTCATGCAAATGCGGCCGGCAAAACGACAGTCTGTGAGGGCTGGAGATTCCCTTCTTACCTACCGGTGAGCAGCACATCCTGATGCTAAAGCTCACCCGCCCAGCTCAGCTGGACCCTTACTGCTGACATGACGATTACTTCCCTTTGTGTCAGTCCACCAGGTGTATTGCTTATACAAATTGGGAACAGGAGGAAGGGGCCAGGACAGAGAAAGAAGATTGGCTGTTTTGTTTTGGCTTTTTCTCCGTTAACATTAAATTTTATTTTTCTTGGCTATTTTATGTATTTACATTTCAAATGTTATCCCGTTCCTCCCTCTCCCAGACCCCCTCCCCCTGCTTCTATCAGGATGCTCTCACTCCCACCCACCCACTCCCACCTCACCACCCTAGCATTACCCTAGACTGGGGAATTGAGCCTTCACAGGACCAAGGGCTTTTCCTCCCATTGATGCCTGACAAGGCCATCCTCTGCTACATATTCAGCTTGAGCCATGGGTCCCTCCATGTGTACTCATTGGTTGGTAGTTTAGTTCCTGGGAGCTCTGGGTGGGGGTGTTTGATTGGTTGATATTGTTGTTCTTCCTATGGTGTTGCAAACCCCTTTAGCTCCTTCAGTCCTTTCTCTGACTCCTCCATTGGAGTCCCCTTCTTTAGTCCAATGGTTAGCTGCAACCACCCTCATCTGCATCAGTAGGGCTCTGGCAGAGTCTCTCAGGAGACACCCCTATCTGGCTCCTGTCAGCAAGCAGTTCTTGGCATCAGCAATAGTGACTGGGTTTGATGGCTGCATATGGGATGTACCCCCAAGTGAATCGAATAATCCTATTGAAAATGGGGTACAGAGCTAAACAAAGAATTCTCAACTGAGGAATACTGAATAGCTGAGAAGCACCTAAAGAAATGTTCAGCATCCTTAGCCATCAGGGAAATGCGAATTAAAACAACCCTGAGATTCCACCTCACACCAGTCAGAATGGCTAAGATGAAAACTCAGGTAACAGTAGACTTTAGCAAGGATGTGGAGAAATAGGAACACTCCTCCGTTGTTGGTGGGAATGAAAGCTCTAGAAATCAGTCTGGCGGTTGCTCAGAAAATTGAACATAGTACTACCTAAGGACCCAGCTATACCACTCCTGGGCATATACCCAAAAGATGCTCCATCATACAACAAGGACACATCATACTCCACTATGTTCGTAGCAGCCTTATCTATAATAGCCAGAAGCTGAAAAGAACCCAGATGTCCCTCAACAGAGAAATGGATACAGAAAATGTGGTACATCTACACAATGGAGTACTACTCAGCTATCAAAAATGATGACTTTATGAAATTCATAGGCAAATGAATGGAACTAGAAAATATCATCCTGAGTGAGGTAACCCAGTCACAAAAGAACACACATGGAAAACACTCATTGATAAGTGGATATTAGCCCAAAAGCTTGGAAGATTGACTGTTCTGATAGACCCACATCAGGCTCATCCTGTGCAACTTTACTGTCTTTCCAACCACAATGGTAACAACTGGATGGACACTGGGATCCTTAACCCTTTATGTTCTGCATGCTAATTAGCACCCTCCTTACTGGTCATGTTTTCTCAAAGTGCAAAACACAGGAGTGCACTAGGAGTTGATAAAATACTTGTTTTGAAAGCAAGAGAAACCACATTCAATCACACAAAAAGTGGGGATAGGTATGATGGCACAAACTTAACAATCTCAGTGCTAGGGAGAAAAAGACAGTGGATACCTGGGGTTTGCTGGCTAGCAAGCCTAGCTTACCTGAAGAATTCTAGACTAGTGAGCAATTATTTTAAACAAGGGGTGGGCAGTGACATGCAAGGCTAACTCTGAACTCCACATGCACACATGCACATGTACACATGTACATGTACACATGCAAAAACACAAGGACCCTAACTGGCAGTCACTGACAGTCATCAGACTTGCTGTGTACTACATAAGCTTGGCAAAATCCAGAACTATAAATTGACAAACTCAGCTCAGGCCACGGGGCCTGCAGAGAACAGAAATCTCTCCATCACCTGCGGGCACTCCTCCAACTCACAAGTACAGTTTTCAGATGGGATGCTTTGTGTAGAGAGATGGAAATCTCTCCTGTTCCAAGGTCCCATTTTCCCTTCTTAACTCATGCCCATAAATAACCCTCACTATCTGCAGCCTCTTTCCTATCTCTAACCAAATCTGGGGAGTCATTGTTCAGTGTTTTAATTCTATTGTATCCACAGGGAAGATGTCTGTGCCAACTAGTGTCTTTTGTGCAAAAGCCCTGGTGTCAGAAAAATTAAATTTGTCCCTGGTCTTAGACTCATCAGATTTTATATCCGAAGGTGACATTAGAAATCCCCTCAAACCAGCACCCCTTTGCTCTCAACCCATCATCCCAACAACTACCTAAGAAGGAACAGACCCTAAGAACTTAACTGACTTGCTCAAGGAGAAACAGTGAGCTAAGCAAGTTTTCTTCTCAAACTATATATTCTAACCATCCCTTAAACATGTCTGTGTATGCTTCTCAACTACACACAAGCTCTGGGGTTCTCTTTTAACAACAATCTCCACTAGGTGATTTACTAACCCTAGCACACATAGGATCCTGTATGAAACTACCTGTTGTGGGAAGGTGGGCTGTGAATCAGTCTAAAGGTGACTGAATCTCCAGACGGGTAACCTCCCGATTTGTTGTAATCAACAAGCACTGAATTAAGATGGCTTAGTGGCTATTTTGATTTGCATTTCCCTGATGACTATGGATGTTGAACATTTCTGTAGGTGCTTCTCAGCCATTCGATATTCCTCAGTTAAGAATTCTTTATTTAGCTCTGTACCCCACTTTTAATAGGGTTATTTGATTCTCTGGAGTCTAACTTCTTGAGTTCTTAAATGACTAAGATAAAAAAACTCAGGTGACAATAGATGCTGGCAAGAATGTGGAGAAAAAGGAACACTCCTCCATTGTTGGTGGAAATGCAAGCTGGTACAACCACTGTGGAAATCAGTCTGGTGTTTAGACTAGTATTCAGAAAATTAGAACTAGTACTACCTGGGGACCCAGCTCTACCACTCCTGGGCATATACCCAAAAGATGCTCCAATACAACAAAGACACGTGCTCCACTCTGTTCATAGCAGCCTTATTTAAAACAGCCAGAAGCTGGAAAGAACCCAGATATCCCTCAACAGAGGAATGGATACAGAAAATGTGGTACATCTACACAATGGAGTACTACTCAGCTATTAAAAACAATGACTTCATGAAATTCATAGGTAAATGAATGGAACTAGAAAATGTCATCCTGAGTGAGGTAACCCAAACACAAAAAAATAGACATGGCATGCATTCACTGATAAGTGGACATTAGCCCAAAAGCTCAAATTACCCAAGATATAATCCACAGGCAACATGAAGCTCAAGAAGAAGGACAGCCAGATGTGGATGCTTCAGTCCATCTTAGAAGGGGGAACAAAACTGTTCATAGGAGGAAATACAGAGACAAAAGTTTGGAGTAGAGATTGAAAGAATGGCCATTCAGAGCCTGCCCCACCTGGGGATCCAGCCCATATACATAGTCAGTAAACCCAGACAATACTGCTGATGCCAAGAAATGTATGCTGACAGAAGCCTGATATAGCTGTCTCCTGAGAGGCTCTGCCAGAGCATGACAAATACAGAGGGGGATGATTGCATCCAAACATTGAACTGAGAACAGGGTCCCCAGTGGAGGAGTTAGAGAAAGGTTTGAAAGAGCTGAAGGGGTTTGCAATCCCATAAGAGCAACAATACCAACCAACCAGAGCTCCCAGGGACTAAACCACATCCAAAGAGTACACATGGACAGACCCATGGCTCCAGCTGCATATGTAGCAGAGGATGGCCTTGTTCGGCACCAATGGGAGGAAAAGCCCTTGGTCCTGCCAAGGCTGGATGCCCTTAGTTTAGGGGAAGGTCAGGGTAGGAAAGGGGGTGGTTGGGGAGGGGGAACACACGCATAGAAGAAGGGGGAGGGGGACGGAATAGAGGTTTATGGACAGGAAACCAGGAAAGGGGATAACATTTGAAATGTAAATTTAAAAAAAAGATATCTTAGTGGCTGGTCAATTAACCCCAAATGAAGAACAGAACTGACTGACCTGAACTCAGCCTTGCCTCTAGAATATATAATTCGTAACAAATATGGGAAATAATCTGTTTCTAAATTAACAGATTCATTTATTTTTGAGAGTATCAGTGTTTTAATTGTGCTTAAGTTTCTTCATTACATAGTAGCTAACCCAATTGCTGTCTTCTTAGCCTATAAGACCCTGGAGAACTTAGAATTGTTTCTTCTATTTTTAGAAGGGTGCATTTGTGAATACTACATTTTATGGGTCTGAATCTGACAATGTTGAGTATAAAAAGGAACATTTTCTTCAGTATTAATATGCTGTGATTTTGCCAGTGAGCTAATTTTACTGTTCAAATGACCTAGCTTACACACTGTGGAGGCTGTCTTCCCAGGATGACAGCTGCAATCTTCTTTAGAACAGCTGTGACAGGTTACATGGGACCTCTGAGATTGGGCTCCTGGACTGTTGATGTTCCCTCATAGAGAAAGGGACTAGGAAGCATCACCAGACCCTTACCTGAGCCTCTAGCCACATCCGCACCTTCCTGACAGTCCTGTGTAAATCTGCTCCAGTTCTATGTAGTGTGGTGATCTTGAAAGGTCATAGAAGATATATGCATACTGTAGAAGGTTCACGGAATCGCAGTTCCACCTATGCAGTGAAGGGAAGTTGTCACCCATGCTGAGGTGAGATTCTGTGGTGTGTGACTTTTTGGGTCATCCTTAAGTAACTTCTAACACATTGATGCCACAAGTTTGTCTTTGGTGCAATCGTACGGTGCCTGTTGGTGGTGCTGCACAAAGCAGGACCAGCATTTATTTTCATCTCCCCACACAGAAAGGTCTCACGGTGTCCCATATCCAGTCTGTTTTTACATCACTATCCTTCTTCCATGTTCCATGCAGCTCTTTCTTCCCATTGTTTTGCAAAGATAATTTTACTATTAGTAGTATCATCATTATTATCATTATCATTATTATTATTATCAGTGTATACTTGAGGGTACATATGGGCATCACATATGTGCAGATGCTCTCCAAGGCCAGAGATGCCCTGGAATAGGAATTATGAGTAATTGTGAGCTGCCCGGAATGGGTTTCGGGAAACAAACCTGGGTTCCTCTGAAAGAACAAGTGTACTTAGCCTCTGAGCCAGCTTCTCCATCATTGATTTCTATCCCCGCCCCTACCTACCCCCCAGTCCCCGAAGGAGAGATTTCTTCTCCAGTTTAAGTGCATGTGACCTTTCCTACAAAGGGTGCACTGTATGTTCTGATTTTCCTCTCCAAGAATTTGAGAACCTGAGGAGTCTCAACTGCCAAACTTTGGAAATCTCACTCATTTGTGGATTTGTGGAAATCAAGGCTCTTTTAGTTATATGTAGTTTTTAGTTAGTTAATTCTCTCAGGCTGTATCACGGAGCTCAGAGAAGCTTTGCTGAGAATATACGAGAGGATCCCTTCTTTCCAAGGCAGCACTTATAGCAAAAACTATTTCCAATGTAATGTTTTCTCTTTATTAACCTTTGGGTACTCAACGACTCCATCTTCGATCTGTGACAGCTTCTCCAAGTGCTTTAACAGCATGGGTTTCTGGGGGAGCACAGGTATTTGTCATTACAAGTGCAGAGGAGTCCAAGGTGAATATGTTGGGAAGTGAGAGGCCAGACACAAGGTGAGTCTTGCATTCATCTCACCCCTTTGCTGTCCCACGTCTCTGCACACCTCACTATGCCTCAGCTATGTTACTGCTTCACTGCTGTTCTGTTTCCTCTTGGGGAAGTTTCATTTCTCTAGATGGCCTAATATTTGCTATTTTAGCACAAACTTAAAACTCTGAGGTGCAGGACTAGCCATCAATACCCATTTTTTTCTTTATAATTTTTTGAAAATACATTCTTTTCCCATATAATAAATCTTGATTATAGATTCCTCTCCCTGCACTCCACCCAGTTCCTCCTCACCTTACCTCCCCTCCAGATACATTCCCTTTCTGTCCCTCATTAGGAAAGAACATGCTTCCAAGAGACAACAACAAATATGACAAAATGAAGTATAAAAGGAAGCAAAAACTATCATATCAAAGTTGGACATGGCAACCCAACAGGAGGACAAGAGTCCCAAGAGCAGGCACAAGAGTCAGAGACTCACTTGTTCTCACAGTCAGGAGTCCCATTATAAAAAAAAAATAGCTAAATGAGATTATTACAGAGGATTGGATGCAAACCATGAAGGCCCTGAGTACGCTGCTTTAGTGTCTGAATTCATATTCAACTTGCTTAGTTGATTCAGAGGGCTTTGTTCTCATGGTGTTCTCCATCCCCTCTGATTCTTACCCTCTCCACCTCTTCTTCTGTGGGATTCTCTGAGATCTGAGGAGAGGGATTTGATAGAAACCTCCAGTTTAGACTTTCTCTCCTCAGAATGTCTCTGTCTCTGTCTTCATTTGCCGATGGAGGAAGCCTCTCTGACGATGGCTGGGTAAAGCCATTGATGTTATGGGTTCCCAAGCCAGATGAAGGACGTAGAGCACTGCCCAAATCCTTGACAGCTCTCAGAGCATCTCACAGAGAACAGGGCAGGACCTGGGCCACCCCGTACCCAAGTCAAGATTGGGCCTACTCAACTCCATAGAGTCGAAGGCCATAGTGTAATAAAGCCAGTTAGGCTGCTGCTTCCCTGCCAGAGAGCTGGCTTCTCGGAAATCATGTGACCTGAAGTCTGCTAATCTAGCTGATATGTTTGGAAGACATTTGCCCCTATCCCCCTGACCCCAACACTTCTTCCCTTGTCCTTTCTCCCCACCACCACCACTTTAAGTTATATAAACAAGCCCCACTATTTCAACAAATGAGCTGTCCTCTGACACAATCTCCCAGGTACTCACCACTGCCCTGAGACTCTGCTCCACAGCTCCTCTGCACCCTGAGACTGCCAACCAATGGGGGTGGGGGACCCACACTATGAGTATAGTATATCATTAGGAGTCATTTTGTTGGTGTTTTTGTAAACCGGTGTTTTAATCCAGGTCTCTGGGCTATCTAGTCTCTAGTCCTTAGTTATTGACTCAGTATTGGATGTGGGTTCCTTTTGATGGTGTGGGCCTTAAGTCAAATCAGACATTGGTTGGCTACTCCTACAAGTTCTGTACCACCATTGGCCTAACATATTTTGCAAGCTGGACAGGCTGTGGGTCAAAGTTTTGTGTCTGGGTTGGAGTCCATGTTTCTTTCATGATACCCTACAGTGTACCTTCCTGCAACAAAGAGACAAGAAAACATAGGGATAAAGGCTCTATGTGGGCACCTGCTTGACTTCTCCATGTTCAATGAGTTGTGTGGATGTTTTCCTCATCAATGCAGAGAGCGACCCTTTGTATTAGCATCAGCCTGGGTTGTTTGGGGATTTCCATGGTACTCTCTTGGCCAGTAACCTAACTGAATGTAGCCCGGCCCCACCTGGCTACAAGAAATGATCTGTTGAGACTTTTTTATTTCCCCAATACTAGGAATCTTCTTTGGGACCTCCTTCATAGATTCTAAGATGTTTCCGGTGCATAGTATCCATGTCGCCCCTGAAATGCACCCCCAATTTTAGCCATCCCTTCTCTCACTCCTCACTCAACCCATCCCATCTCCCCTGACACACATACCTGATCCCTCCTGCCTTCACCCCTACCCACCTTCCAGTCCACCTGTAAAATATCTTCTATTTTCCATTCCCAGGTAGACCCATATGCCCCATGTCCTAGACTTCTCCTCTCCTTTTCTAACCTCTCTGGATCTACAGTTTGGCTATCATTTACTTAATGGCTAATATCTAGTTATAAGTAAATACATACCATATGTCTGTATTTCTGGGTCTGGGTTACCTCTCTCAAGATGATTTTTTTTTCTAGCTCCATCCATTTGACTGCACATTTTATATTAGTTTTTTAACAGCTCCCTTGTGTAAATGTACTACATTTTCTATCCACTCTTCAGTTGAGGGACACCTAGGTTGTTTCTAATTCCTTCTATACTGAATAAAACCACAATGCACATGGTTGAGCAAGTGACCTTGTGTTAGAATGGAGTGTCCTTTGAGTATATGCTCAAGATTGGTATGGTTGTGTCTTGACGTAGATCGATTCCCAAGTTTCTGAGAAACTGATTTCCTCAGTGGTGGAGAAGCCAAAGACTCGATTTTTATTTCTTCTCAGTCTACTTCAACAATATTCTTATAAGTCCAGCAAACCCTGTCATTTTATAGTCCAGCAATAAACTGATAGCCCCTAATTTTGTATCTCCAGGAAAGCTCTTCAAACTGTGCTCTGATGAGTTAGAGTCAACTGTTCATGTGGCCAACTCCATTTGAATATTTAAGGAATCACTCAGGCTTGGTTGCCACAAGCTGAACTTAGGGTCTTCCCCAAACCTTCTCTACAAACTTTGTCCTTATCTCCATTCTTCATGCTTACACCTGTTCTTCATAAGTATCATAAACACTTACAGAAAATGTACATGCCCATTAATATGAGCCAAACTTTTTCCTGATCATAATGTAATAAAGCTAGAATCTAAATTCAATCATGTGTTAATCTTCAAACCAGATATAAATAAATCTTAGTGTAAAAGAAGAAATCAAGATTGAACTGAAATTTATTCAGAAAGTAACAAAATATCTGCATTGTAAGTCAAAACTGGTAGAATGTGAGAGGAAAGGAAATTGTGGAGTTTTAAATGGGTTTTCTAGCAAATGAAGTTAAAAATAAAGAAATATACAGTCAGGCCATTAGAAAAATAATCACAAAATTAGCCCAATCAAAGTCAAAGGAAGGAAATCCAGACATAGTAGCACATTATCTGTAACCCATCTTGTTGAGATAAGAGGCAGGAAGATAGTGAGTAATAGACAGCCTGCCTGCTCCTCCCCCCGCCCCGTGTGTGTGTGTGTGTGTGTGTGTGTGTGTGTGTGTGTGTGTGTGTTCATATATAAATATGTTTATATGTATATATGAATAATCTACTAAAAGTCAATTTAATATGAGTCAATTATATGCCTTTTACAAATTTACTCACCCTACTAAACCAAATTTAAAGAAAATACGAGCTAGAAAAGACAATAAGAACAAAAATATTTACGTTCATACAGATAGGATGAAATGTTTGTGATTCCAAAGGAAAATATATAGCAGGTAGAAAAGACCATCTTTAAAATAGAATGCTCAATAGTTCAACAAAGAAGAAATGTAAGAGTTGGTTAAAGTTTCACCCCTGCAAAAATGCATAAGCCTTGGGCCACTTTAGAGATCATTCCTACAGTCTTTGAAAAACCATATGGTCCGCTCTAAACTGCATTCTCAACTTACTCCCTGAGGGTACCTTTGCTCTGGTGCTGATCTTGTTACAAGAATACTGAAGAATTTCCTGATTAAAACAGTAGAAAACTCTAAATAGCACCGTAGCAAATTAAACTCCATAGCATGCTAACCAGTACCACATAGGATTCAATTAGCTATTTGCAAAGAATGAAAAGGTAATTTAATAAAATATTACAAATGAAATAAAACATGTTTGCTGAGTTTTAAATGTACTTCGAATTAAGCTCTAATTCCTGATTGAAGTTACAGTGTGCTGGGAATAGGAATGACTTACTGAAGTTCACCAGGATGTGATATAGAAAGTTACAACCAGTGTCCTACATACAAAATGAAGCGATAGAAATGACTGCATGAAGTTATGGGCTGAATAACTGTGCTTCTTTAATTATGTTTAGCCTGCATTGATTACTTACTCCCTGTTCTAATACTTTTTCATAGGAGACAGAAGTGTCATTGTGAAGGTGATATAATTACCTATTTATAATATCAAGAGTAGGGCTGGGGAGATGGGTCAGTTAATAAAGCACCTGAACGGGAGCATGAGGGGCTGAATTTGGATCCCCAGCACCTATGTAAAAGGCTGGGTGCAATGGCCTGTATCTCTAATCTCAGTCCTGTGCAGGATGACGTTAGGCAGGCTGGTCATACTTAATTGGTGACCTCCAGGTTCCATGAGGCATCCTGTTACTGGTATTTTTTTTAGAAGTGTTGCAGTTTTCCTCTTAATCCAGTTTGCTTCCTAATAATTGAAAATGGGTTGTTATATTTGTTTAATAGTTTTAAGGGCAAAACAGGTGAGTAGTATTAGTCTATTAATCCTTTAAACTAATCTGGGTACCTCCCAGCCCAAATCCCCATGATGCATGCATTTCTTTTCTTTTTCTTTTTCTTTCTTTTTTTTTTTTTAACTGTTCTGACTCTCTGGGCTCCAGGTATTGGCCCCTGGTGTCTTTTGGACTCTCTCTTTGTGTCCTCATAAAATCCCCCACTTCTTCTCTCCCCTGTCTCCTCCTCTGGCTGGGAGGAAGTCTATCCCTATTCTCTCCCCTGCTCAGTCACTGGCTGACAAGTTAACTTTATTGACCAATCAGGCAATAGTTGGGGAGCCATATTTATATAACATTGAGACAGGAGATTCTTATAATAGGAAATGCAACCAGATATGGTGGCACAGAAATCAATATTTTAATGATACAAGAATAATCCTTACACAGTGCACAATAACATTGTGCTTTCAAGAGCTTGTCTCAAAAACTAAAGTGGAGAATAATTGGTGGGAAACACTTTATGTTAATTTTTGGCCTTACATCTTGTATACCCATACTCACATATGTAAGAACAAATACACAAATGTTCAAAATGATCAACTCAAAACAACTATTATAATTAACATATATAACTTTATACTGAACTGACTTTAATACATAAATCTATCTGAAGACAATAATAAGAAACAGTATCAAGAAAAAAACCTATTTCAAACTTCAAATCAAGAGGCAACATGGGTAGAAAAAACTCTTTTGAAATATACAATAAATATTTATAAGAAACATTATTTTTCTGAGAGATAGTTTTAAGAGGAGTTAAGTGGACAGCAGAATATACTATCATGTTGAGTAAGAGATTTCAATACCCAGCTATTTTAGCCTCCATAAGGACATTTGCAAGTCGGTATAATCCCAACAAAACTCCTCTCGACATGTATTTATGGAATCTGACAAAAATCCTATATTAGACAGTACCAAGTATTTCGGGAAAAGAATAACTAATTAAAAATCAAGCTACATGCTTGCTTCAGCAGCACATATACTAAAATTGGAATGATAGAGAGAAGATTAGCATGGCCCCTGTGCAAGGATGACAGGTAAATTAGTGAAGAATTCCATATTTTTCTAATATCAAATAAGATTGACTTTCAACTAAAAGTTATCAAAAAAGATAAGGAAGGACACTTCATATTCATCAAAGGAAAAATCCAACAAGACGAACTCTCAATCCTGAATATCTATACTACAAATGCAAGGATACCTACATTCATAAAAGAAACCTTACTAAAGCTCAAAGCACACATTGCACCTCACACAATAATAGTTATAAACCAATGGATTTAACAGATATTTATAGAATATTTCATCCTAAAACAAAAGAATATGCTTTCTTCTCAGCATCTCATGGTACCTTCTCCAAAAATTACCATATAATGGGTCACAAAACAGGCCTCAACAAATACAAAAAGATTGAAATAATCCCGTGCATCCTATCAGATCACCATGGACTAAGGCTGATCTTCGATAACAACAAAAATGACAGAAAGCACACATACAAATGGAAGTTGAACAACTCTCTACTCAATGATAAATTGGTCAAGGAAGAGATAAACAATTAAAGACTTTTTAGAATTTAATGAAAATGAAGGCACAACATAGCCAAATTATGGGACACAATGAAAGCAGTGCTAAGAGGAAAACTCAAAAAGAAACTGGAGAGAGCATACACTAGCAGCCTGACAGCACATCTAAAAGCTCTAGAACAAAAAGAAGCAAATACACCCAAGAGGAGTAGACAGCAGGAAATAATCAAACTCAAGGCTGAAATAAACCAAGTAGAAACAAAAAGAACATACAAAGAATCAACAAAACAAGGAGCTGGTTCTTGGAGAAAATCAACAAGATAGATAAACCCTTAGCCAGACTAACCAGAGGGCAGAGAGACAGTATCCAAATTAACAAAATCAGAAATGGGGGAGACATAGCAACAGAAACTGAGGAAATTCAAAAAAATCATCAGATCCTACTACAAAAGCCTGTGTTCAACAAACCTGGAAAGTTTGGGTGAAAAGGACAATTTTCTAGACAGATACCAGGTACCAAAGTTAAATCAGGACCAGATAAACCATCTAAACAGTCCCATAACTCCTAAAGAAATAGTTATTAAAAGTCTCCCAACCAAAAAACAGCCCAGGGCCAGATTGGTTTAGTGCAGAATTCTATCAGACCTTCATAGAAGACCTAATACCAATACTATTCAAACTATTCCACAAAATAGAAACAGAAGGAACACTACCCAATTCCTTCTATGAAGCCACAATTATGCTTATACTAAACCACACAAAGACCCAACAAAGAAAGAGAACTTCAGACCAATTCCCTTATGAATATTGATGCAAAAATACTTAATAAAATTCTTGCAAGCCAAATAAAAGAACACATCAAAACAATCATCCATCATGATCAAGTAGGCTTCATCCCAGGGATGCAGGGATGGTTCAATATGCGGAAATCCATCAATGTAATCCACTATCTAAACAAATTCAGTCCTTCTTAGAAGGAGGAACAAAAATATTCATAGGAAGAGATATGGAGACAAAGTTGGGAGTAGATACTGAGGGAATGGCCATTCAGAGCCTGCCCCACCTGGGGATCCAGCCCATATACATACGGCCACCAAACCCAGACAATATTGCTGATGCCAAGAAGTACAGCTGATATAGCTGTCTCCTGAGAGGCTCTCCCAGAGCCTGACAAATACAGAGGCGAATGCTAGCAGCCAATCACTGAACTAAAAACAGGGTCCACATTGGAAGAGTTAGAGAAAAGATTGAAAGAGCTGAAGGGGTCTGCAACCCCATAAGAATAACAATACCAACCAACCAGAGCTCCCAGGGACTAAACCACCACCCAAAGGGTACACATGGACAGATCCATGGCTCCAGTGCATATGCAGCAGAGGATGGCCTTGTTGGCTACCAGAGGGAGGAGAATATCTTGGTCCTGCCAAGGCTGGACCCCCTCCCCCAGTGTAGGGGAATGTCAGAGCGAGAAGGTGGGAAGGGGTAAGTGGTTGGGTGGGGAAAAGGGGATAACATTTTAAATGTAAATAATAAAATATCCAATAAAAATCATTAAGAAAAGAAGCAAAACAAAGGAGGAAAGGCCAGAAAGAACTCCATAAATTCTGGCTGTGTGCACAAAGGGCATTGAGCTGATTGCTGTCATCAGTTCAGTTTTCTGGGAGATGGGTATGGAACCTGAATTAATCACGTAGCCAACAATTCAGTTGCATGGGGCGTGGGGAGCTCAACCGAGCTTCAGAAACCAAGACTTAAGTGAGTTTCCAGTTCGCAGTACTCAGTACCAACACGTGAGAGCAGGGAAGCACCATCCTGAGTAACCAGAAAGAAGAGAGACTCTCCTGGGTACCACCTAATCATCTCTGAGGCCTGCCTCTAATTTGTATCTTTTTGTTAAAGCAATATTGCCATTATATGTGTGGTAGGTTACTTCAGCGAATTATCAAATCCTAGAATAGTCATAGGAACCCATAAACTTATGGCCGACCAGTCAGAAGTAAGGGTAGCCCTAGAGGTCCCCAAACTTAAAGGTGGAATCCGAAATGAGAATAGTTTTGTAAAGGACTATTATTTAACTTTGAACTTCAGAAGCTCATCACAACATACAAAAACGAAATAAAGGGTAATAGATTAGTAATCTTAGCTTTGGCAAAATCTTCGTGATACAATTCAATATACAGAAAATATCAGTGTTCTATGGCTGTGATGAGACACAATGGCCAAGGCAGCATATAAAAGAAAGCATTTAACTAGTTGTGGTAGTTTGAATAAGAATGGTCCCCACAGGCTTGTACATTTGAACATCTGCTCATTAGGGAGTGGTGCTACTGGACAGGGATTAGTAAATTTGGCCTTGTTGAAGTAGGTGTGGCCTTGCTGGAGGAAGTGTGTCACTGGGGGTGAGCTTTGAGGTTTCAAAAACTCACACCAGGCCCAGAGTCTCTTTCTCTTCCTACTGCCTGCTCAACTCTCAGCTCCTTCTCCAACACCGTGTCTCCCTGAGTGCTGCCACAGTTAAATGTTTTCCTTTATAAGAGTTGCCTTGGTCATGTATCTTTTCACAAGAGTAGAGCACTGACCAAGACACTGGTGGCTTGTTTACAATTTCAGGAAGTTAGTCCACAGTCCCTACCATGGGTGACATGGAATTTACTCTACTTACATATAGGGTGAATATAAAATGATGTCTTTGAAGGAACAAGACTCCTGTTGTAGTGTTGCATTCTTTGGATTGGTTTAATTTTAACCCTGGTAACCTATCACTGCTCAGAGAACAACAGTCCTTAGGAGGGTACTTGGTGTGCTAAGAGGCCTATGGCAGTTATGTTGCAGGATACTTGATCACACTGTGACCCTGAGATTGTGTTATTAACTGGAAAAAAAAAAAACCCTAAACCAAAACAAAACATGTTTCTAGTTGTGGTGTTGCACAGCCCTTGGCACACATCTTTAATTCTTCTGACTGGAGTATAGACACTCCCTTAGTAAACATCTTTAATTCCAAACAATGAAGGTAAAGTTAGTTTGTAGAAAGAAGCACCCGTCTTTGAAAGCGACATCTAGTTGAATGGCAGGCAAAGTGAATCAGAGAAAGATTTGACAGAATAGGGTATGCTCAATGCTCATGAGAGAGGAAAGGGAAGCTGTATGAGGGAGCAGTGTAGAGATAGAAAAGGAGGCAGTTTTACTGAGAGAGTTTTACAGAGACAGGTTGAAGAGAGAACAAGCTAAACACGGGTAAAGACAGAAAAAGCCAGAAAATGAAAAGGAGCCAGAAGGTTGGAGAAGATTGCCAAAGTTAGTTTGAAACCAAGCAAAGAAATTCAATCAGAGCCCAAGAGAAGCCAGATTGGATCAGTCAGCTTGGGGAGGAGTTTGAGCCAGACCAGCTGAGTTGAACCAGCCAGCCAGAGCTCAAAAAGAATTAGGAAGAGTGAGCGTATTCAGCAGTAAGTTTTAGAGGCTGAAAATATATTCTAGACCTCAATTATATTGTATGGAGGCTAGAGGCTTCCTCAGCTAGGCCTAGGTTAGCAGATGGAGGGAGCTAAGCTTCTAATACAACAATTACTACAAGAGAGTAAAACTTTACTTTTACATTTGACACTCCAACGTGTGGCAGGACCTCAAAGAGAAATCATACCAGCTGTGGGCAAACTGAAGCGCCATCGGATTTGAAAAACACCCAGCGTGATCAGAGAAGAGAAAGCCCATCATCATTGAAGAAAGCCGAGGACTTCTGACAGAAACATTACAGAGAACAGAAGACAGAGTCATCTGAAGGTCTGCCTGATGGTCCCCTCATCTCACACTCCCTAGTCACTACCGGGGACAGTATGCTTGCTTTTAGCTCAACAAACAAGTAATGGGCTTTTTTTTCCCTAGAATAATCAATACCAGTTTATGATGTTTGTAGATTTTGGAGGACAGAGAAATTTTACCTGAAAATAGTGAGCTGTCTCACTGTCTCTTAGTTTTGTTTCTGTTTTTCCTGACTAAGATATTTCAAATGTCATCCAAAGGGAAAGAACTCAGGCATCAGTGGATATTGAACCGTGTTCTTCTCACTAACGTTAGCTGACCTGTTACTTAACAAGCCAATGTAATTAATTTCAGTTTAGGTGGAGATTTTTAAGAAATGAAAGCTCTTGTCAGAGCATACTAATGTGTGAGTTTAAAAACTAGTTCCTTTAAAAATTAAAAGTCTCCTGTATGATTATATTTTTCAAACTAATGGAAACAAATTTGAAATGACCCATTGTCTTTCTCCCTTCCATCTTGCCCACCCTTATTTCCCTTTTAAGAAGCTATAATGTCTAGAAAGCTGTACAAACAATTAAGCTAAATCATTTCGTAAGCGGTTCTGTGAAATGCAAGACTGGTTTTTTTCTTAAAGTCCAAATGTGTAACTCAGCCTACATGAGCATATAAGCATATTTTGCTTAAATTACATTTCCATCTGACAATATTAATTTCATCAAGGAAGCTTAGTATAAAATTAATTATAGCTATCATTTATGTTATTTCATCTTCTCCTTCCATTGAAGCTTCAATGAGAATTCATCAACGGAAGGGCAGGATTCACATTTTAACAACAATAATAAAGAAAATAACCAAAACTGCTTTCCCCACCCCTACTCCTTCGGTTCTGTGAGTAAAGACTTATCACTTAATGTCATCTGAAATGTAATAATGTATTTAGAGGTTCAGGGGAAATGCCTCCAATGGAAATAATGAGGGCACATCTAGTCACATTCTCCCGCTGACAGAGGACATTTCTATCTCAGTGACTTTGGTGAATACAATGATGGTTTGAGAAACGAATCCCAGGGAAGGACCTGAGTAAGGCTTTCGAGAGCAAGCTGTTAAATGTGAAGACAAGGGTACCACCTTGGTTCACTTGACGATCCCAGAACAGTAACATGTATAAAGAGAAGAACTTTGTGCTTTAGACTGCTTCTTCACAGTTCACCTTCCCATGAGTGTTCGTAAGAACTTCTGCTCAAGAGAACAAGCCACTGCTGGAAGCATCATCTGGGCAGACAGTACACAGCCTCAGACAGACAGCAAAGACAAGATGGAAGATAGAGAAGGCAAAAGCTTTTCCGAGGTGCACACAGCTACTGATCATTTCAAGGAAGTCTATTTCAACATCCTCAGCTTTCATTGACACTTCCAGAGCTTGACCTCCCTGAGAACTTCAGAAATACACCCTGGTTCTCTTATCCCTCACCTCTGGCAAGTGCCCTGTACTTTGAGGTCCTCCCGGAATCAAAGGCTTCCCTTTCAGTATGATGAATTGATCAGTGGAGCAAAAGCTTGCAGCATGCCATTAGTGTCCAAGCACAAGTGTGGGTTAAGACTTTTTGGTCACCACGTTCATTGCATTCTACAATGGGAAGACAGAAGGGAGGGTCATTCTCTTTTGTGCTCATCTCTCATATCCTAATTAAAGTCACAAAATGCAGCAATTTGTGCTTGGGCTATGGGAGATCTAAGAAAATAATTAAGATAAAACCTGAGTGTTGATGTAGTGTACCCAATGGCAATAAACACATAGCAGAGTTCCCAGGCCTTACTATGTACAGCTTAGAAGAGTATTTATAAGAAAAACACCAATTTGATGCAAGGCCAACCTTGCTATAGTTTTTCTATTTTCAGCAATAATGATGCTTTGTTTTGATGATGGCAGTGGGTGGTGATGGTGGTGGTGGTGTGTGTGTGAGGTGTGTGTGTGTGTGTGCGTGTGTGTTGCTTCATGCGCTCACATGCCACAGCACACACGTGCATAGACGTCCATTTTTGGGAATTGATTCTCTTCTTCCACCACCACATAGGCTCCGTGATCAGACTCAGGTCTTCAAGCTCGGCAGCCGGCAACTTTGCCCTCTACACCATCTAAGCAGCCTGACACGTCCCTGATGAGTACACAAGGTTGGAAAATGGACTTAACACCCTAAAGGCCACCAGAATAACTCAATGAAAATAGGAGCAGAAGATATACTCCTTAACATATTGTGCCTGTGGGCATGTTGATCTTGGTTCTCAAAGGGTCCCTGGCAGAGCTAAGCTCCAGTTGTCCAGAGTAGTCAGCTTAGGGAGGGGCTTGGACCGGCTCTTCATGTCTCCTTTTCAAGCTTTCCTACTCCCAGCTGCGACAGTCATTTATGAGAATAGTTCACTTGTCCGCAAGCCCGGGGCTCAGGTTCTGCTCTCATAGAGGATGCAAGCCACACTGCCTTCTGCATGCTATTTTATATGACATCAGAATGGTCAAAATGTCCATGATTGCATAAAACCATTTTCATTTCTATTTCATAGCTGTAATTTTGCTACTGTTGTGAATCATATCTGTTATGCAGGATACCTGATATGTGACCCCTAAAGGGGTTGAGACCCACAGGTTAAGAACCACCAGTCTATAGCGTGACAGTTGACAGAGTATCTTTGAGTCAAAGAAATACTGGGTAATAAATTCACATTTTAAATTCTCCTATATTGTCACCAAGATAGCAAAGAAACATTTTAACTAAAATTTTCAAGACACTATTAAATGCTTTTGTGTTACAATTTCCCCCAGGATTGAAACATTCCATCCTTTCCTTAAGCAGGAAAGCAAACAACTCACATAGCTCAAGAAAGTTCCCAAAACTGACCAGACTCACTAGACTCCTCCCTGCCAGAGAAAGAAATAAAAGTTAAGGATCCTTCTCCTTTTTGGACAAGGAAACCAAGCTAGAAAAAGCACTCTCAGGCAAGCTTAGCTGCAAAGAAGACTGGGCCAGGACCAGCTGCCTGGAAGAAGCAGAACCAGCTGAGCTGCTCGGAAGCGGTTAGACCAGAGTCGCTTAGAAAGAACACTCTCCAATCTGTTGAGCTACAGGCTGTGCAGTCTGCTTCATGTTCCCAGCTTTGTGAGGTGTGGCTCCTGCTGGGGTGAGCCTTGGAGACACAGATTTCTCTTGATGTGTTTCTGCTCCTATAAGTAACCCCTCACCCATACCCCTTGTCTTAGTTAGGGTTTTACTGCTATGAGCAGACACTGTTACCAAGGCAAGTCTTAAAAAAGACAACATTTAATTGGAGCTGGTCTACAGGTTCAGAGGTTCAGTCCATTATCATCAAGGTAGGAGCATGGCAGCATCCAGGCAGGCATGGTGCAGGCAGAGCTGAGAGTTCTACGTCTTCATCTGAAGGCTGCTAGCAGAATACTGGCTTCCAGGCAGCTAGGATGAGGGTCCTAAAGTCCACACCCACAATGGCACACCTACTCCAACAGGGCCACACCTACTCCAACAGGGCCACACCTTCTAATAGTGCCACTCCCTGAGCCTAGCATATACAAACCATCACACCCCTGTAAGTGACCCCTTCACCCATACTCTTGTAAGTAACCCTAACTCATTGGTTCACAAAGTTGGACTTTGATGGTGTCTATTCTTTGGTCTGTTGTGGGAACCCTACTATGGGGAATACTGTGTTTTAAGTCTCCTCAAAGAAAGTTTTGTCATACAACAGATACTATAAGTATACATTTCTGTTTCATTTGGGTACAAATACTCCCATAATCAATTCACACTATGTCTATATATTCCATGAACTTTGGAGTTAGGATGAAAATAAAGAAATTGTGTTAGGTATTCTACAGCATTAACCTAAACTATTTAGCATACTCTTCAATTTAATGGAACTTTTATAAGCCCTATATTAGTAATAGTCATGCAGTTTTATATATTACCTTCCACAAAATTGAAAGCCAAAGCATTCTGTACTTGTCAATGTTAAGATGCTTCTAGATGGTGTTCCAGGACACATGCCTTAAACTGTAACTTAAATACACAGCTTAATACATCCTAAGTATATAAATATATGAACAAATATTTCTTAACTACATATCTTAATATAATGCCATCTCAAATACCTGCTTCATTTAACTAGAATTGGCTGCTCCTCTTCTGAACATTCAACGTCATTATAGTTCTGTCAATTATAAAAACTGCTCTCTATCAGAACATAAAATTAGAATTTATCCATACCTCAGTATAATTCTTCTCAGGTGTCATGACCTGACCCCTAAGGGTGTCAGCTTTGAGATAGCTTCCAAGATAATTAATTTGGTATTACATGCCAGTCAGTAAATTACTAACCTACAAAACAGCCAGTTTTATGAGAAACTTTTTCCCAGTTTCATGTAATTTTATGTCGACAAACAAAATAAACTTAGAGGCTAAAATCTAATAGGAAAAAAAAATACCAGATACATGTTACCAAAAAGGCTGTTGGCACACTTCCCAATTGTTCTAGTTAAAGTTATTGCTGCTATGATGAAACACTGTGGCCAAAAGCAAGTTGAAGAGGCAAGGGTTTATTTGAATTACACTTCTATGTTGTAGTCCATCACGGAAGGAAATCAGGACAGAACTCAAGCAGGGCTGAAATTCAAAGGCAGGAGCTGATGCAGAGGCCATAGAGAGGTGCTGCTTACAGACTTGCTCCCCTTGACTTGTTCAGCCTGCTTTCTTATAGAATCTTGGACTACCAGCCCAGAGGTGCTCCCCCCTACATGAGTAGGGCTTCCCCACAGCAGTCGCTAATTAGAAAGTGCCTTACAGGCTGGTCTAGAGCTGCATTTTATGAAGGTATTTTCTCCACGGAGGCTCCATGCTCTCAGATGACTGTAGCTTGTGTCAACCAGACATGAAATGAATTTGATGACTGCATAACAAACTCTGCAAATCAGATGGTTTCTAGTGCTGGCCACTTGCAAAATTACATGAGTTCATCGGCTAATTAGTAATACTTTTGATGATTATTCTTAGGTTTAGGGGCTTAATCAACTTAAGAGGGATTTCAAATGGGTTAGATATTCTTATGTGAAACTCCTTCCCTTCCCAGAAATTTATCAGCTAGTTCTCAGTAGACCTGAGATTACAAAAAAAAAAAAAAAAAAAAAGATGGAGAAATGAAATCGGGGTAAGGTACATGACATAAAGTAGTAAGAAAGAGAAATGAAGGAATTAGGAGAGAGGGGAAGCAAGAAGGTGAGAGAGAAAATAGAAAATACATACATGTTCTATTGTTAATATATCCATTTGTAGATTCGAAAGATGATGAAAGATGATGTCCACCTTGTTCATCTCCAATAGGGATGAATTAACCACAAAACCTTGTAGTTTTTATTTAGTAATTATCTAATTTTACCATATATTTATATGCTTTTGCTTAACGTACACGGATAACTTTTAAAAATATTAGCATTTGCAGCCTTAACAAATATGATGGACACCTTTTTGATTTCTAAGCCTATTTTACTGTTGTAGCAGAGTGCCTCTAGGAAGTGACTGCAGCAATCCAGACAAGAGAGGATCGGGTCTCAGATGGCTTTAAGCAAAGGAAAGAAGCGACAAAGCTTAGAAGCCCACAAGACCCCAGAGGCACAGTAACTTGTGACTCAGGCCTGTGAGGTCAGGTGATGTACAAGGAATTATTTAGAAAAGTCTGGATACCTAGGAGAATAGTAATGACCGTGAGCCGAGTTCATTGTCTTGGAGATTTTAGTCACAAGGTTTTAGTTGTGAGAGAAGGGCATGACGGGTATTCCACACAGGCCTGAAAATTGGGGTAGGGAATGTAAAGCTTAAGTTACGGCGTGGGAAAACTTCCCATCACCTGGCATCCCTGCATGCTGTATGGGACATGCAAACCATCTTCATCAAGCAGGATTCTGTCTACACGGAATGGCCATCTTGGGTTATTAACATCCTCTGATGTTGTTTCAATTTGAAAGGTCATACCGACTTTCTTCTTGCTTCTCACAGCCCTCCCTGAGGAAAAGCTTACTCACCAGCTGTGCCCACTTGTCCTCAGGGATTCTACAGCAGCCCTCTTGTAAAGAGAAGGTGGCATCATGCTGAAGCCGCTAGGCTATTCTGAGTAAAGACCTTCTTCACGAGTCAGAAGGCTAAGTCACAAGCCCATCCCTGCTTTCTCAAGTGACTTGTTTTTAAACTGTAGACTTCGGGGATGACGTCTTTCTTCAAAATGCTTTCAAAATGTATTGTTTATAGACGGGCATGCTCATCTTTTTAATTAGACCACCATGTATCTCCAGTTTGAGATAATTTTCTTCTCTCCAGGGGTGTTTATAGTGAACCTCTAGATTTCATGCTGCTGTTAGACATTCATTTTGAGTCACATAACTCTTCATTTTACCTGAATTAAATGATACGTGCTGATAGAACCATGACACTTTGGTAACACTGTTGTCGTTAGAAGCACAGAGGGGCTGAAGAGATGGCCCTGTGGTTAGAGCACTTGCTGCTCTCCCAGAGGACTTAGATTCAATTCCCAGCATCCACAGGACTGCACAGCTGTCTATAACTCCAGTTCCAGGGGATTCAATACCTTCCACAGGCCTTTGCAGGCATGCACATGGTTCACATGCAGGCAATCCCCATTGCATAAAAAAAAAAAAGAAATTTTAAAAAGGAAACTACAAGACATGAAACAGGAAATTGTCCTTGTCATCTGCCTTTAATAGTCTGCTTTTCCATACAGCATTCTATCCAATGCTGCTGTCTAGTTGACAGTAGTTCCAACCACAGTTTGTTGACTGGTTCATGATATAAATCACATAATATTGACCAATGCAATTCTGTTCATTTTGCCTCCACTCCAAATATTATAATTCCTCAAGCACATGATAAAGAGCACTTTGCCTCTCTTTTATCTTAAATGCTTTCCAAACACTTACACTGTATCTTGTGTTGCTACCTCACATGTTTTCCTGCTTTGTTTTCATCCACAGAATCATTCTTTGTGTGAGTCACTCATCCCACCTGGGCATCCATCCCATCTGCAGACACCAAACCTCCACACTACCGCGGATGCCAAGAAGCACTTGCTGACGGAGCCTGGTATGGCTGTTCCCTGAGAGGCTCTGACAGCACCTGACCAATACAGCCAATACTCACAGCCAACCATGTGGATGAGCCCAGACCCCAGTGGAAGAGCTAGGGGAAGGACTAAAGGAGCTGAATGGGGTTGCAACACCATAGGAAGAACAATATCAACTAATTGAACCACTCAGAGCTCCCAGGGACTATACCACCAATCAAAGAGTATACGTGGAGGGAGCCATGGCCCCAGATACATATGTAGCAAGGGATAGCCTTACCTGACATCAATGGAGCCCCAGCATGGGGGGATGCTAGAGTGTTGAGGCAGGAGTAGATGAGTGGGTGGAACACCCTCATAGAGGTAAAGGGGAAGGGGGGAAGGGGAGATGGGATGGGGGTTTGTGGAGGGATAACTGGGAAGAGTGATATCGTTTGAAATATAAATGAATGAAATTATTAATCAAAAAGAAAGAACGCACACAAGTCTTTCATGGTTTTGTCAATGCTTCAATAGGACTTCCTGAGTCTTCAGTGTTGTTTTAGGAGCAGAAAAGGAAAACCAAGCTATAGTATCTGAAACTTGGCCAGCTATGTACACTTAAATAATGGTTTTAAAAATGTCTATCCAGTGGCCTTGTTGGGCACCAATGAGAGAAGCCCTTGGTCCTGCCAAGGCTGGACCCCCCAGTGTAGGAGAATGTCAGAGCAGGGAGGCAGGAAGGGGGGTGGTTGGGGAGGGGAACACCCTTATAGAAAAAGGGGGAGGGGGATGGAATGGGGGGCTTATGGATGGGAAACTGGGAAAGGGAATAATATTTGAAATATAAATAAAAAGTATCCAATAAAATTTTTTTTTAAAAAGAAAGAAAATGTTCATCCAGATTTAGGTTTTCACAAAGAAATCTTTAGCTCGGTGCTTCACTCCGTTATCCTTAATATCATTAAAATTAATTGTAATTATAAAATTTTAAAGTTACTTCCTGGCATATCATTCTGATATGTCATCTTAATGCTGACAGTTTTAGAGGGCATTAAATTTTACTCTCAATATTTGTGACTGTTTTCCTTAACACCAAGGAAGATATCATCCTTAAATACTCTCACTAACTCATTTTATTTCGTCTTTGGGGATCAAGGGGATCGATTTGTCTAGGAGCCAAAGACATTCAGCAGAACTAAAAAGTTTTCAAGGATGGCCACACAAAGGCCAATCAATTCATTCAAGATCGTGAAACATTCAGAATTTATCTTGGGGATATGTGGCTCGGGCTCGAACTTCTTTGCTTAGGAAGTGCCTGGGTTAGAAGGCCCCAGCACCGAAAGGCAAACAAACCACAGGGTGGCTCATCTTGAAATAGTCAGCTGCTGTGCCTTCTCCTCACCCAGCTCTGATCCTTCCTCTACCAAGTGTCCAGGCGCTATATGACCAGACTCTCACTTCTTCTCCCAGGATGGGAGAGTGAGGACAGGAGCTATTTCAGGTGAACTGAGCATAAGGCTCTAAAGTAGAAGGATTGAATTTCCTGAATAAGAAACTCAGAGTGAGCCTAGCAAGATAGCGTACATCTTTAACTCCAGCACTCAGGAAGCAGAGGCAGATAGATCTCTGTGAGTTCAAGGCCAGCCAAGGCGTACAGTAATACCCTCCCCATCCCCTCTCCAAAAGAAAGAACTTAGTGTATAAGTGAAAAACATTTGAGTGTGGCAACTTCTGGCTACCGTGTCCTGAAGGTTCTCAAATCAGACTGTGTCCTCTACCACTGGATAGTCTACGGCCTGCAATGGCTTCCTTGGACCATTTCACTTCTGTGATACAGTATCCGCCCTGCTTTCTTGTCCTTTTGATAAACAACTGGTATCTGCCATCACTTTGAAGATCTAGAAATCACAAACTATTTGTGTAATAGTTTATCTCATTTATTTTTTGTATTTTAGTTACTTTTCTCTTGCTATGACAATACATCATGACCAGGGCAACTTATAAAAGAAAGCTTTTAACTGGACTCACAACTTCAGAGTGTCAGAGTCCAAAATGGCCCACAAAGGTCGCACCAGGAACAACTGAGAGCTCACATCTTGACTCACGAGTAGGAAGCAGAGGGATGGTAGACTTGTGAAACCTCAAAGCTTATGACACATCTCCTCCTACAAGATCACACCTCCCAATCTTCCTCCAGTTCCACAAACTAACTCCCCAGCTCCTCTCCAAAAGAGTTTCACAAACTAGATACCAAGTATTCAAAGATATGGGGGGATGGGGTGCTCAATCAACCACCACAGCTGAGGAGACATAAGCACATCAGACCGAAGGCCTCCTGCCTAGCTTCAGTTCTGAACCTGCTAACCATCCGTCCCCCTCTCTTGCCCCACTCTTGCCAGTCTCAGGCATGCTACCCCTGCTGCTCCTGCCTTACCTCAGGCCTTCAACATCAGGGGCCTGCATCCTAGTTTGTTGGTTTGGGTTGACTATGACCTTTCCCATTAGTGGTTAACAATCTATCATTTTAGATGTAAACAAATTGGCTGGGAGATTTCCCTGCAACCTTAACAGCCCTGCCAAGCCTACAGAGGACTCTCGTACTCTGCAGAGAAGCCGTAACTTGGGGCATGGGTTTCTGAGACAATTACGTTTGGTCTTTAAGCCAATGAAATGTTTGGCTTGTGATAGCAGTGAATAAGAATAGGAGAAGGGAGAAGGAACCTGAAAAGGAAATCAAGGCCCAGGTCTTACGGGATTTTCTAATCACTTCGGGGATTTTAAACTTCACCTGGAAGTAACAGGAATCAGAATTGGGGTTTTCAGCAGATCAACTGCATGACCAGATTGATATTCTAGTTCAAAGTTGCACGAGATTTGGGAAGATCGGTGAGAGCCCTAAGGCAAGGATGTAGGCCCATGATGCTAAAGGCCTGACCTAAGGGAAGAGTAGCTGGGGGTAGGGTACCAGAGACTGGGGCAGGAGAGAGAGACAGATTGCTCAGTGGGTACAGAATTGAAGCAGGGCAGGAGGACTTAGGGCAGAAGGTAACTTTCACAGTAAGTGAGTGGGGTCAGCATGCTGCAGCTGTGGACTTGAGAAACTAGAAGAAAGGTTTTTCAGTGTGATTGTACCAGAGAAATGGCGTTTGAGTTGAGGAGATGCTCAATACCATGGTTTGATACACTATACAGTGTACGTGTGTATCAAACATCATAAAAGTGCGTAATTGCAACTACAAAGATGACTCAATTGTTAAGAGCACCAGGTGCTCTTCCAGAGGATCTGGGTTCAGCTCCCAGCACCCACATCGCTGTTAAAAACTGCCCATGACTCTTATCTACCTCCTCGAACCACCGTAGGCTTCTGTGAATAGATAGCACATAAATTAATTCCCTCAACCCCTGGAGAGAGCATCTAGGATAAGAGGGCCGATAACTGAAAGAAACTGTATTTACTGAGCATTACTGAGAAGATACACACACAATAGAAACCAAGAAAGGAAACCTGTTAGAAGAGAAGACAGCCCGGGAGACAAATCACCGATGCAAGAGGACCTTGAAGTTCAGGTAACCGCCACCAGGTGGAGTGTGGTCTCTGGGTTAGAGTCTATTCTAGCCCAAGTTCCCACAAATACATTAACCTGACAGACACAGGTGAGCATGTGTCTTGTCACTTGGTCTAGGACTCTTGGCAGAGCCAGAAATAGGATTTCCATGCTAATGCAGAGAAAAGGTAAGGCTTACGGAGGGGGGAAACAGCTTCCTGTGTTGCCGTTTGCAAGGAAACTTCCAGCAAGGCTTTTTGTCTCGAAGTCTTCATTTTAAAACAAATGAAGTTAGAGTGGCCTTTTCAGTTCCTCTGACTGCAGTGTGATAAACAAGAAGAATATCCACAGAAAATATCTCCCTCACACTGTTTCACCGCCCGGGAAAAACAAAACAGAACAATGCAGGCCCTTGTCCTCCCAGGCCTAACATTCCGGCAGGTTTAGACATATTTGTAAACTAAGGTTGCTACAATATAGCCAAGTGTGGTAATGGATTGCGATGTGTCCCACCCCCGGCCATATGTAGCCAAGAATAGCTATGAATACAACCTAACAGAAAATCATAAATTTGATCAAAACAGTATGACACCAGGAAGAGTGTGTGTGTGTGTGTGTGTGTGTGTGTGTGTGTGTGTGTGTGTGTATGGGCAACAATGTAGTGAAATAATGTCACAAGATCAAACAGTCTGTGTGTAGGGAAGCACAGAGAAGCCCTGATTGCTCCAGAGTTCTCCCTAGAATGAACTTTATATCTGCGTATGTGTCTTCAAGAGATCCTGGTGACAAGACTCCTATGCTTACAGTACCAAGGCCTGGAGGTGTATTCCTGTACATAAAAGGAAGTAGATACCAACGGAGGAACAGGAGTGCAGCAAAGGGCTGACTATCGGACCTAATGTTGAGCCGAAGGAATTGGGAAGGCAGTGTCACTCTTCCATCATTTGATGTTCTCCTTTGTTTCCAGGAGAGCAAACATTTTAGCATTGCATAGCCTTTTCCGTCTCTTGTGGCCAGGTGCCAATCCAGGAATGCTTAAGGTAGTGACCCAGGTCATCAGGCTTGGTGTCATGTGCCATTGCCCACTGAGACGAGGGCAGTCCTCCAATCACCTTAAATTCTTCCCAAGTGAAGGCAGGTAAGATGGCTCGAATGGTAATGAAGTATGCCACCAGGTGACCAAGCTTGACAACCTAAGTTCAGTCCCCAGGGATTCCCATGGTAGAAAGGGAAAACCAAGCTTGTCTTCTAACTTCTACATGTATGTCGTGGTATGTCACAAATTCTTCCCCCTCATTAAATAAAAAAAATAATTTTCATAATTTTTAAATGCTTCCCACATAAACTTTTTAATCATGGGTGTAAGTTGCAGACCACAGTGCCCTACCACCACCAAAAAAAAAAAAAAAAAAAAAAAGTATAAATCAGTCTGTCACCCCTCTCCATCATACAGAAGTCGGGCAGGAGGAACCTCAGAGACCGTGGCCCTAGGATGATACAGGCCTCGTGGAACTCCAATAGAGTCCATTGGCCAACTCTGGGCAAGTCGTCTGCTGCACCTCCATTTTCTCATCTGTAGAATGGAGCCACATTGCATACCACACGATGGATGGCACCACCCTGGCGTCTTGGAGAATAAGATTCGTGGCAGTGGAGTGGCAGCTGTTGTAGATTGTATCAGCAGGTATGAGCCCCCTTCTTCTCTCTGGCCGTTCTACGGCTAAACCATGTTTCTCTGAAGGAACTTGAGTTGGCAAGAAAAGCACCTCAGTAGACAAGCTCTTCCTTGGCTTTGGACCTTCCACATCGCCAGGGGCCACCAGGCATCAGTGGTGCCCGTTAGGAGGACTCAGGGTAGGAGTTTCTCATGCCAGGATGATGAACTCGTAGGGTAGTTCGCTGAGTTCTAGTCCTGGAATACCCATCTTCATAGTATTATAACCTTCCAAAAAAATGGCCATCTCTACAGGTGAGCACACACCACCCCCACGTGTGAATATTAGCAATACCAAAGCCATCTGAAATAGGGTCTAATGAGAAAGAACTACTTAGGCACACGTCACAGAACGTGCCAGTTCCTTTAAACTGTCCTGAACTATTTCTTAACTTGGTCTGATCTTGGTTTTCCTTTTCTCACATTAATTGTAACCCCTCCCCGTGTTGACAGAAGGGTGACGGTGTATGGACTATGCTTAACCTTAGCGTTTGGCAAACTTTGGGAAAAGCTGTGCCCCCCTCACCTGCTGGAGGGTTACCCTCCCTCCTTAGCAGGGGCCCTTCAGCCTGCACAGCAGTCACAAGACTCCAGCCATCTAGAACTTAGTCTCTCACTCTCCCCGTGTTTACCTATGCTAAGAGAAGATCTGCCCCATGACCGTTGGCTTCTCGTGGAACACCCCTCCCGAGTCCCCTGGGCTCCTGCAGGTTTGTCCTGCTGTTCCCCTGTCTTTTGGGGGGCCCAGGGCATGTGCTCAGGCAAGTGTTGTACCACTGAGCCACACCCCTGGCCTTTCTGTTATCTCTTACAGGGTGACATAGCTTCAGGTCGGCATTCTTAGCTTCCTGCATCTACCTAAGCTCTCTACCACGTACAACAAGCAAGAATGGTCTTTTCTTCTTTTAAACAATTTTGAACTCTTAAAGCAAGTGATGCTTAAAAAAAAAAAAACACTTTAAATTCTCTTTGTTTTGAAGGCTATGAAGCTTCTCCGTGACACTGTGGATACTTGCCATTCATTTGTCTAAAGCCACAGAGTCTACAATCCCAAGAGTGATGGTCATTGTAGACTCAGTAACGATGCATTAGTGCAGCTTGAGGACTGTACAAAATGGACCAGTCTGGGGCATGGAGAGAACGCAGGGGTCTGCATGTGCGGGGCGGGCAGGCTTACGGACTACTATGCTGCCCTCTCCACTTTGCTCTGATCTAAAACTGCACCCCCAGAAGTCCAGTCTGCTGAGTGAAAGCCATGGGTATCTTTACATCACGGTTCCGAGGCCGTGATGGACAAGGAAGCTGTTGTTTTTTACTACGCCTTCTCACTGGGCTGCTTGAAGAGCCGTGAATCCGATGGGTGTGGTTCTCATCGTTAGGATTTCTGCAACTGAAATGAAAGGGGAAAACGGAACTAAGTCATCCAACTAAGCCCTTAATTCCACTCAGATAGCATGAAGAAAGCACTCTGGGTAGTGACCAGGGAGCGGCTGTGAAGGGCTCCTCCCAGAGCTCCTGCTAAGGGCTCCTCCCAGAGCTCCTGCTAGCCCTCCTCCTCTGACTTCTTCCCCCACGCTGAGCAGTTTCTGAGCTTCATCTTGTACGCTCCCTCTTCCACCTCCAACCCTGTTAAAGGAAGGTGTGGACCTTTAATGCCAGATAGCTCAAGTGCTTCTAACAGGAGCCTGGTAGAGCTGGCATCATGTGGACCCAGGCCGCAGCCCTGCAGATGTCCCAAGCTGAACATGCGGTTTTCTCATCGCACCTGCAAACCAGTGACGCAGAGCATGGAGGACTGACGGACTTACATTTCCCTCCTAGTTATCAATTTTCTTGCTTTTTGTTTTTGGGGTTTTGTTTTGTTTTTTGAACCAGGGTCTCATACAACTCAGGCTGTCCTCAAACTCCCTATACTGCTGGGGATGGCCATGAGCTTCTGATCCTCCTGTCTCCGCCTCCCACGTGCTAGAAGTACAGGCGTACATCACCGCACACCCAGTAGATACAGCGCTGGGGATTGGACTCACGGATTCGCATGTGTTAGGCAAGCATTCTACCCACTGGGCTACATCCTCAGCCTCCTTCCTGCTTTTCCCTAAATTTCCTCTTTACTCGGTGCACCTCGGAGGGAAAAACGGACAACCATACAGACATTGCCCCTTGTGCCAGGCTCAACGATCAACTTTTGAGAAGAAAGTATGAGAAATTAGTACTTTTCTCCTATCTGCTAGGATGATGGCACCATTACAAAGAGATGTGCAGCCTTTCAACAACGGCCATCGTAACTTTCTCTGACTGGGCCACCATGCCTCTGCGCTATTTAATATAGCATAAAGAAACAGCTAACCCACATGTCCCTATGAGAACGGTTAAATAAATTATGGCCCATCTGTAGAAGGAGAATAAAGGAAGTGTAGCTCCCAGATGGCGACGAGTGTGTGATGAGGGCAAGTCACTAGCTGCAGATCACTATCTCTAGAATGTTCTTACTATCTAGAAAGAAAATGTTTACATAGGCATTTTCTGAAGTCTAGACAGTTAGACAAGTGACTCGTGAGACACTGCCCGCAAGGATTTAGGGGAAAGATAATTTATTCACTGTATGGGATACTGTCAGTAACTTGACTGTTAGTTATAATGAGCGACTACTGTGCGGTGCATGTGCTCATAAGGGGCGTATAGGTGTGGACAGGGGTGTGTGCAAGTGTAGTGTGTGCACTGGAGGCTAGGGATCATTGTTGAGTATTGTTCCTCGGGCACCAGTCCCCTTGTGTTTTGAGATAGGGGCTCAGTTGTATCTGGAGTGCACCAGCTTAGCGAGATTGGCTGCAGCAAGCCCCATCGATCCACCTGTCTCCGCCTCTGACACTAGGATTATAAGCACGCACCGCCATGCAGGGACCTTTCCCTGGGTCAATGTTTTAGAAGTAAACAGTGAAATAGAGGGCACTAGAGACAGGGACGGGAAACAAGGGAAGCAGCAAGAGAAATGAAAGGGGCTTTCGAGAATGGAAAGGTGTTAAGGGAGGGAACAGGAGCTCCGCATAGAAAAGGGTGGGTGCACATATCAGTATAGCTGTGCACATGAATGGAACCTTACAGAAAATTGTCTGTGTCAAAATACATACAAATATATGTGTACATAGGACAGAAACAAAAAGTGCCTAAGCCATATATGGAGACCACGCCACTGTTTAACTATGCACCCTGAGTTCAACTCCATTTCTCTCCATGTTTGTACATGGTATCTCTAATGGTTTAACTTAAGAAAGCTGATGGTTATTGGTTAACTATGATATACAAAAATCACTTAAAGATGTGCATTATTTTAATCCTTAACCAAAAAACTATTCTAATAGGAAGTTATCTCTATTTCATGAGAAATCTATTTCATGAGATATTTGCCTAACATTGTGTAGTTTTTAGAAGATGTAGCCAGGATTTCTTCCAATTCTTGGACTCTGAGGCTTCTGCTTTCTATGCTACCATCACAGATTCCTTCATGAAAACTTTGAGGTGGATACTGTTATCCCCAGTTAGGAGATGAGGGAAAAGGAGTTTAGAAAATTTAAGTACCCTTTACCCAAAAGTTTATTAAAATATAAGGAAAAGAGGACCAAAGACTGGGAGTGTATGTCAGTGGCAGTGTCTCCCCCATATGCACAAGATCCTGACCCTGAGTTCCACGTCCAACACCGGACAGGGTGGGACGGACTCAGGTGGGTGTCTGCACGTTACCCACAACGGTCTCCACTATTACCAAGCAGATTATCTCTTTGGTAACACTTTACAAAACTCACTTCTGGGCAGGGGAGATCATTCGGCAAATGAAGGTGCTTCCCACCAAGCCTGATGACCCCAGTTCAGCCCCTGAACCCCATGAGGTGAAGGAGACAATAGACACCTACAAGCTGACCTCAGACCTCTGAATGTACACACCCCATCAACCACAAGTAAGTAAATGCATTTTTTTTAAAGAGCCTATTTCTAGTAATATAAAAGGAGGAATTTACTTAAGTATACAAGGTCTGAAATATAATTTTGAAAAAGGGCCTAGCATGTACAAAGCCCCAGGTATGATCCCCAGCACCATATAAACCATGTAGGATGGTCAATAGGTATTGACCTTAGCAAGCCAGAAGGGAAAGCAGGGGGATCAGGAGTCCTACACGGCGGGAAGGCCAGTGTAAGCTGCCTGGAAACCCTTTCTCAAAAAGAAATTTAAAATAAAATTTAAAATAAATGATTGGAAAGATGGGAGAGAGGGAGAAGTGAGGAGGAGGGGCAGAGGGAGTTGGGAAGAGAGACCCACTTCCTGGATAAAGATTGTGTTCTCTGGAATCCAGCTTAGAGGATGCATCTCCACGTGATATCACACAAAGTTTAACTGTGTTCGTGGGACTGACCCTCAGCGTGGTCTCTCACCCCTCATAACTACTGCTCTAGAGAAACTTCCAACTTCACGGGAAAAGGAGGAGGGCTCTGAGGCCACATAAATAAAGACATTGTGCAACAGAGCGTGTGGCTTGTGGGAAGGCGGTTAGAGCGCTTGCCCTCTGCATTTTAGGATGAGCTTACTCATCCGTGGTGTTCCAGGGCACGGGAAAGCACCGCTGGATGACAGATAGGCCATTCTTCACAGGTGAGGCCTGAGCCATTGACCCATCATCTGGAGGGCATGACATTGAATTGCCAGGCAGCGGGGGGAGGGGGAGGTGATGGATTTGCACTGGTCTCTGTGTGCTCTCCGTTCCTTTGTCCCACTGTGAGCGATGACAAGTGAGGGCATTGGAATTCAAGAGGTGGTATCGTCGTGATATACGAGATTACTAATAGCCTCTGCAACCTTAGCGCAAGGACAAAGAGCAGGCTCCTGTGCAAACCCTGAGAACGGGTGACCCATTTTCTGTCTGGCTTTGTACAATTGAGCGACGCGATAAGAAACTATGCGAAGCTGTTTTCAATGTCAGCCACAGCTCCTGCTTCCATAAATAGGACGATACAGAGAGCACAGTGCCCTGAGCCTAGTGTGAGACAAGTTCTTTTTACGGCATGTGTTAGATTTATATGCCTCTGTCTCTGTGCTTTATAACAAGGCCATCCTGCCAGCATGCCCTTAGAATGGGACAGATGCAATATTTCCTTCTGGCGGGAGGCCGGATATAGGGGGAGGGGATGCAGCTTTATCACTCGAAGGAGCTAGAAGAACTCATCCCCAAGAGACCCTTAAGAGAAGATAAGTGGGGAAGGCTAGATGACTATTTATCTAATAAAACCTGATTGGAAGCAACAGGTGAGCTAGCGTCTAATCCACCTTGAAGTCATCAGGAAACTCCAAAGAAAGCTGCATCAAATTGCAAATGACTTCCTCTAATGATAGATATTAATTATACAGGGAAGACTGCAATAGGACCATACAATGGATGTTTGCATCTTCATTATTCAGTATTTCATGCCGCGATGATAAAGCCATAATGACAGAATAGCAAACAAGCTTTTTATTTATATGTCTGCCTCATAGGAAGCCAGACTTTGAAAGTCAAACCCGAGTTTGGAGGAAGTTGGTAAAAGGCACAGAGACACTTGCAAGGGGTGAGCAGAGATCTCAGGGACTGGAAGCCATATAAAATAGGTGGTGGGAAAGACATGTGTTTCCTTATGACAAACACACTCTTAAGACTGCATCAAGGTCTTCCTGTGAGTTTTCTAACAATGGGGGTTGGGGGGGGTGTCTGACTCCAACTCTGTTGCCTGCCTTTGGATCCCTTTCTCCTAACTGGGCTGCCTTGTCTGGCTTCAGCGGGAGAGGATGTGTTTAGTCCTGATGGGACTTATTGGGGGCAGGACTCAGAGAAGGGGGGTAATGGAGGAAGGAGTGGGAAGACAGGACTGGGAGGAGAGGAGGAAGGGGGACTTTGATCAGGATGTAAAGTGAATTAATTAAGTAATTAATGGGGAATTAAAGTCTCACCACTAGGGGATGACAGCACATTGCTGATGTGTTCAACAGTGCCCAGACCCTATGAAACAATACAGTCTTCCCATCATGACACAGAGAGAGTGGCTCTTGTGTCATCGCCGAGCAGCACCTGTTACTTTTATTCTTGCTAAATGCTCTGTGGGCTTATGAAGTCCTGGTGAAGGGCAGAACCAAGCTGTGGGAGACCAAGAGTAGGTGGCAAGGCCAGCAGGCTGAGATCACCTGCAAGCTGAGAAGCAAGGCAGGAAGCAGTGGGTGGAAAGGCAGGCGGGTGGAGCGATGCCTGAACTTACAAGGCAAACAAGCTACAGGGAGGGTGAAGAAAGCCCTTGACCATACTTTACTAAGTAGCTTGTCAACAGGCAAGGCAAACTGGGAGAGGATAAGGAAGAGAGAGGCAGCAGGCTGACCTGCCTGGAATCCTAAAATTCCCCTCTCAGAAGAAACTGTGCTAACTGGGGCTAGCACCTCACTCCTCCATGGCGGGCCTCCTGTGTGCCTTGTTAGCATGCTTGTCAGCTACTCGGTTTGATGTTTTTGCAGATTGAGTTTGTAAGTCTTGATTGCTTGTGACTCCTCCCTACCCCTTTTTTCTTCTTCTTCTCCAAATGGAGAAAACAAATACTTTCCCTATTTCAATAAAATTAGATAAAATAAAATAAAGTGGCCCAGGCTGCATTTTTCTTCCAGTACTCTCTCTGGAAACTGATAAAGGATTGTTTATGTATTTTGTTATTTAAGACTCCAGTTTCATTGGGTTGTTCTGTCAGTATGAATTGTAGAAAACCAATCTGAAAAAGAGAGGCTGTGGGGAAAGAAGGAAAGCCCAGCTATGTCTATCCCACCAGCTCTGAAACGGTGACAACCCACGGTGGGTGGAGACCAGGGAGGGAAGGGCACCTACAGGCAGATTAGTGCTGATCTTTTTTTGTGGAATGTGTAAGGTGTTAGGTTCTATCCACAGCATCACAGAGAAAAAAGAGAGGGAAGGAGCTAAGGAGGAAGGGAGGGAGGGGGAGGGAAGGAAGGAGGGAAGGAGGGAAGGAGGGAGGAAAATGCTTTTCAACTTACTAAACAAACCCTATCTTGCCAATTAAATACAAAAAGTCTAAGTTACAAATGAAACCTGTAACTTGTTTTATCATGAACCACCATGAATTAAACAAGGCTTATCAGAATGGTTAGAGTTATTTGTCGACTTAAAACCACATTCTTCATTTACACAACATACATGTTGCGGTGTGCTGAGACCGCACTTGTAGTTAATTTTGTTTCTGGAATGCAAGCTACTGTATCTCAGGAAACAACGGCCTTGTGTTCCCTTACCTCCAGGTGACAGACTGTGGACTGAAAGGGTGACTGGTGCCCTAGAACATCTGTTTTCCAGTCACGTGGAAGAGTTTCATAAGAACAAGCATTGACTTGACTAAGGTGTTGACATCTCCTGAGCAGGAAGAGCAAGTGACAGGAAGTATGCTTCACACCCACACACCAAAAACTGATTCTTCCATGCCACTGATAAACCACTCTCTAACACTAACCCCAACCCCAACCCCAACCCTAACTCTAACCCTAACCCTAACCCTAACAGCAACCCCAACCCCAACCCAAACCCCAACCCTAACCCTAACATCAACCCCCAACCCCAACCCCAACCCCAACCCCAACCCCAACCCTAACCCCTACCCCTACCCTTACCCCAACCCCAACCCCAACCCTAACCCTAACCCTAACCCTAACCCTAACCCCAACCCTAACCCTAACCCTAACCCTAACCCTAACCCTAACCCTAACCCTAACCCCAACCCTAACCCTAACCCCAACCCCAACCCTAACCCCAACCCTAACCCTAAACCCTAACCCTAACCCTAACCCCAACCCCAACCCTAACCCTAACAACCCTAACCCTAACCCTAACCCTAACCCTAACCCCCCCCATAAAAGGCTCATCTGATAGTTACAAGTTCCCCTGAGTGAACCAGATCTGAGCAGTTAAGGGAAACAGAAACTCTGTCTCTTTTCCACAGAGCATTTGTTCCATGAAAACTTACTAGGTGCTACTACATTCAAAGTAATTGGAAAATAAATTATTCACAGGGCTTGGTAGAGTGTTTGCCGAGCATGCAACAGAGCCCTAGATCCACCAACTGTATAAAGTGGGTATAGTGGCACACACATTTAATGTCAGGATTTTGGAGGTAGGGACATTCTCAGCTACATAGCCAGCCAGTTTGAGGCCACCCTGTATACATGAGGCCTTGTCTCAAAAAAAATAGCCACAGTATGTCTGTCTGTCTCATTTATGGAAAAGAAAATTAGATAGGGACTAAAGAAAACTGCTTCTCTGGGCAAAGTTGAGAGTGGATTGAAGAGTATATGAGGTGGTTATTGCTTCCAGTGCGAGATGAACATGAGTTTTCCAGGTAAGAGTAACACAGTCTTGTGGTTTGAATCTGAAACACGTGTTTCTAAGCTCTGGCCTCAAATCATGGCTATTTCGAAGGTTGTGGAGCTCTTAGAAGATAAGGACCAGATGTAGAAGTCAGTCACTAAGGAATACAGTGTCCTGGTTCTGGCCCGACCTCCAGCTTCCTTACCCACAGGGATGTGAAGAGGTCCCATCGCATACTCCCACCATCAGAAGCTCCTCCATGCCTCCCCACCACAATAGGTTCTGAGCAAAAGTAAAGCTTTACTCCTTTAAGGTTGATTTTCCTGGGAGTTGTGGCCACTGTGATTGAAAAGTGACTAAGACACACAGAAAGCAAGTGAACTGGGTTGAAGACCTGGGAAGACACCTTGCCATTAAGATAATGTGTAGGGATTTGGTTGGGAAGGGGGAACTAACAGCAGTTTGTTTTGAAAAACAAACTAGGCTTATTGTTCAAGAAATATTTGCCAAAATTCTGTAGAGTGCCAGACACTAAGAGTCAAGATAAAAAGTGTGATAAAGGCCTTCCCATCACTGTTTTCCAAGCGAGACAAAGGTACTGGTGACGTTTGAGCATCATTTGCAATGTATCACCTCAGGACCCACTTTATCACTAATGAGTCGGACGATGCATTTTTCATAAAATCTTGAGGCAGTTTCCACGAGCCCTTAGTTGGTGTGCTGATGTCATATGTTGTTCATATCCAAGGAGCCTAGGGTTTTGTGAATGTGATGAACAAGCAACTCAGTGAATGTTGCATTGTGTGATGCATGCCACGAGAGATAAAGAGAGTGCAGCTTGATGAGGCCAGCAAGTCAGAGGAGGCAAAAATGGCGGGAGTGGGAAGGAAGATAAGGCCATGGAATTGTCTTAAGTGCTCTACTGAATAGCCATTTGACAACAGCCATGAGTAGACTGTGGGAAGTGTTTAACAGAAACAAAAGGTACAGAGATATTTCTCCACTGTCTGGGATGCTAAGTACTGTGGTTCAGACTTTTACACTACGTTCTTTCTGCTCCCATCTAGCCTATATTCTACTTGGTCACTGTAGTGTGTGAAAAAGAATGGCCCTCATAGACCCATATATTTGAATGGTTAGGGAGCAGCATTAAGAACTGTGGCTTTGTCAGGATGGGTGTGGCTTTGTTGGAGAAAGTGTGTCATTGGAGGTGGGCTTCAGGATTTCAGAAGTTTAAGCCAGATCTAGTGCCTGACTCTTCCTGCTGCCTGAGGATTTGGGATGTAGAACTCTTCACTTCTCTCTATCACTATGTCTACCTATGTGCCACTATGTCCCAAGCCATGATTATAATGGACTAAACCAATGATGACAAGCCAGTACCAATGAAATGTTTTCTTTTATTAGAGTTACCATGGCTATGTTGTCTCTTCCCAGCAACAGAACCCCTAAGACAGTCATCTATGTGCTTAAAATTCTTAAAGTTCTCCATTGCTTCTTAATGGGGTGGTTAAGATTCATAATGCCTTGGTGAACCAGCTCTTTTTGTAAACCCCTCCTAATGCTCTCTGGTGAACTTCAGTTCAACCATCAGGCCTTTCTTTAGAGTCTTATGATCCTCATACTTTCTCCTGCCATAAGCAAGTTCTCTAAGCCACTCCCAACCTGAGACCTCTAGTGACCTCCTAGTAGAGCATGCCTGAATTCCGTGAGGTCACATCTCCCTTGGGCAGGGTTGCCCTGTAGCCACGAGGTAAACATCACTTTCCATTAAGTCCAAAGACCTGGTCTGCTTTTTTATCTTGCCTTCACTTCCTGAGAATGGATGTGGTCCACATTACCTCTCAGTATCTGTTTGAATCATTTCTATGGAGTATGTCTAGGTACAAAGATTAGTGATAATGCTTATGACAAAAGATCAGTAACACGAAATACTTTGGAGAAATTTAGAAGGTTGGAGGTTATTAAATGACCACAGACGCTGTGATAAGAACACTGTTGTGGTTTAAATATGAAATGTCTCCCATTGGCTATGTGTTCCAACACTTAGTCCCCAGCTAATGACACTATATTAGAAGGCTGTAACTTGTTGGAGGGAGTAGGTCAATTGGGGTGGGCCTTGAGGTTTGGTAACCTGGCCCCATTCCCTTTCTGTTCATGACTTCCTGACTGTGTATATGATATGACAGCTGCCTCATACTCCTACATCATGCTTTTCCTCCCCGATGGACTGTTTCCTTCCAACTGTAAGCCAAACTGAGTCCTTTCTCCTTTAAGAATCCCTCTTCTTGCGTAGCATTTGATCACAATAATGAGAAAATGGCTAATAAGTTCCCAATGGTGGCTAAGCAGTTTCAGTAGCAAAATTATCAAAGAGAACCTTTAGATGGTGATTAAGTAGAGATAGGAATGTCAGCAACCTGATTATGAGTAGAGGAGAAATGAAGATTAAAAGAGAAGGAAAGGAGGCACCAAAGCCAAAGAACTACCTGGAAAGGAAGAACTAGGAAGTTTGTTGTGATCAAAACAACAAGAACAGATCACAAAACTGAAGAAGAAGGAAAAAGGCATGAGGTTTAATTCATGCAACAAGGAGACAGGAGAGGAGAATTGACACATGGAGAAATCACCCTAAAAACCCTGCTTTAGAATGAGTGGGAATGAGACATTAGAATTCCAAGATTTGTGGTAAGTGGTTTAGATGCATTATATATTTTTTAATTTACACAGTAATTTTACCATGTCAGCATAATTAGCAGGGTTTTACACAAAACAAACTACGAGTCCTCTGCCAGTGAATGGTGCCTCAGGCGTCTATGTTTATGGACTGTCTTCTTCCAGGCAGTCTAATCCATTCTAAGTGGATTTCCCAGATATATAAGATTTGAGCAAAACACTGTCTCAAGCCTTGACTATAACAAAAAAAAAATGGCCCCCTTTTAGCTGTTTCTCTACTTTGGAGACAGAGGTGTTCAGATATGAAGCTCACTAACAGAAGTAGAGGGGTTTTAGTTGAGAAGGGTCTTGTGAACAGCTCTCAGTAGTCCCGCTGGCTCTCCTGATTGACCTCATGGTCTTGGTCACCACAAATATCACAGACATAAATATCTCTATGTCTTTATTATGTCAAGCCATGTGGAATGCTTCCATCTCGATGGGTGTTAATAGATCACAAAGCCCTGTCTTTGGACTAGGGCTCCAGAATTGCCACTTCCACCACTCCTCAAACAATTGTTTTGACATTCTGAAGCCCCTCCCTTCTTCTTTTCTTGTTTTGAGACAAGGTCTCAAATACCCAAGGCTAGCCTCCAGCTCACCATGTAGCCAAGAATGCCCTTGACTTCTGACCCTTAGAAGATCTCTTAAGTGCTGGGTTCCTGTGCTGCCACTCCTGGTGTATGTGGGTGGAACCTAGAGTCTCATGCGTGCTAGTCAAGAACTCTGCTAAGTTAGACACACTCCAACATCAGATGCTATCCAGTTCTCAAATATAATCTGCTTGCTATTCTATTGTACTGAGTAAATATGATGGTGGACACCCTCGGAGGGGACCACATCTTGGTCTCTGTAATATGAGTAGTTTCTGGGAAACTAGACAGTTGTTAAATTAAGAATCTGAAGATGACTAGATTATCCTAAATTGGCCGGTGGGCACAGAGTAATCTCAAAGGTACTTATTAATGAAGGAAGAAGGCAAGGCAGAGTTGAAGAGGTTTGGAAGTACAGAGCTGCTGACTTGACAACTGGAATCAAATGTCAAGTAAGGCAAATAAACATAGGCAGCTTAGACAGCCTGCAGAAGAGACACAACCTACTTACCCCTTGATGAGCCCAGCGAGGCATGTTTCAGGATCTCGGACCTCCAGAACAGTAAAATCACAAGTTTGTGTCAGGATATGCCAATACATTTGTGGTGATTTGATCCAGCACAGCAGGAAACAAATGCAAACACTTTTAACTAACTCTTCCCCTATGTGGCCATCTTACTGGGGACACTGAATGCCTTTTAAGATGAACCTTGTACCAATTATACCACATTCTTTACCAAAAGTTCTCCGCTAATGAGGCATAGTGGTGCTCAACTGCAAACCTAGTATTTAAGAGACAGAGGTCACAGAATGGGGGATTGTAGGCCATCCTTGTCTACTAGCAAGTTCAAAGTCAGTCTGAGCTACATGACATCCAGTCTCAAACAACTAAGAACGTGGGTCTGGGGGATGGCTTAGTAGTTAAGAGGACTTGATGCTTTTACAAAGAACCAGAGTTTGGTTTCCAGCATGCTTGTAGGAAGGTTCTCAACCACCTGGAACTCCAGCTCCAGGGGGATCCAATGCCCTTGTCTAGCATATTCATTCTCTCTCTCTCTCTCTCTCTCTCTCTCTCTCTCTCTCTCTCTCTCTCTCTCTCTCTCTCACACACACACACACACACACACACACACACACACATGTTATCAAAAATAAAATAAATCTTTTCAGAAAACTAAATAAAACCAAAGGGGAAAAAAACTTCAAAAAGCATAAAAAGTTCCCAGCGGATAGCTTTGGAATTTGCTTCTCTGCTCTGGTTCTCTAATGTGGGTCCATCAGACTCACCTTTCGGGCTTATTAAGACCGAGAGCATTTTATTGTTCACATTCTGACTTTCCATCGTAATAGTAGTGTCTGTTTTCTTTTTGAACCTCTTCTAAATGTTACAAGGTCAAAGGGAAGGAATTAAAGGGCTAGGTCAACTTTACGGTCGATTCAGCTTCCCAGACATCATCCACATAGTTTTCCAATGTCGGTGGGTGTAACTTATGCAACATTTCATTACATCTTTGCAAAAGGAAGTCAGTAGAGTAACAAGATAATATGCAGATTTATTAATGTTTCAGGAAAGGTAGAGCTAATTAAGCTTTTGAGAAAACATGTTTCTTTCTATGTCAGCCTTAAGAACAAACCTGCCAGAGACGGAGGCTGTGTCATACACTAGGGGAACAATGACTGTCAGTATTTAAAAAGAAGTAGCAGAGAGGATTTTGAACAGATATCATGCCACATTTTCTGCTGTCACTATTACATTGTAAGTATTGAAATATTGCACCACAGCAACAAATACATCCAATTATGTGTCTACCTAAATAAAGAACTGAGTCACCTACTTGTCTAATTCATGCAAATCACAAAACAGTCTTATTCAGCAACACCGTTCTACAATGTCACTTAAGGCAATTCCTGGTTTCTCTGCTACATATTACAAGACTAGAGAGACCGAAACTGTCTACTATTTTGATACGCTATAACCACATCATTTCTTTAAGAGATTGTTCTTAAAGTGAGAGCAACCCACTCTCCTTTACCTAAAAAGACCCACGTTCCTATTTCTACCATCTGGTCTTTCTCAGCACTACTTCTGAACTACGCTTTCCCAGATGTGAGTTTTCGGTGCTGGGATGGATAGTTACCCATCAACTCAACCCAGGCTGGCATCAGCTGGAAGGAGTCTCAGTGATGAGTCCTCTAGATCAGGTGGAGTGGTGAGCATGTCTGTGGGGCTCGTTCTTCAAGACCTTGACTAATGTGGGAGGGCTCGGCTTGAACACAGGCAATACTGTTCCCTGTTTTGGGACCCTGAACTGTGTGGGAGTATGTCAAGCCAGCTAAGTATTTCAGTCTGCACCCATTCACTTCTCTCTGCTCTTGACTGTGGATATGTGTGACTACCTATCTCAGGCTCGTGCAACCGTGACACCTACCACACCTAAAATCCCATTTTTATCCTCTAACTTGTCTGTTGTCAGTGTATTTCATCACAGCAATAAAAATGGAACTATGACAATCTCCACGGCTCGTCAAAGCTACCTTCAAACCCTAATCACTGAGGTTTTGTCCTTTGGGGGAGGGGGTAGCTTTCCCTTTGATTCTAGATTCTGTTTGTCTGTTTGTTTGCTCATTTGTTTGTTTTGAGACAGTCTTGCTAAGCATCTCCTGTGAACCTCAAGTTTTTAGTTTCAGCCTCCTAAGTGCTGGGATTCTAGCATGAGCCATCACACTCAGTCACCCACAGAGTTCCTGATGGTGCAGGTTTGAGGAATTGTTTGTGAATTCTTGTGAATTCCAAAGTGACGCTGGAGCCACTGCCAGGGACCTGTACTCTGAGGACCTCTGTTCAAAGCCAAACCCCAGTGACCAGTTGAAACTGCTCCAGTTGTGTTGGACCAACCAATACACCTATGGTGAGTATGGGTAACCGGCTCGGTTTCCTCTCCAGAAAAACAGCCTAACGGGACTAATCTGCCGACTGATAGTGCTGTAATCAGTTCTACTGCTGTTCTCTGCATTCTCTGGACACAAAGAAACCATTCTGAAAACATAGACCTTAACATTAGACATGTATGTAAACAAATGCCTAGCAGACAGCATGATCAGTGGAAGCAGGCCCTGCAGAGCTTACAAACGACCCGACAATCCTGCTTATGGCGCCTCACTCATCTGCTTAGGTCATCAAGCCAAAAAGAAACCATTGTTCAGACTCTCTGCTTCTTCAATAACAGTGTGAACCAAGGAGTCCACTTTACGTTTAATATTTTATATTACGCAACAAGGACTTTCTAGAACCAACTTTCCCAAGCCACATTTTTAAAACTAAGGTTAAAAATCTCACAAAAGAAAGCAAATTTGTTTCTTAGCTGGTCGTCTAATGAAATAGACCTCCTCCAGCAACTAATAAAGCATGTCTTTTAGCATTAGTAAATTCGGACGAGGCCTCTTTAATACAACGGAAAAGTGTATATTGGTCCTCAGCTCATTAGTTTTAGTATGCCCTATTAAAATATCTTACTTGCATTTTTGTGTCTGCCAAGATGTCAGTTCTGACATGACTCTCTTCAGGCGAAATGTGGTTGGCCTTTCCTCGTTTTTCGCTGACACAGAAAATGAACAATTTCCTAATATCATTGAGGGTAATGCTATCTGAATCATAGGAAGTTCAAGTATAAATGAGGTGCCCATGCTAAGTCATCTGCAGAAAGGTACAATTTTACAACCGGCTGAATTAGTTCAGGGCATGAAAATTTAGCAGCCAGACTAACCAGTTCTAAGAGTACATCTGACCGATAAAAAAAAAAAAAAAAGAAAGAAAGAAAAGAAAATTTCCAATCCATAAAAGGACCCGGCTTGAGGATCTGCATTTCCATTTGCATATAACATTTGACTTTAATCTAATGTATGTGCAAGTTGCTTCCTGCAGTGTTGAGCATTAACTATAAAGCACCCTTATCTAAGTGTATTTGATGATTTGGGTTGTCCATTAAAATATTTAAATTGAGCACTTAAGTACAGTTTAGAAAATTATATTCTCTACATTTGAAATAACCGTAAATAAAACTCTCTTTAAATTATTATGGAAGAATAATGCTAAGTGAAAAAAGCAGAATACAAAATTGAATCTACACTATAATTGCAACTATATAAAATTGGTTATGCATGCAAACAAGATTGGAGGAAACGGGGAAATGTAAGTGATTTAAGAAAGTACATTGAAGAGTTGCTTTTAAAAACCTCCTTCTCTTTACAGTCCTTTTCTGTAAAACTTCCAAAAAACATTTAAACCCTTTTAGGGAAGTTCTATGTTCTCTTAAATTGAATGTTTTCCTAGCATTCCTATAAACATAAAAAAGATAGTTTGCATATAAGGTAATACAGCTGCCGTCTCCTTTCATTCAAAACTGTATTTTAAGCTCATGTGAGGACATACGTTAATGCATGTTTCCAGACATCATTATTGCCATTCGTCACTAGCATTGCAGTTATCAAAAATACTAGTCTTCAAACCAGAAGTGATCGTGGGATCATAATAAAGACAAATGAACTAAATTACTGATGAGTTGAAAGTTGCCGTCTTTTGATGAAACAGCCAGCAGGAATTGTCAGACTAATTAACTCAGGGTCAAGCTGCCGCTGAACCAAATGCCAGAATGATCAAAATCCAATACAGGCTATGCCCCGTTACTCCACTAAGACTACGTATTTGTACTTAAGAGTAATGATCTGATATGTTAAGAAAGTTCAGCTCAGTAAAAATAACTGCTGGTGAGAACTATTTGTGCCAGGGCTGGTGTCAGCAAATCGCTCAAGTTCTTGTAGTGTAGTTCAGTCTGTTCAGTTCTGAAAGTGAGGGCTTCCTAACATCTCACGCTGTGTAGGCCCGAGGAGGAGTTCCAGTATAATTTCACATTCTCAATCTTGCTGCTGTGTGGTGAGAAGCAGGAGTGATCTGAGGAACGGGGCTAACAGAACACACCATTAAAAACTCAGGATTAAGGGACTGAAGAGATAAACCCAGTCGGCAAAGTGCTTGCTGTGCAAGAATGAGAAGCCACGTTAAACAAAAGCCAGGCCCAGTGGTGCCTCTCCATACTCCCTGACCTCCGCACTAGGAGGAGGAGGCAGGCTTCTCTGAAGCTCACTGGCCACCAGCATAGCCTGCTTTGGAGGTTCCAGGCCAGTGACAAAGTCGGAGAAAGTGGATGAAGCCAGCCAAGGTTACTGTCTGTCCTTCACAGACACATGCGCATGCATATTCATGCTTATTCGTGAACAAACTCACTGCTTAGGCTTAAATAGACAATGCCCAGCCCCCACCCTGCCCCTGCCATTCATCTCTCAGTTTAAGATGAGGCTTAAATAGTTCTTCCTTTCCTGGCCTCCTTTAACATTTCCATTGTCTACATTAAACTGTAATCCACTCATAAAAAATATTCCAAGAGCTTTAAGTTAGTTATAGATTATTAGGGTGGTGTCTTAAGTTCTTCTAGTATCCATGCCAACCACCTTCACCTCCATACCCAAAACACTCACACACAACCAGCGTGTGTGTATTTGGTTCAACATAAGTAAAAGGTAGGATTGACTAGGAATGTAGGACATGTTGAATTGGATACAGTGAAATACATGGGCCATGCATTCAGGTGTTCTTGAGTAGTTTCCAACTGGAGCCATACAGTTGTCACAAAGAAGGGGAGCCCACAGGCAGTTAACAGAGAGGCTACTAAAATGCTAACAAATTAAAAAAAAAAACAACCACTTTAATATATATTAAAGCATCATTCCCTAAATGGCCATAGTGCCAAGACTGAGAAGCCCACAGTATCCACACACTGATGGAAGCTTACAATTACCATGTCTAAGTCTTAATTATCTTGGCTCAACAAAACAGCCAGTCATTCAAACACAATGACTACTTTCACTTAACAGCCTGTCCAGTTTTAAAATAACATATGGGGGAATTTGGTTGTGCAGAACTTGAATCGCTGTATTAAAAGGCCACCGTGGTCCCCGCTCTAATTGTTCAGTGACTTCTAACCATAAGCTGCACAGTAAAGATTATACTCGGCTCTTAAGTGACATAGGCATCTTCGTGAGGAAATAAAGCCGCCACAGCTTCATTGGCACAAGTTACTCCAAGGCTGTTTACAAATCTGCTTCTGCTGGGAAACTGTAACTTCCTTAGGAACGTGACCCACTTCCTGGCTAATCCAAGCTAATCCATAGGTGGACACCGCACATGCTGAAGAGGTAGGTGGGGGGTGGTAGAATGTGGGAAAATGACACTAGGAAGAGAGATTTGGCTCTTTACTGCACTTGACAATGACAGGGTTTGTTGTTGTTCTCATAGTAAGCTTTTTAATAGAAAATAAAATTAGGATTTTAATTTCAGGCTGCCAAGATGGTTCAAGACATGTTTCCAAGCCTGATGACCTGCGTTAACCACCCAAGATACATAGGGTAAGGATATACAGGATTGAAGGAGATAAACAACTCCCACAATTTGTCCTCTGATATCGTGTGTGTGTGTGTGTGTGTGCGCGCGCGCGCGCATGTGTACACATGCACATACGTGTCTGTCTCTCTGTGTGCAGGCATGCACTTACACAAGTAATATACTATAGCTTAAAATAGTTTTTAAAGTTTCAAAATTTACCTGGTGTTGTGGCTGAATCTTGTCCCTCCTAGTCAGAAAAAGATATATTAAAATTCTAACCTAGGCACCTTTATTAGAAGAAATGTCACGGAAGGTGTATTTAAGTAAAAATGAGGGAATTCAGGTAGTCCCATCACCAAGGACAGCTGGTGATATATAAGATGGGGAAATTTGGCTACAGACTCAATACAGTAATGCCAGCATGTATTAAACACACACACACACACACACACAAATCAAAGCAGAGACTGGTTTGAGCTTCAAATCTCAAGGATGATTGCCAGAAACTGCTGTAAGCTAAGGGAGAGGCAGTGGACACAGTTGGACATAACATATTCTCTTTGGGCATGGGTTTAAGCAAACAAGAGACCATCAGCTGCTTCCATTTGTTGCTGATCAAACACCAATGATGGAAACTTCTAGTGTTCATACGTGAGGGTTCATTGCCCTCTGACACTTTGTCCCTACAGAGAGTTCCTCACAACCTACTGAGAGCTGTGGTGACTGCAACTTGAGTGTCTGCTCACCCCAGCTCCCACTCAAAGGAAACCTAACTAAGTATAGTTTCTGCACTTCCTCAGCTCCAATGATCTTTGCTGTCCCTTCAGTTCAGGCACATGATAATAAACTAGTCATCAGGACAAGTCGCTGTGTACACCAACTCTCATTTTCTTTCTAGCTCCGTTAACGAACAAAGATCTGTTCTTTCAAAAGACTCGGTTGATGGATAAGGGTCTATTGCACACAGAGAGAATCACTAGTCAGGTCCCAAGGTGATTTGGGATGTTTAAGTAGACGGCTCCATCCCCTTTCACCTTAGACTCTTCCAGATCACGATACTTAGGAAGACATCAGACAGCTGGGTGTTTCTTGCCTTCCCAGGACTGTGCTAGAATTCTTAGGCCAATAACCCAGTACCGCAGAAAGCTGTTAGCAGAGGAAGACATTGCAGGAGTGGCGTAATCCAGAGCAGACAGTCTACCACATGGAAGTTGCATCTTTGACTTTGACATACATTTGGACCTCAGATGAGGAAGATTAGCATATGCACCCACAGGTGTCAGTGAGTCACTAATTCTCCCTCTTCCATGCCTTCCCTGAACTTAATACCCAACCTTAAGACCCACTGCTTCTCAAGTGAAGAAGAGGGTATGGCATACATAAATAGTTCTGCTCATTCCTTGCCCTTGCCCGTGCCCTTCCCTCTTGGACCATTGGTTGGATTTTTAGACCATTTTGTTTCTTCCATGCCCTTGTTCCTTCCACATTTCCCTCCATCCTTATCCTTCATCCTCATCCTCCATCCTCATCCTCCACCCTCATTGCCATGTCTTATCATCATTATCACTCCAGAACATAATTTTTACCCCCTTCCCTCCTATTCTCTTTAACCTATCAAGATAGGAATCCTTTGTTACTCAAGTAGGATCATTCAATTTTCAAGCCATCCCTAATCACTTGAATCTGGGGGTTCCATAACTCCAAAATTTTGCTCTCAGAATGTGTGTGTGTGTGTGTGTGTGTGTGTCCTATCATCCTTACCATTGTGTCATATGTCTGTTTAGGGTAAGTAAGTATCCTCCTCTTCTGGTTTCTAAGGGATATGGGGACACACCAGTCCCTGCACTGTCCTAACATAAGGAATGTACACAATTAATATTTAACTGAATCAATAAAAACATAATAAGAGAATTCCAGCATATGCATATAGCTTCAACACTGGGTACACATTGACCAAGCATCTACCTTGTGCTTTGTATATAAAAAGTGATTCAATTATATTCTTTTATTCTTTGTAGAAGTACTTTCCTCATGTAAAAAATTTTGACCTTTGCAAATATTTAGCACAAGACTATTTTATAGCAGTTAAAATAAAATGTAAAATATTCCCCTACAATCAGCTGTGCATTAGCATGCACTAACCTAATTAAAAAGCAAGAACTGTAACAGGAGAAAGGAGATGGGCCATACATGGATTGCAAGGAAATAAGAAGAACTAAGTCTAAAATGAAAAGGAGACATTCTATCCCATAAAGGTCAAAAGAACATTGTCAAACTAGCTTTTCCACTTGGGGTCTTACTTATGAGATAGGCAATGTATCATTTTAAAACCACATATAAATATATATTTTTAATAAAGATAAATGTCTTTGTAAGTAATGAAAAGTTATATTCTTTTGTCAGATTGTCACCCTCAGATAGACCAAGAACAAAGCGTCTTATGCACATGTATCCATGGTTCTCAGTAGCTAGAATAGGCTCCTCCAGACAGTTATTCAGAACATTTTGCCATTTTGCTATCTATAAATTATGTTATTTCAGACTAAAATGGAATCTGAACCTGCTCTTTAATTAAACTGGAAAAAAAAGGTGACTATCTGACACCTTCCTTTTTAAATATAAAGCCAAGGAGCTGGGGCTATAACCCAGTTGATAGACTCTATCTATGCATGTAGCCCTGGATTTGATTCCTGACACCACATAAAAACAGGCATGGTACGACAGACCTTTCATTGATAGCCATGCCAGGATCCATGATACCTTGTCTTAAAAAACTGATGTGTAAAACAGAGAAAGGGAAGGGAGGAATAAAAGAGGAAGAGAAGTAGAAAGAGAGAGAGTCAGAGACTCCAACAAGCATTCAGTTAAATCTATTTGTGGCTAGAGCCATGGCTTTCATAATAAAATCTAGTGTAAAATAAGGGGTAAGTTCACATGTATGTCACTTTTATAAATGGACAATGTGCTCTTCCCAAGTTACCTACCTGATTCACTAGAAATCATCTCTTCATTAAAAGAATAGCCTAGAAAAGACTTCAGAAGGCAACAAAGATTCCATGGTCTGTGAATGTTCTGTTGTTTATCTTAGTTTGTCTTTGCTGGGAAGAGACACCTTGACCACCTCAACTCTTACAAATGGAAACATTTACAGTTCAGAGGTTTAGTCCATTATCATCACAGTAGGAAGCATAGGGGCATGCAGACAGCAGGAAGACAGAGTGACACTGGGCTTGGCTTGAACATCTAAAACCTCAAAGCCCACCCCCAGGGGCTCACTCCCTCCAACAGGCCTAACTCCTAACAGTGCCATTCCCTATGGGCATATGGAAGACGTTTTCGTTTAAACCACCACTTTGTTCTAGTCTTGAAAATGGCAAAAAAAAAATTAATCTATAATTTATATGATTATATGATTTCTTTTTTTCTAGTATGTGAGTAACTGGCAGAGGGAAGCTGAGTAGAAAAACATTCATCATTCTTCTAGATGAGGATATTTTGGTAAATGATGATTTGAGAAGTTCTCTCTCCATCCTCCTAAATAAACCGCTGCTCCATTTTGGGCCTAGACCTTGTTGGTTTATTGTCCCACGCACGACTTTCCGCCGGCAAGAAGCACGCGAGACATAGAAATTCTTACTATGAGTGACTTTATTTCTGTCTATTCTCTCTCATGGTGGAAGCCCGAGCTTGCTTCGATATTTATCCTGAAACTACAAATTGGTTGCTACTCCTCATCATTGGCATGAACAAATCTCCCCATAGGGAGCCGGGCTTGCGTAAAGGCTAGCGCCATCTTGACTGACCTGGCCTTCCACGTTTTCCATCTAGTGGTGGCGAATGTTATTGCGACCCTCAAATATATATAATTTTATAGCAGTCAAAGATCACCCCCATCGCTGTCAATGAAGAAACCTCAGCACGATGTGCAGGGGTTGATCAAAACTGAGTGTCTCAATCCCAGTGCAGTGATCCAAAAAGCAGAGAACTCAGAATACAGAGAGAGACCCTCTCCTCCCAAAGGGAAGGGAACTCAGATACAGAGTAAGTCCTTTCCAGGGGCCCTTAAAAGTGCTTGAAATAACGGCCTTGTCACATTACTGTTGAGATCTGAGTTTGCAAACCAACCATGGTATGAATACTGATCCACAGCATAGGGCTGATCAAACAGAGCCTTCCCGATAAGTGAAAGGCACCTCATTAAAATGGTCAAGCACTCCTATAATGAAATTTAGTTTCCAATTGTTAGTTTAAAGTTCACCCATTGTACTTGTCTAACAATAGGGAGGATAACTCAGACACTGTAGACACAATGTCTGTAGGTAATGCAATAGCAGCCAAAGTGTCAAGGTCTTTTCCAGGACAGTTCATCAGTCATTTTTCTGGAACAACCAGCAGACAATGGAACCAATTTCTGAGATCTGTATGAAGGACAGAGTTCTCCAGTCATTGTAGCTTTACACTTTCTGTGAAGGTAAAATGGCAGTTCCAGTTACCAGTTAAGGCAGCAAGAGTCACCAGGGAAATAGAAATAGCTGGAATCAAGCAGTGTACAGAGTCTGAGCGTGGGCCACAGTGGGACACGCAGGAAACACACTGACTGCACAACGGCAAGATTTCTGTGATGACAAAAGGTGAAGGGGGATCTTCCGCCTTCCTTTCAGGGCAGAGGAATGACTCTAGGACCCTAACCACGAGAGCTGAATCTTCATGTAACCAGGATCAGCAAGTCTCAGCAACCACCCAGGCAGCTGACACTCTTGGCATCCTGTGAAAAAACACAAACATTCCCTCTTCCCCATATAAAATATCTGGACAGGATCATGTCAATATGTGGATCTCTATTTCACCCTAGGCAGGAGTATGCCTAGTTGTAAACCATTTTGGCATCCAAATTTTAAAATTGAAATAAAAGGAGTATTATTAGCATTCAGGCTAACTCCCCCTTTTATTTATTAAAATTATTAAAATATTATTTCTTAAAGATAAGTCCTCGAGGATTAAATTGAGGGACACTGAGCACTTGTATTTATAATTTGACTTGTATACAAATTATTGGTCTCCAGCCACTTTTTTCTTATGTAAGGCCTAATCTGTCTGGTATCTGTCCTCCCCTAAAGGAGTCTAGGCAATCCAGTTTGAGTTCTTAAATGTCCTATAAAGGAACAGTATTTAGTGCTCTTAACCACTAAGCCATCTCTCCAGCACCCTCCACAAACTTTATTTACCTAAACATGAGCATTAATTAGAAATGTCAAATCCTGTAAACAAGGTCCAGATTTAGCCTTATTTAGAAATCTGAGTTGGCATGAGGCTGATTTGAAAGTAAGCAAACGGAGTCTTCCTCTTTTAAATAGGGTGTGTTATCAACTCCATTATCATTTTCAAAGAGCTGGGTCTATGGTTTTGTTTAGTTCTCTGGAGCCTAGAGCACTGAAAGGACAGTGAGTTGTCAGACAATTTATACTGGAATCATCACTGATTTCAAGTAGAAAACCTGTCTCTAATAAAGCATTAAGTAATTGTAAAATTTGAGGTTAGTAGTATCTAAAAAGGAAAACTTTTAATCAATTTAAAAAACCACAAGCCACACCTTTGGCTATCAGTATATGAATTGAAAGTTGATTTTTAACATTTAAAAACAGTGGCTACATACGTAATTTAATAGTCTATATTGAAGCAGGGGAACTCAAGAGAATAAACAAGTGATCCAATCATACATGTATTTTCATTAGATGAACCATCTATAAATACAGTAATCGCATTTTCTATGGGTTGTATGCACAAATTTACAGTAAATACAAAAGCATGTAAGGAGTAAAATTATCAATTTTGCCTGAAATTTGTATATGTAATAGGCCAAATATCAATATTTTGTAATAACCAATTAACTCTTGTTTGGAATAAGATATGTTTCACCAGGTTTCTTTTTAAAATACTTCCATGACTCTAGCCTACAATTCTGTATTAACACAGCTGAAGTTTTATCTCCAATGTGCATAACAAAGACCTAAGTCCTCTCGTAAGGGGAGGTACTTAGACAATTAACATATCTTTAGAAGCTTAAAATTAGTTTCAAATATTCTTTTCTGGAGTAGTGCAACAGCTACTCCCCAAATATTAAAGCTCATTTTGAGAGCAAATGTTTGTAGTAAAAATTTCCATATACACTGAAAGATTCAAAGTTCTAACTTCTTACATTGAAGAAGCAACAAAATTACATAATATAAGGCTATTAGCCACTTTTAATGATATCACTCTATGAGCTCTCTAAAATTATAAGCAAGCTCACAAAATAAAAACTCACAATCGTCAGGATGTAAACAAACTGCATAAAAACAATCCTCTAAATCTATCTTGAAATGGCAGTTGGAGTAAGCAAACAAGCTGTAATGTTCTCATAAGTTCTAAAACCTCATCAATCCTTTATAAATCTTGTAACAATCTCTATCCAATACAATCTCTACCTGTTTGATTTTTCCTCAATTATAAATAAATTTTAGTTAATCAATGAACACTGGCAATCCTTAATCACAATCTTAAATTCTCCTTGTAACAGCAGACCACCACCACAAGGTCACCTGAGCTCTTAGTACGTGACTAGGCAGCTGTTCTCCTCCGCAGTGGAAATTAGCATTAGAATACAGATAACTTCAGGGCAAGCCACACTTTTGGAAAGCAAAACTCAACCCCCAACAACAATCTAGTCACCAAGGCACCACAAGTCTATCTATTATGTTGTAAAGTTTGACTATCAATTCTACATTTGAACGCACAGTCTCCAATACCTTTCGAGACAATGTCCTAAATTCTTTTAGAAGCCTGGTTTCTAGCATAAGAATTCCATAAAAATATTACCTCAATTTAGACCTGTCTCACTAGGGTGGCCCAATGTCACGTGTTGTCTAGAATTACTTCATCCAAATTACAGTTTTAAGCTAACTTTCTGTTGCCAATATTATACCTTTTTAACCACATCCAATAACTTGAAAGCCAATAGTCCACAACCAAGGCAAGCAGAGCATATTTAAACATTTAAAACCAATGAGAAACAAAATTGAAGTGGCTACACATATCTAACCACCATTTTTACCTTTTTAGCTATGATTTTAAGAGATGCACCACACCTGTTGAGTCAATTAACCAGTCAGGATTTTTTCTAAGAGAAACAGCTATCAACTCTTGTACCAAAAAAGCTGAGAAGCTGTTAGAAGATCAGCCCGTGTAGACGCTTAGACAGCTTCTAAGCAGCTCCTCCAGCTAATCTAGACACCTGGCTCTAGGCACAGGGCTTTAAAGACCTGATTGAAACCTTTTTCTATTCATTTGTTCCCTTTGAACCGAGTTAAAACCAAGTCAAGGTGTGTAACCGGCAGATAAGGTTTTTACCATTTTTTTTTGAACACGAAACGAAAACATTTAAACAACGAGAAACAAAAAATCACAGACATAAACTGACAGACACGGGGACATCCTGGTGCACCAGAGACAAACAATAGACAAAGAGGAAAAAACCAGATGGTGTTCCGGTGACTATCCACTCGGGTGGAGTTGATATGGGCGATGGATTGTCTCAATTCCTGGACTAGTCCACCAACGTGTTGAGACCCAATTCCTGTAAGATACTAAGATATATTATCTGAGCGACAACCGACATTTGCCAATGGTATAAGTGAAACACAGCCCTGAATATTTTTACTCAAACCCAATTACATAAACTCCATCAGGCTGTGCACGGGCACTGAGATGTCCTTTGTTTGATTCTCCTGAATAAATTTTCAGCGGTCTGCCTCGATCAAATCTGATCAGCATGACTCTGTAAAGCTGTCGAAAAGACGGACGCCCAAGGCCCCGAGAAATGGAAGGAGCTTAATTATACCTTTTTATAAGCACCAAGACAAAGTTTTTCTCCCAAAATACTGTGTTCCTTTTAATTCTCTCCCGGGACATTTTTTCCCAACTTCTCACCTCCGAATTGAGGGGACTGCTACTTGAGATCGATCAGTTTCCTTTTCTCGTGCAACTTTTCACTACCCCTGTTTCTGACCATCTTTTTCCTTGCTCCAACGCTCTCCGCTTTGTTGTTTTACCTAGGCAGTTCCCATGCAACCTCTGACGCCTTTTGGCGGTAGCTAGAAACTCAAAGGTCAATAGAAAAGCCCGAGGGTTGAGAGCAACCACAGCGCACCTGCTCCGGCAAGGGCTGAGTTGAGCGGATCAAAAGAGAGTCTTACCCCACTCATAGCTTCTGAATTTCTCCCACTGAAATGGAGGCTTCCCAGGCAGTGTTTTTATCCAGGGTTTCTTGGCACCAAATGTCCCAATGCAACACTTTCCGCTTCAAGAAGCACGCGAGACATAGAAATTCTTACTATGAGTGACATTTCTGTCTATTCCTCTCTCATGGTGGAAGCCCGCTTCCCGCCAGGCGCATTCTATTTATCCCCGATGTGATTCCACACCTGATTGGTTGCTTACTCATGACCTCATCAGGCACGCCCCGGAATGGGCAAAGACCTGGCAGGAAGGCACTCTTGTACATGCGCACAGTTAACTTCCTGAGGGGGGGGGGGCCGGCTGGCGCGGCAAAGGCTGGCGCCATCTTGACTTACTTGGCCTTCCAGTTGGGGCGCAGTGGAAGCCAGCGCCATCTAGTGGTGGCGAATGTTATTGCGGCCCTCTACAGTTTATGTCAACAGTAGTCACTCATCTCTGTTTTATCAACCACTTATCTTCCAGTGCTGCTGTGTAACAATCCTTGATAGTTATAAAGAACTACAAAAATATACTCAATGCCATTGGCGACCTTAAATACTCTGAAGATGCACAGAGCAAGCAGAAATAACACTGACAGTAGAAGTCAATGCTTTTGCACTGCTCTCAGATTTTCTTGTGTACTCTTGATATGGAGGAACCTCTAAGATGTTTTGCTTATGCGGGCTGTATCTACTGGGTTGTAAGACCCGAAACAGTACATTTCAACCCACAAGCATACATTCCATCAGTCCCGTCATCGCATGCCATGGGATCTCGGGAATGACAGTGGTAGAAATGTCAATGAAGTCTTCAAACTGTTATGAAAATTATTTTGACTTCATAAGCTCATTGAAGGGATCATTGAGATGCTCATGGGTCCCCAGACCCACATTCTGAGAACTTTCAGTGAATGAATACAAATGCACTCCTCATCAATATAGTTCTAAAAGAGCTTTGGAAGACAAGGGCATGAATTTCCCAAACAGTGAGAGAAGTCATGGGGAGCAGAGCCAGAAGTCAGAAGCATACAGGGAGCTTGCTATTTAGAGTGATGCTTAGCGGGGCTAGTGATCTGCCACTCACTCTCCTGTTCACACAGCTATGTAACACAGCTTGTCTCCATGGCTTATATTTGAAATAATAGCTTCTTGGAATCCATCCCAGAGAAGTGAAATTTCATGTCTATACAAAAACCTGTACAGAAATGTTCATGGCAGCTTTCTTTGTTATTTATCAAAGGTAGAAATCACCAAACTGTCCTCTAATGGGTTCAATAGCCATGGGGTATTACATAGAAATAACGAAGGAAGAAAGTATCAAAAGATAGAAGGTGGTTGGATCTGCAAGTTAAAACACTATTCAACTTCAAAGAGTTAATGCTACATGATTCCATTCATGCAATTCTCTCAAAAGAAGATTATGAGCAAAAGAGATTCATGGTTTTGAGTATTCAAGGATCTCGGCAAAGGAGAGAATAGGGAGACAAGTGTGATTATGGAGGAGCGGCCAGAGGAATACTGTTCTGGTTTGCTGTCCACTGCTGTAATAAACACCATGACCAAAAGCATCTTGATGAGGGAAGGGTTTGTTTGTTTGGAGTCCGGCACTGAGGAACATCTGGGCAGGAACTCAAACAGGAACTAAGCTAGAGATCACAGAGGAATGCTGTTTACTACTGACCTGATCTGGTACTGGCATCCGCTCAGCTGTCTATCATAGATAGCCCAAGAGCCTTCCTAGGGATGGCTCTATAGACAGTAGACTGGGCCATCCTACATTACTTAAGAATGAAGAAAATGCCCCACAGAAGTGCCTATGGGTCAGTCCGATCAACATAGTTCTTCGGCAGAGGCTCCCTCCACCAACATCGACACAAAGCTAATCAGAACATCTTCCTGATGGGATCCTACCTGTGTCTTTAGTGCGTGGTGGACCATGAACTAATTCATGCTAAGATGAAATGGGACTCGCAACACAGCTCACTTGTATTGACTTCCTAATTTTTTGTATTGCACTATTACTGTCACATTCAGGTAAAAACTGGTTCAATATACAGTTGCTATGAATCTATAATGTTTCAATATTTAAAATTATATAATTGTGGATACATACATATTCCCTTGTTTTGTCCACAGAGATTTCATAGAAACAATGACATTCCATCCGGAACAAGCACACCTGGCACCCAAACCTTTTACTCTTTTCTTGTTAAAGGGGTGTGTGTGTGTGTAGTTTGCCTTCACGTGTGCATGTGCACTGAGGCCAGAAGAGGCATCAGATGCCCTGGAACTGGGCAGGTACAGACAGTTGTAAGCTTCCTACAGATGCTAAGAAGTGAACCTGTGTCCTCTGGAAGAGCAGCCAGTGCTTTTGAGGGAATATAGCTCAATGGTAGTGCACTTGCTCAGCTCACCAAATTTCCATAACAGTGAAAATTAATAGGAGTCAGTAAGGAATCATGGGTAAATCCAGGGAAATGTACAAGAGGTCTTTGGAGCTTCTTGTATACCTCAGAGCAAAGAGATGCTACACAAAACAAAACAGCACACAGACAGGGGTCGGGGGTGGGCACCGGAGCCAAGTCAAAGTGGCAGTGCCAAAAGATGGCAAACTGTGGGCAGCAAAGTAAAGTAATATAGCATTATCCCCAGGGAACAAAGTACAGATCCCAGAGTCCATGCCAGCATCAGCATTGAGTGAACAAACAAGTGTGAGAGAGAATAATTCCTTTTGCAGAATTCCAAGTCTGTCCTGGAGGAGGCAAAGTCCAACTCCCCTTCCTATGGCTAGCTCTGCTCACTGACTTTTGCCAGCAAGCATGGCTCCTTGATGTAATGACTTCCTTTCAAAAAGGTTACAGAAATGAGGTGAGACTGAGAACTTTACCAGAAGGAAGCCAAAGAGGGCATAGAAGATCTGAGTTCCCCTGTCCAAGATTCATGATGCAAATTTAATCATGAGACACACAGCACCAACCGAGGGATGTTCAACAACATACCTAACAGTATCCCTCGAAACTGTCAAGATGTCAGGCAAAGGAACCTTCACGGTCAAGAAAAGATAGGAAGCATAAGAACTAAGGAAACATGGAATCCTGGAAAGAGACAAGCAAGACAATAGGTTATGCAATTACCTTAAAACAATAAGGTAATGCATCAAGTGCAGTCGTCAATCATTAACCTTTATGTCAGTATAATGCAAGAATCCAGTAAGGGAAACTGAGGAACGGAAGGAAGACTAAGGAACAGGACCTGGACTCTGCACAATGCTTGCTTGCCTTTTTTTTTTTAACTGCTCTAAAATGAAAGTGCTGTTTTTAAAATAGTTATGAGTAGGTTCTCTACTGTTGGTTATTTGGAATTACCTCGTTACATATGTGCATTTTAATGAGCTTTGGGGAGGATCCACCCATACTCAATGGAGACTTATTTATCTGGGTTGATTCTCTTTCTTAGGTGTTCAACTACAGAAAAAAAATCATAAATGTCAGTTGTCTACTAAGGACAGAGCATCAACCAGGAAGTGATAAGACAGTGGAGCCATGCATAAGCAGACACTGATACGCAGGGCAGACATCAGCTCTGGTAGTGAAGTGGAGACAGACAGGCCGATTCTTAGACAACGCCTGGAGCTAGCAGGCCCATGCTAACCCGCCGAGCCTACTGGCATTGCGTGGGCTCAGCTTGGGAGTTGAGATTCTCTTCTCCTTTTCTTTTACCTCTGTTCCCTTCCGTCCCCTCTCTCCTTTCCCCTTCCTCCTTCTCTTCTTCCTCTTTCCCTCTCCCCCTCTCCCTCCCTCCTGCCCTCCCCACTCTTCCCTTTCCCTCGGTCTTTCTCTTTCCCTGTCCATCTCCCTTCCTTTGTTTTCTCTCTCCTTCTCTTTAAATGGAGTTGTTTTTATTTTTGTAGGAAATATCCATCAATTTTTTTTCACATTTCAGAGAAGACAGTGGGTTCTGCTTAATAACATACCGTGATTACAAACCTTCACTAGGATGTGAGCCAAACCAGAAAATGTCTTCATGTTGCAAAGGAGAAAATTATGCATTAAAAGCACCTGTGTGTAGAGTGAATTGGTGTGAAAAAGATTAAAATTAGTAGAGCTAACGCACAGAGTTTTGCACTGGCACAGATGAAAGTTATTCAAACACTTAATACTCAGAAAACAGAGACTGATGAGTGCTAGTCCTAGCTTGCTCTCTTCTTTGTATTCAGTCCAGGACCCCATCCCACTACCTGGTGTCATCCACAGTTTAGGTACATCTTCTCACACCAATTAACATAATCAAAATAATCCCTTACAGGCACACCAGAAGGCTAAGCTAACCAAGATAATCCCACACGAATAGGTCATGAGCCTTGTCTTCTAGGTGAATCCAGATCCTGTGAAGTGGGCACTATTAACTGTCCTAACACCTGTGAATTTGCATTTGCTTATTAAGTTTGTCATTGTCATTAATATGTTGGCATGACACTATGGTGTCTAAACTGTCTTCAAGCTTCTGGTGCAATAAATGCTAAACCACTAGAATTTATGGGTCTCAGCAGGGGTGTTAGACAATAATACTCATTTAAGTTAAACTTTAAAGTAAAAGAAAGAGAAGATTGACTCCTTTCTTCACTTGAGAACAAGACAAGCATGTTCTGGAGTGTTGGTGCTGCATGAGTGACTGTCACATTGCAGAAAACCAAGCCGTTGCTTTTCTCATTGTCCCTTGTCCCATTTGGTTTCCAAGGCTTTCTCACACATGCATTTCTGTCCATTTTAGCAGCTCAGAGTCCACTCTGGGGCACAACCCCAGTGACTTGGTGCTGTTGGGGTTTCTCACGTGGTCATCATGTGCAGGGAAGGCATTCAGAGGAGTGAAGCCTTGGGAAAGCAGAAACTATACAGGACACAGTGAATGTCAAATGCTGGGGCCAGGCTCTGCCTCTGCCCTGAAGAGTGGAACCAGAAATTACCAACATTTAAGGAAGACTTAGGGTGAACCAGACTCTGTATTATGTGTTAGCCTTCTGTCTAAGCTCCACTCTCACAGTTACCTGGCAACAGCCAGGTGTGCCTGAGGGTATAAAAGGGTCTGCTCAGCCCCTCCTCACTCTCTTGCCCCTTCGTCCCTTCTCTCCCCATTCCCCTCCCCCTTCTCTCCACTTGCTCATGGCCGGTCTCTCCCCCTCTCCTCCTCTCCTCTTCTACTCTCCTATTTCTCTCCTTCTCTCTTTCTCTGCACTACTAACCTCCTAATTCCCCTCCCCATGCCGTGAATAAACTCTGTTCTGTACTGTACTGTCTTGTGGCTGGTCCCTCAGGGGAAAGGGATGTCTCAGCATGGGCCCGCTGAGGAACCCCTTTCCCCAGACCTCCATAGAACATAACCCCACCCATCTTTTATAAACACAACATTGGTGTGGAAACCCAGGACACATCCTCTCTTTATCTGTTTATAAACACATCAGTGCGTGCTTTATGTGGTACACTATTATCTCACATAGTCTGCCTAATAATGCTTAGGTACCGGTTCTCACAATTCTCCACTTTCAGACGGGGAAATAGGCTTCACCAAGTTAATTGTGAAATAAGTATTTACATTTTATTAGCACATTCTCTCTTGTTATTGTGAAGCCTACAAATTTATCTCCAATTTCTTTTCTAATAACTCCACACATTCCAAGATATATGTATATGTTTTCTTAAATTATTATTATTCCTTGAACAAAACCTAATATTTGATACTAAACTATAAGCCAGGACCATCTGATGGCTTAGCAGTGAAAGGTACTCATTGCTAGCTGACAACTTGAACTTGACCTGTGGAGTCTACTTGGCAGAAAAAGAGAACTGATTGTCAAAACATGTCCTCAGATCCCCTCATGATTGCTGTGGCAATGCCCCGCCCCCACCCACAGAGAGAATAAATACTTAGGTAGATAAGTAAATAAAAAAGATTTAAAAGCAAATTACCAGTTTTCTTAATAATCCACCACTTAACATCTTGATAAGCATGTAGACTTTGAATTTTCATGCATGCGGACATGCAATTAATGTGAAATAAAGATATTACGTGACTCAGCTTACAGAAGTAGTTACTTTGCCAGGTCTTCAGCCTATTTACCACCTGGATTGCATTTACCCCATGGATGTGGATGTGAAAAGCGACCTTGCCCCCATCATGACGCTCTGCTCGTGTACTTTGTATCCGCTCTGGCTCTCTCGTCTCTGTCCAGAGTCACTAGTTTGGAGATTCAGGACTAAGAGTTTCCATTTCACCAGTGTGACCTTGAGCTCTCTCAAAGCCTTGTGAATAGGACTAAGTCATCAACATATGGAACTACAGGAATTTCCTGAAGAATAAGAAAATGTCTCAGGCCCTCTAAAACCAAGACTCAAGCAGAATAAGATCCACGGGATGGCGTTGGGGCACACCTTTAATCCCAACACGAGATCTTTGTGAATTCAAGGCCAGCCTGATCTACAGAGTGAAATCCAGGGCGGCCAGAATTGTTACACCTGGAAATGTGTCTCAGAAACCCATTTGAAAGTCAGAAAATTAACGTCAATAACATCCTTCAAGAAAACATTTTCCAAGGCCAGACATGGCTGGAGAATACCACAGATCAGACCCTGGTCTCTCATTTGGAAGCTTTCAAAGCAAATGAGTTTTTCTGGGAACTTCTTTTTGTTTGAGGGAGTCCATCCCCTGCTGCACTTTCTCCCCTTGCATGAGGAGAACAGCGTTAGCTTTCTGGGTTTGGTTCCTAGGTCCTCTGACCTCTGCTCATTGTTTATTTTTAATCTCCAGACAGGTAAAGGTTCTTTTCCAGACTTTAATCTTTGCTTCTCTGGAAACGCTTCATTACGCCTCCCTGTAATATCCAGAATTAAATGGTACAGCTCATTTATTCTGTTTCTGGGTTGCTTCTTTGTTTTTTAATGCAACATTGGAAATGACTTTGAAAGGACTGACCTAAAGTTTTTACCACTTAATTTATTTTGTTCTTTTTCCTTCTAGATAATTGTGGAAGAGAAAGCTCCTTAACATTAAGAAATTATAAGGTCACCCAGAGTGCTGGAATAGGAAGCTTGGGCAGGGCAAATGCGACATTCTGTGGAGAAGGAGAATGATATTTTTCTATCTAGTTTTCCAGGTAGAATCAGACAGGAAATAAATATCCTATTTCTACCAGAGCTGTGGTAAACATGATGAGTAATTTCCCCCTGAAAGAATGTCACTTGGGGATTCCTAAAGTGAACAAGATATTTTACATAATGAGCGTATACATCTAGATACATATAACATCTGTGAGATTTGGCTGAAGGCCAGTTAGAGCAGACAGTAGTATTGTAAACTAAGGTCCCTGGAAGGAAAGCCATACCTGTGATGACTAATTAGAATCCATGATTATGAACAGTTGGGCTATCCTGGAGCCACAGCCAATGATCTTGGACTAGTTTTATTCCCTTTTGAAAACCATCAATTGCTAACCAGTGATGTCTGACTTAATATCATTGTGACTATCCAAACCTTTAAAGTGGATCATTCAAAGACCTCTGGCTTCCAGTGGCACGGAACCCAACAATGCCATCCCACACCAACTGAGACACCCGTTGACATTTGCTGTCAACCATCCTCCTGTGGCCCCAGCTAGTGTACTCGATAAATGTTTTGATGTAGGATTTGCATTGTTCTGCATTCAATAAAATCTCACGTGGAATCCATGGTGAGGTGATACTTAGAGGAACCTGAAATAGCGTTCTTGGCCCATGACCACTCCTATTTGGTTTCAAAATAGAATACTTCTTAGTCTTTTTAGGGTTCAATCTACATTCTTGCATCTACAGTTTGATAGACTGGAATAAAGGCAAGGGCCGGGGTGTAGCTTAGCAGTAGAGCGAGGGTTTAATGTATCTGAGGCCTTGGTTTCAATGCCCACACTAAAAAGCACAGAGAGAGGACAATGAAGACTGTTCTTCTTCCTCAGGTGGAGGTGTGGACTTTGGGTTGGTGGCTTGAGGGTTTTGTGTCCTGGAGACAGGGTCTTACGTAACCCAGGTCAGCTCTGAACTCAGTAAATCATCAAATTCCTTTAATTCCTGACACTTACATCTCTGGCTGCCAAATGATGGTATGGTAGGTGTACTGTACCACACCCAGCTTGGAGGTGACTCTCAGGCTACCCCACAACACACTTCATCTTTGCTTTCCTCAATTATAAAAGGAGACTGAAACATTATGTTAGTTATAAACATTAAGTTCTTCTGCAATTTTACATTTCTCTTGGGAGCAGAGAGTAAAAGCTAATGATGACTAAGATTCGAAGAACTTCTCCACTCAGCTGCCCACACGGACAGACCATTTTCATGAAAATGCGAAGGTCCACAGGGTTGGGTTTTGACTTATTCCCCAGTATTTGATAAGTGTTATCCTGGAGTATATAGTCAATAAATATGAACTGAACAAATGGGTGAAAATGTGTCTAATATTTTAAAGACTAGGCATGTTTAGAAAGACTGTACAATAATTCCATTTAATTGAAAATTAAAGAAGGTCTGTGTGATGGTTAATGTTGACTGTTGACTTAACAGTATTTGGAATCACCTAGAAGACTTGCCTCCAGGCATATTCTGAGGGATTGTTTATGGTTTTGATTTCTTTGTTTTCTGGTTTGGTTTAGTTTGGTTTTTCGAGTCAGGATTTCTCTGTGTAGCCCTGGCTGTGATGGAACTCACTCTGTAGACCAGGCTAGCCTGAAACTCAAAAGAGATGTGCCTATAGCTTGTCGCCGCCCCCTGAGATGTGGGATCAAAGGTGTGCCCTGCCACCACCTGGCAGAGAATTGCCTTGATAGGTCAGTTGATATGAAAGAAGTCCCCTTGGGTCCTGGACTTCATAAAAGGAGAAAGCTTTGAAGAACAGCACTTCTCATTTATTATTGTCCTCTTGCCTGTGGCTGCAATATGACCATCCAGTAGAAGCTCCTGATGTTTGACTTCCCTTCCATGAGGAACTTTTCCTCACAAACTCCATCCAAAACAAATCTTGTCCTTAACTCTGTCTGGTCAGGCACTTTGTCAGCTACAGGAAAATCACTAACACTGACTTGTTTGTCATAATTGGGACATTCAAAATGTGGTCAAACTAAGAAAACATGTCTGACTTCTCTCTGTTTGCTTTCTTTAGACTAGAGGCTGGATTGATAATCCCATGGTTAAGACCCTTTGTTTCTCTTACTGAGGACATGAGCTTAGTTCCTATCACTTATGGCAGCTAACAGCTACCTGTAACTCCAGCTTCAGGGGATCTAATGTAATCTCTGGCCTCTGAGGATTCTGAACACACACACACACTCACATATACAACTCACACACACACTCAAACACAGACACACACATACACACACAGAGACACATACATATATACACACATTCACACACAGAGACATACATATATACACACATTCACACACAGAGACACATATACACACATTCATATACAGATACATATACACACACACACATACACACACTCACACACAGACCCATACATATATTCACACACTCACACACAGACACACACACACACATACACACACACACACACACGAACACACATACACACATATACACATACACTCACACACAGACACATACACACACACGCTCACACATACAGACAAATAAATAGAATAATAGAATAAAATATGCACTGGAAATGATCTCTTGTTAGAACTTCTGTGACAACTCTTTTCAAAGAGGGTGTGTACTTAAGGGATACAAACCATGCATACTTCCCAGAACACCATGTAGGTGTAATAATTTTCAATTAAATGCTAATGAAATGGATTAATATACAAAGTGAACCCCACAACACCCAAAAGAAATCTCTCAACTATCAAATCATTATGTAGATGTTGACACCAGTCTAAGCTGTGTGATTTCAACTGTAAGTCCATGGTTGAAATCCATTCTAACTCCTCATCCCACCCTCATGGCAAAGGAATTATTTCCTATCATGGAAAACTAATTACATAGCAAAGCTCAAGTGCATAAAGTGCAGCTTCTCCCACTAAAATCAAAGTTCACATTTAATTGCACATAGTAAGCATTTTATGGTGTGTGGATGCTGTCAACACCCAAGACTTTTCTCTGAGCAAGGGTCAAGACGGGAAGGATACAACATGGAAAACAGCAAGAAGCAAGCTCTTGGGCTAAACCCTGTGAGTTCTTTTAGAAGTCTATCTCACTATTCAGACATAATTGATTTTCTTAAAAAAGAAAAAAAAAAGAATGGGCCTTTTGAATAAAACTTGAAGCATAGATTTTTATCTCTTATGATTTGGGCTGAATATGGACAGGTTCAACATTCTTGTCAAATGAGGATGGAGAATTAGTTGGGGATTTAAATAAGACAAAATTATGTAGGATTTCTGGTAAATGAGATAATAAATGTATGAATAATGAAAGAAAGAAGGGGGCAGTAAAATGGATCAGTGCTGGTGCCTCCCATTGCAGGGGAAAGTTTGGGGAAAACATGGTAACATAGACCTCCTACGTTAGCCCGTGGGGCACAGAGCAGCAGGCAAAGAGTGGAGGAACAGGCCTGGAGCCCCAAGTTAGGTCATTGCGGGTCTAGAGCGTGACTCAGTCAAATTCCAGGAGACACCTGACGTAACAAAGGTGAAAAGGCAGATGGGGTAGAGGGGTGGGGTGAAGCATCTTAGTGGAATTTTGTGGAATACGGACTCAGAGATGAAGTAACATCTTCTTGCGTTTGTCAATTCCACCGTTGCCCAAGAACAACTTAAGAAAAGATCTCTTTCGGTTCCCAGTTTCAGTGAGTCCAGACCATGGCTTTGGGGAACAGCTAGCTACATCTTAACTGATAGAAAGCAGAGAGAAGACGTGCAGGAAGGAGCTGTTGTTCCAGGGCATTCGTGTACCCCAAAAAGACCACCACAGAGCTGATTACCATGCAGTCACCTTAGGGTCTCTTTATTCAAGCTCAAGCTTTGGTCACACCACTGTCCTTACTGCAGGAGAACAGGAGGGGATCCCTAGCCCAGTTTCAGACAAACATAAAAACAAAATGGAGGTATCTAGCCTGGTACACATCTGATTGGGAGACCATTTTGGCCTTTAACATAATTGGCTGGTGCTGGGCGTCAAACTATAAATTAACTTCTGTTGTCCTCCTGATTGGTGGTTGTTGTGGAGTAAAGTGTCAGGGGCAGGCTTGTGACCTGGAGGTGCAGAATTGTCAGGGAATAACCTGGAAACTGGTGCTAGGTATCGACCTGTTAGTCAACTTGAGTTGAACCGTAGGTCAGGTTCTCTAAGCTGGTGTCTGAACCCAAAAAATTTGGTCTCTAAGAGTCGGAACAAGACACAGCATTCAACAACATGGCCCCTGACGTACTTCCGCCCTCTAAGCCCTCCCTCTCACCTTCACCACTTCCTCATAATGCAGCCATATTATAAGCCTATCAAGAGAAGAATCTACTCATTAGTCTGAACCCTTATGACCCACCTCCGGGAAAAGCCTGTGGAGTCAAACCTGGAACTGAACTTCACTAATCACTTAGGTGTTTCTTAATCCAATCAATGTGACGAAATTAAGCATTTGTCCTAGCATTACTAAAATTACTGGTACTAGCGTAAGTCACCCAATGACGAGAAGAACCTATTGCCAGTCAAGCCTACGTATGCATGTTGGAGGAAGATCGTATTGGAAAATGGCTTCTGGATCTGTTTACTGCTTATGACTCTGCTGAACCAGGCCTGCTAACACGAACCACATGTGTTCCAAAGGACACTCTACCGTTCCTAATTATTTAGGGTAATGTATTTAGTTACACACTAAATTAATGCTAATTGAAGTTGGAAGAGGTTCAGAAGGCAATTAAATATTACTTGGAATAGAGCACTAGAGTAGGATATGTCGTTTTTCTCAGTACAGAAATTGTGTTGAATGATTGCACCAAGCTAAATTGACATCATCCCCACCCACTCCTGAATTCCAGCAAATAATTCAATCTTCTTAGCTCATCTCTAAATCAAATGAAAATGAGAGAAAAGATGATGCCAGCATTTCTCCTTACTTAGATTTTCCTTTTCGGCTACTTAGACTAGAGCTTTGAAGATCTTAAGGTAGAGTCCATAACCTCTGGTCACATATTGTGTTTCTGTTTTATATCTTTGCTAATACTGTCCAGAAATAACAGAGAATATTCAGAAGCTTGTTCTAACAAAGAATTGCAATGTAACTTCTGAAAGGAGCTTTTGTCGACTGAAGAGACAAGTCATGGTTAAGACGAGATGGGTACTCTACCAAAAGATGTGGGCTCCTTTCCCAGCATCCACTTGGTGTGGCTCACAGCATCCACAACTCCAAATCTAGAGATCCAACTCCTCTTCTGGACTCCACATGGTGCACAGATATACACAGGCAATATGCATATATATGTACATACATATATATGTGTGTATGTATGTATGTACAATACACACACACACACACACATATATGAATGATAAAAAGAACTCTGTATACTATGTCTAGCTTTTGGTCCCTTGGTCCCATTTCCCCAACAAAGAGCACTGTATACTCTTAACTGCTTGGCCACCTCTACAGCCCTATGTATGTTATGTATGTTATATTTTATTCCTTATTTTTTGTAAGTTAAACTGGATACCTATTTTATATATACCTACATTATTTGGTCCCAAGTAAATTATTATGTTCTGAAAAATGCCTTTACCCAGAAAACTAGCTTATCACAAAGCAAATATAAAATGACATACAAGATTATGTTTAACATACTATGCTATAGATGTGAATAAAATTAATTTTAATTAATTTACTGTAAATTAAAGTAAGTTTGAGGCTTACAACACCACCCTGGTAATTACTTACATGATATTTCCCCTGGGTTTGGCTAGAATCAGAGGAATAATTAAGTGACTTCAGGTCTCTAATGTGTAATGACAATTTGGAGACTCAGAGGAAGATTTGTTCCCTCTCATGAGGGAGATTTCCTATAGGGAAAAAAGTAAGAATTAAAACTCAGAGGAAAAAAAATGCATCCAAAGGGAGGAGATTGTAATTCAACAGGAGGAGAACTGATAAAGGATGCAGGTCCTCTGAGGCCCGAGGAAGCAGAGCACCATGGATATGGAAGAGTTCCGGCTCATTTTATAAAATGAAAGTAGTTCCTCCCACAGGTACATGACACTTACTATGCTTTAGACAAAATAGGTATTTCTACTCTGAGTCTGTACTGGGAGGAGTTGAATAAGCAGTCTTAAAATGATGGTCTCAGTTTTAAAATAAAATTTGAAAATAATCCCATGGGAAGAAACCAAGGGCAGAGCTGGGGTGACACGCCAGCAAGTTTTCAAAGACGAGAAATATCCAAGCAGAGAGACAAGAGGGACCACTGCAGTTGGGATGGCTGATTTCAACTGACAACCTGGTTGGATTCATAAACACCTAGGTCACTAAAGAGACAGGTCTTTGGATGTGCCCATAAGGGCCTCACTAGAAAGGACTAACTCAAACAGAAAGACACACTCTGAGTTTGAACAACACCATACTAAGGCCTGGAGGTCTGAACTGAATAAAAATAAAAAAGAGAGGTGTCTGAGCACCAGCATTCATCTTTCTCCACTGTGGATCCACTAAGAAGCAAGCTTATCTTCTGAGAGCCCTGGGGCCACCCGGCTCCATGCCTTCCCTGACAGGATGGACTGTTCCCTCTCAAACTGTAAGCCAAAGTAAAACCGTTCTCCCTTAAGTTGCCTTGCCAGGGAGTCAGTGCAAAAACAAAAGTTAATGCACACTAACAAAGAAAAGAAATCTCTTTTACCAGCACCAGGAGATGTTTCTAATCAGGGAACTACATATGGTTCATAGTGGCTGAGAGTTAAAGAGGAAGTGCTTGCACATAAACAGAAGACGAATCCTTCTTTGAACACCATGCCATAGAATTTACATCATTCTCGGGGGGGGGAGGTAGGGTATTCATGTGTGTGTCCAGACGTGTGTGTCCAGGTTGTTGTTTTTTTAATGATTTATTTATTTTTATTTATGTGCACTGGGGTTTTGCTCACATGTATTTGTATGTGACGGTGTCAAATGACTTGGACCCTGATTACAGACAATTGTGAGCTACCGTGTGGGTGCTGGGAATTGAACTTAGGTCCTCCCAAAGACCACCCAGTGCTCTTAAACTCTTAGCCACCTCTCTTGATCTTTGTCTTATTTTTAGACAGAGTTTGGAACTTGACAATCTGACTAGCCTGGTTGTTGAGCAAACCCCAAGCCATTGGTCTCTGGCTCTCTGGCACTGAGATCACAAGCACATAAACAAACCCAGCTATGTTTGCCTTGGTTCTGGAGGATTTAACTCGAGTTAAGGTGGGCATTTTTTCAGTGGTTCTCTACTCATCCTTACTGTTATGGATTTTAAGAAAATGAGGGTTTCACTACGATTGCTTCAAAGATTTATAGCTTGACGTGGAAGCTTTGTTTAGCTGGGGAGACTGAGACAGGAAGCAGCTTAGAAGATGATGCATGACCTTTATAAATGTGTTAACTTGGACTGCTCACCACTGACTGACTGCCATTTTTTAAGGAATGGCTTAAGTTTTCAGTCCTGGGGACACTAGGCTCAGGATACAAAGGAAGGCAGTGGAGAGTTTGCAAACTAGGCTTGCAATAGCAACCAAGACACATATTCTGGATAATTAAAGGCAGGTTTAACAAAACAAATAACAAAGCCCTGGGAAGAAGAACACAGGAACGTGAAAGGACACACAGTACCCAGGATCTGGAAACAGTGTGGCTGTCATCACCACAGGCCTGGAGGAGAGGAAGAGCCGTTGCTGGAAACTCAAGAACATTATGATGTGGGCAAAAAGACTTTCTGAAGAGTAGCCATGACCTTAGGCAATGGCCACAACAAATCTAATACAACCTGCAAGGAGAAATGACCTTCCTTTGCCCCAGTCACCTCCCACCACTGAACGTGTCATTGGTTCCTCATTGGGCAGATTCAATAAGAGGGAGCTTTTGTATGGTTCCAGCAGAACTAACTCCTAAGCAAAGGAGTAGCAAAGGTGGAAAGTGGACACAGGCTCAAATAGAAGACATCTATGTTTATATGTGTCTACTAACATGCATTTGGAGCATATACATCCCTATGCTGCAGTTCCCTTGAGGTCTACTCAGCTACAAAATCCTAATGAGGTTCCATGTAAACCTAAAAGTGCCCCCACTGATGGCATTTTTCAAAGAAGGTAGCAAAGAGAAATGGAAGAAACAATTGATTGCACAGGAGAAGCCCAACTGCTCCCAGGTGTTTGGCCAGCACTGGAAATTCTCAGCTTCCTCCCACCAACCACACCATGCTCTCCTACTCTCTGCCAGCACCTCAGTTGTAGGGGCTTTCGAAAGGGTCATTCCCAAGCAGCATCTCTCTAGCATCAGTCTTAGCGCTTAGGTCTTATTATTAAGTTGTCTCCTCTTTATATTGGTAAAGGCCAATGGAAAATGACTGCTATGCATACAGGAGCTTCTCGTAAAAGTCTTCCACATCCTACTCATAGTCCTCCTTGCTCCGTGGTGTAGCAACAATCCAGTCTGCCCCCATATCAATAGGTCAGTTGTGCAAGCAGTACAATAGCTGAGGGGTTTCTCTCCAATTCCAAAGCCCAGGCTGAGCAGCAATTAGAAGGAAAGGCTTTATCTTCCATGCCCCAGGAATCGAGTAGGTAGCAATGGAACATACCTCTCCCACACAGGTCCAGTGGACAGATAGTACACTATAGTCTCTGGAAGAGGCTATAAAGAAAGGCAGGCCCACTGCCCGCATTAGAATCCTCTATTGGAACAGCTCTTCAGATGCTCAGGTGTTTCTGTGAAGACCTCTTACTGGGGCCTCCGAACCCTTGTGTGCAGCTGGACTCTGTACTTTTGCATTCATAGCCCTTGTCTTCTCTCTATTAGGCCTAGGAACTAGAATAGCAGGAGCTCTTTACCCAGATGCACAGCCCGAGACTGACCCTGCCTTAATGGATACATCTAAAATAGTCTACCTCTGCATGGATGTCTCTCTGACTTTTACTAGGTGCTTTTCCATAGAAAGAAGGTGTGACCCTGGAAGCAGCTCGTTTTTCCTGTTTATCCTCTTGTTTATACTGTCAAAGTAAGGGAATATTCAAATGTAATGCTTACTTTGACTTACTGTCTTAAGTAAGCATTGTAATATATGGTGGTATGCTCTCTTTCTCTCTGTCTCTCTGTCTCTTTGTCTCCCTCCCTCTCATTTCATCATAAATTCTTCCCTTGTCTGTCCAGTGACAGAAGCAAACAACGAAAATCATGAAATAACCTCTGCTTCCAGTTTATCCTTTGGACTCTGCCAAAAATAACAATTTTAAAACAATGCTACTTCTGAGGAAGATTGGGCAAAATTAGTTCTGCTGTCACACTCTCAGTTATTTAACCAGTCAGGTCTTTCCTAAAACTGACTAGATCCAATGAAAGCAAGCTACCAGGACCTGTGAAAGGACAAACTCTGGCCTTTGGTGTTAAACGCACTGTTACGTGCATCAGTATCCATGAGAAAAGGCAAGCAGAAATGGTTCAGACTTAACTAGGATGGGCAAGATTCTGTGCAGTCTTGTCCTAGAGTTCTCCTGACCTTCAATGTGACATAGTCCAAATAAACCTGGACTCTGAGCATCCCAGAGCACATGACACTGGTCCTTTGTTGCTGACTTCATCAATGCTAGATGGAAGGCTCCCCAGATAAGGGGCATAAGTCCCATTAAAATCTAGAGGGTAGGGCCAGTGAGATGGCTCGGCAGACAAGGTCGTTTGCTGCCAAGTCTGATGACCCAAACTCAATCCCTGGGACTCACATAGAGGAAGAAGAGAATTGACTTCCCAAATTGTTTTCTCTTTGATTTGGAAGCAATGTGCTTCACTTGGAAAGACTGTTCCAAAGCCTTCATCAGGTGACACAGAAGACAGTGTGAAAAGAGATTGTACAAGTACGAAAGGCTTAGCTTCTTTGCCAAGCACAAGGCAGACCTCATAGAACTGCAGGGTCTATTTTATGAACATTTAATAGATAAGCCATGAGGTACATTTGATAAGCTTCAATATGGAGTTGAAGTGGAGTCTACAGTTCTGGATCAAAGACATTTTGCATCAAGTTCAAATCTACAGGGTCGAAATAAGCTATACAAAGTAGGCTGCCTACAACCGCATTTAACCCCTACTATTGCATGCAAAAAGTCACCTTCTTTCATGGGTAACCTCATGAAAGTTCTCTATGCCCATCTGATGAAGAAAGGAAAATCCAGGTTTGGTTAATAGATGAGATTACTGAATAGTTTGGTATGAAGCAAAATGGATTGTTATAGACCCATGGGGGAAAAAGATAAGATACAGCAGTATAAAAACATTACCATGGCAGACACAATTCTGATGAGAAAGTGTTGTGCCAGGAAATGTCCATGAATTCCAAAAGGCCACCAAGGAGACAATTCCGATGCAATCAAATTAGGGGCTCTTTATTCAAGCTTAAACTTGGGCTCCCCACCAACTCTGACACAGCAGGAAGGTGGAGCCTAATTTCAGGCAAACATTTATAGAGGCAAAAGGGAATATCTAGTCTGGTACACATCTGATTGGGAGCAGGGAAGCATTATGGCCTAACATAATTGGCTCATGCTGGGAGCCAAACCATAAACTTAACTTCTGTTTTCCTCCTGATTGGTGGAAAGGGGCAAACTTGTAACCAGGAGGTGCAGACTTATTGGTAAGTAACCTGGAAACTGGTGCTAGGTATCAGCCTGTTACTTAACTTGAGTTTAACCTTAGGTCAGGTTCTCTAGACCCAAAAGATTTGGTCTTTCCAAAGAAACATTCAAAATAAGAACATATATGGACTCAGTGGTAGTGCCAAATAGTTTGGGTTAGTTGTCCAGAATGCAGAGAGAGCGGGATTGAAGAACGAGAGACAGAAAGTCTGAGCAAGTGTGGCAGGAGCACAGAAGACTAGATGGTTGATGGAGACACGGACAATAAAGACTGTTTACAAGCTTTTAGATGAGAGTCAGGACTTGAAAGAGGAATAAACTTGAGACCATTTGTGTTATTCTCCAGTGCCTGTCTATATTTTGTCCTGGTTCTGAGTTTAAATATGAAACTCGAATTAATTTGGCAAAAGAAACTTCAAGACAGCATAGCATTTAGACTATGACACGACTATTGCAGGCTGCTTTTAGCTGGGTTTACAAGTCAGAAATAGGAACAAACGCAGAGGAGGTAGGCCTGAAAATGTGTAGTTTGTTCAGAAGATGCGATAACTGAAAATTTTGGATAGTGAGGGTGTGATTAGTAAAAAGATGATAACCATTAAGATGAAGCCAAGTACTGTACACTGTAACATCGGGAAGGCTGTGTTGACAGCACTTCAGGAACTGGCCAGTCCTGGGGCGTCACAGGTTCCCGACTGTAAAGCTGCAAAGTCATTAGAAAGACTCCACTGACAGTAGAGTACAGCTCTGGGGCCCTGCCTACATGGAGCTGCCTAGGAAAGTCAAGGCACTCAGCAGTGACTGCTTAACAGTCAAGCTGGTGGAGAACGCTGGCATTGTTCATGTGGTTCTGATTTTGTAGGCATGGAGGATCCAAAAGTTAGGGGGTTGTGGAAGCTTTCTTCTGTATCTTAAACAACCATCACCACCACCAAGCCCCAAGGAGGAGGAGAGAGGAGGAGGAAGGAGGAGGTAGAGGGAGAAAGGAAGGAAGGAAGGAAGGAAGGAAGGAAGGAAGGAAGGAAGGAGGAAGTGGGAGAAAAGAGGAAGAGAAGGACAAATATAGATTTGTGTGTGTGTGTCATTGTGTTCAAAATACCTGGCAGAAGTAACTTAAGGGAGAAAAGATATATTTTGATCATGGTTCAGAGGATCCAGTCCATCATACTAGGAAGGATGTGGCAGGGCAGAATAGGCATGGTATGACAGGCCAGGAAACAAAGGAAAATGCTGGATCTCGTTTTTAAATAACAGGAAAAAAATTCCACACACAAAGTAAGGATAATAGAAGTCCAGGGAGATAACTCAATTGGTAAATTGCTTGTTACACAAGTCTGTTTAGCCAGCACCCATGTTAAAAACCGACAGAGGTAATGTGTATTTATAATACCAGTGGAGAGACTGAGTGGCCAGCAAGCATAGCCTAATTAGTGAGCGTCAGGTTTCAGTGAGAGACCCTGTCTCATAAAACAAGGCAGAAGTCTCCTGAGGATTAAATCTCAAACTGACTTCTGACCTCCACAGGACCATGCACATATATGTTAACATGTACACACACACTCACACTCACACATGCTCACAGAGAGAGACAGAGAAAGGCAGAGGGGGGAGGAAGAGAGGGAGAGAGAGAGAGAGAGAGAGAGAGAGAGAGAGAGAGAGAGAGAGAGACCACACATACACTCCCATGCTCGCAAGAACAAAGAGCAATGTTTCACACTATATTATCTGAATTCAAATAAAGTTTTATTGAAAAGAAACACCACCCTATTCTTTGTACATAGTTTATGGACTCTTCTTTTTTATAACCACAGACCCAAATGGTTGCAACAGAAACCATATGGCCCATAATGCCTAAACTATTTACTAGCTTACTAGCTGGTCCTTGAGGGATAAAATTTTCTGACCCCTTATCCATACTACTCCATTTTATAATGGAATGCACTATGCACATCTAATTTTATGGTTCAGTGGATCAGAAAACACAAGTTTGGCAATTTGGATATCCCATGGTCAAGAATTCAATCTACCCCAAGACCAGTCAGGGTCTCCCTTTCTAATGACTAGTGCTTGGCAGAGTATGACACAGCCTTATTCCAACCCCCCAGGCTCTGTATTCTGCTGTTCCTGCTGCAGTTTGCTAAGTGTTCTGTATAATATTTCTATCTGCCATTGACAGTTTAGGGGGGTGCTTAGCGACAAGGTCTAAGCTAGCAACTATTTTCTGCTTCAGATCTCACTAAATACTGTCACTTCATGAAGTTACCTATTCAATAAGCTGTTATGGCCTACTTAGGGCATATGTTCCCTCAACAGCTCAAAGAAGGCACTGTGCGCAAGACAAGGGGCCGCAGCTTCTCTCCCCCTTCAGGAGAGATGTCCTAGTCTACAGACTCGTAAGTTCTTTCTTCCTCATTCACTGGAGTATAGGTTGCACATGTCCACACTCTTCTCCAAGTTGGCTTCTTTGAGAACTCACTTTGTGATTCTCTGGAGATTGAATATAGATAGTTGCCCCTGATAGGTAAATGCATACTATTTTTTTTATATTTCACTTTGAAAACTTTAAAAATATTTGAAGCTTACTACTAAGTATTTGCTTCAGTACAGATGCCACATCTGAAGCTGAATGTAGCCTTGGCGTCACTCTGTGTATTAGACAGGAATCGACAAAGAATATGAATGTGTATGACATTATCTGAAATGTAATCCATCCATTTTCCCATCCATCCATCTCCACATCTATCCATCCATCCATCCATCCATCCAACCATCCATCCATCCATCCATCCAATAATAAATGTGACTTCCAAATACATAGGATAAATTAAATCCCAAACCTTGAGAAATGAATTCATGTCTCTTGGTCTAACCCTTCTATGTGTTGAGCGTCCTCCAGGCTACTTCTTATTAGCAAGCTTGTGATCCATTCAGCATTTCCTCCTTGAAGATGCATTTCCCCTCTGTACATACATGCTCTCTTGGGATCTGGCTTAGAAGGAATGAGGGACTGAGAAAGTATGGAGAAGAACTGGCATTAGTTTGTGGATTTCAGAAGGCAGTTAGAGGTCAATTTCTTGGGCTCCTTATGGTTATGGTTTGAACACATATTTTTCCTTTTGGGGGGGTTCTATTTCTTACTCACTAATGCTCTTCTAGACAATGTACTCCAAGCTTGGTTCTGAACCATATCTCATAGGTTATGATAAGCTAAGAAGTTATTTTAGCTATATCCTGGTGGATCTGTCTCTCTGTATATATACTTCATTGAGTTTCCAGAACCTCCAAGCTCTGTATTTCCTCATGGAGGCTTTACAGGGCCAGGAGAAACCAAGTGACTCACTACTGTTGCCATAGTAACTGCATACCTTAGCCAGCTCTTTCCTACAACCCTGTAACTTTCACTGCTTTCTATCCTAGGGTACCACCTGTGAAAATTAAAATGTCATAATGGGACCACGTGAGATGGCTTACTCATATCCTGTATTTCTCTGAAAATGCATTTATCCCTACATCCTTCAAGTACGAAGCAGAGATCTAAGAATCTTATTTCAGTGCTAGCTTTTCTTGTGATAATTAGGGAGTCAATCACAGAATCCAAGTCCAAGCCAGAAAACACTGGCACAAAAAATTTCAGAATCTAAGAGAATTCGATAGAAAAGCTATTTCTATGTGCCTATGTGATAGGTAAAAACTGTAAGGATAATCACCACAGAACCTAAGCCTGAGGAGAAAGGAGGGTGTATGGCCCAACACCTACAAAGAGTCATGTAGAGATGTGGTGTCCAGGAGTAACATCGGCATCCCCAGAAGATGATGTTATGAGGAATAAAAAGAAATAAATCCTCTCTTCCTGAGGGTATTTATTTGTCAACTCCAGTATAGCCCATATGAAAAGAGCTCATTGGAATAAAAACGCCATCCTCCAGTGACCATATTTAGCCTCCCAGGGTAAACGGCAGGACAAAGAAAGATGAAGAGCACATTCGGAGGGACAAATAGAAACCGTGTACATCACACAGACCAAACACCAGTCTGTAGATGGAATGACAGGATCTCTAAGCCTGTCCTCACGGGCCCTAAAGATCGCCTATCAGAGAAGTGTGTTGCTCAGTTGCTCTAAGGCAAACACATGTAGAAAAGCTTTGTTGACAAAGATGAATCAGTTTCTTACTGTCTTGATTGTTAACATGAAAGGACAGTAATGAAAGCCTGTGGGGTCAGCGATGGGCCAAACAATCATTCGATACATTTAAAATAAACAAAAAGAAGAGGTAAAAGAAAAATAACCATGATGAAACAGACAGTGGGGTGGGGCCCGGGTCAGTGTATTGGGAAGACTTCATCTCAGAAGTTCCTTCTTGCCATAGATGGGAACTAACACAGAGACTCACGACAGAGAGTGAGAGACTTGGCATGTCTCTCACACCCCAGAGGATCAGAGGACTATACAGAAAAGGCAGAGGGAAGATTGTAAGCTCCACAAGTAATGGGTGACACCCAAGACGCCGTGTACTCCAGGCACAAGGCTGACACACATACAAACTCACAGACACTGTGGCAGCTTGCACAGGACCTGCACAAACTCAAGCCAGACACAACGCCCAGCACTGAGAAGAGGAAGTGAGTACCTGGTCCTACTCCTAATGCAATTGATAACTGCTGGAAAAGAAAAAACTAGTTTTCTACATTTGAGGGTCACTGGATACAGCAGCCACACTCCAGGGCAGACCCATGGCCAGGAATAGTTGGCCAAAACAAGAAAGAGTTCATGTATTTCTGAGACTTTTGTTGTTCTTGTGATAATTTGGAGGGTTTTATCTTTTTGTTTTGTTTTCATGGGGGTTGTTGTTGTTTTGTTTTGTTTATTTTTTTTTCTTTACTTTGTTTTTTGAGAAAAAGAAAGAGCGTGAAGTTAGGTGGGTAGGGAGGAGGGAATGATCCGAGAGAATTTGGGGAGGGGAAAGAATATAATTAAAATATATTGCATACACATTTTTTGAAATAATAAAAAGTATGACTTTAGGGGTGGCAAGACAGCTCAGTGGGCAAATATGCTTGCTTTGCAGCCGTGGTGGCCTTGACTTTTACCTCCTAACCTACATAAAGGAGGACAGAGAAGACAAACTCCATGAAGTTGTTCTCTGACCTCCCCACATGCTCTGTTGTGTACACTTGTGTCAGACATGTACATATACAATGAGTTTTTAAACATTTTCTTAAATGTAGAGGATTTAGAGACAAACAAGGAGCTTTGAGAAAACATCTATAAACTATCAATAGTCTCAAGGGGAATGAAAGTCATAACTAATTCATGATAAATAGCTATTAAAACACAAAACCAATTCCATTCAAAATAGCCTAGGTGAAATTCTGTAAGATAATAGCAAAGGAATGCTCAGAGAACAGGACAGAGAAAAATATAGGGCAAAAAGAAACGATGAGGAAAAAGGTTAAAGACCCTAGAGTACAATATGTTGCCTTCCCTAGGAAAAAAATAATAGAGAAAATTTAAAGAAAGGAGAGATTTTATTTGAACTGCAAATCTCAACTCCCTAGAGTTTTGGAACCTCATTTTCAGGATAATGATTACAGAGGTGAGGTTGGGGGAATCAGAACCAAAGAACATTTTCACAAAAATCCCAAAATGTTAGGTATGTTGAACAGCACAGTATCAAAGCTTATGAGACCGTGATGGAATTGAACTGCTCAGCTGCAACGCTGAAAGCTGGAGGACACTGGAACCCTGTTCTCCAAAGCAGATCTTTTCAGACATAAAAGAATCCAATTCACTTCATGTCCGTCCTTTCTGGAAAGTGAATAAGCAGAAGATACGTACTTAAACTGGAGGAGAGACTAAAGCAAACAATAAACACAGTTCAGGGGACAAGGTGCATCACTGGGAAATAGAGCTTGGACCCTTTGGAACCTCATTTTCAGGATAAAGATTATGGGGCAGTGCCAGTGCAACAGCTGTCCTTCAGACACACCGTGAGTGGCCAGTGGGATCAAGCCTGGAGCCCGAGGCTCTTAGTGAGGAAGAGATACCGGAGACAGAAATGGGACCAATGGATAATCTGCTCATCTTGAATCTAAAAAAAGTATGTGGAGAGCTGACTTGTAAATATGGTGGACAAGGGCTTTGCAGCTGCCTCTGCCCTCCGGTGCCTCTTGCTGCAACCATGATCTGCAACACCACATCCTTTGTCATTGCAGTGGTGGTGAACCCTTGGGCTGCATCTCCTTGGAACTCTTTGCAGACAAAGATCCAAGGACAGCAGGAAAGTTTTACGCTCTAAGAATTGGAGAGAAAAGATGTGGATATAGATGGATTCCTCCTTCCGCAGAATTATCCCAGGATTCATGTGACAGAGTGGTGGCATCACACGCCATGATGGCACTGGTGGCAGGTCTATCCACAGGGAGAAGTTTGAGGAAGCATACAGGCCCTGACATCTTGTCAGTGGCAAATGCAGGAACAAACACAAATGGTTCCCAGTCCTTCATTGGCTCTGCTGAGACCGAGTCTCTGGGTGGCAAACATGTGGACTGTGGGAAGGTAAAGAGGGCATGAGCACCGTGGAAGACCTGGAGTGTTTTCAGTCCAGGATTGGCAAAACCAACAGGAAGGTCACCATTGCCAGCTTCAGTCAGCTCTAATTCTTCTGGTGTGCCAGCATCCGACCCACCAGACCATTCCTTCTATAGCTCAGGAGAGCACTCCAACCCCATCTGCTCACAATCTGTAATCTCTGCTCTCACTGAAGTTCTTTGGGTTCCATATGTTCCTCATTCCTCTTCAAGTCTACCTGGATTGCAGAGTTGAGCTTATGATTATGAATATGAAATATATATACATATGAAAAGCTATAATAATACACATGAATTAGTCAGCACTGTGGAAAAAGAAACAAAAGGTTGTTCATGGAAGGAAATATCATGATACCACATGTGGCTCCACTATGAACTGTATTTGCATGGTGAAATAGTGACAATTAGTAGATTTAAGACTACATAGAGTATAGGGTTGTAGTGGGGTGGCCTGATGCTGCTTGTATTCTAATGCCAATATTGGGCCCCCAGTACCTGGTAGTCCCAGAGCTGAGAGAATCTGCACGTAGAACCAAGTGACTTGATGTGACCCTGTCCCCAGGTTATTTCTGACTGGTAAATAAAGATGCCAACAGCTAATAACTGGGCAGAAGAGACATAGGTGGAGTTTAGGATTCCTGGAATTGGGGGTTGGAAAAGAACCATGAGGAGAAGAAGGTGGAGGAGAAAGAAGAAGCCGCCATGGGTTAGGTGAACCATAAAAAACATGGCCCTGAGGGCTGGCCAGTTGGAGTTAAGAGCAGCCAGATGAAACCCAGTAAATAGTAATAAGTCAGGGTTATCAATAGGAAAGATTCTAATAGCACAGAGGGCAGATACCTGCCCAGTTCTCGTGCTGATTAAGGCTGATTGCAAATATAAAGGGTGTGTGTATCTTTTATCTGGGAACTAAATGGTTCAAAAGCAGGGTAGAAACTCTGGAACGGAATTAAAAATTTTCTATAACATAGGGTGGGAGTAAGATAAACATACCCCTCACTAACGTCCTAGAGAGTTACTGGTAATATTGAAAATGACACGAGAAACAACCATACAGCCAGCCACCATGTGACCTGCCCACTGTGAGAGCCACAATATTGTACAAGAATGTGATGGAGAGTTAGGAGAGAAAGAGAAACAGATGGTCTGAGCACAGTGAAGGGAGGCGGGACTGGAGACATGAGGGCAGAGAGGAACGGCCTGTTATGAGTAACCTGCTCTGCCAGCCAAGGCCATGGTGAAGTCATGGCCATGCGGCAGCAGGGGTCTGTATCAATGTCCAGGCCCATGTTATCCCCAAGGCCATGTGGGGATCCCTAGTCTGGGCTGTGACCATGTTGATGTCCATGGACTGTGCAGAGCTGGCCCTGCCCCTCACTGTCTGTGCACTTGGAACAGCAGACCCTACACCGCCACACCTGGGTAGCACAATGGAGCTGGTCTTGGTGGCAGAGGCATGAATCGGTGAGCTATCCCCAAGGGTGTGAAGCTGGCTCTGCCACCTGTCTGTCATGAGGTGATGTGGACCAGGAGATCTCTCTCTCTCTCTCTCTCTCTCTCTCTCTCTCTCTCTCTCTCTCTCTCTCTCTCACACACACACACACACACACACACACACACACACACACACACCTTGTCCCTTGCTGCCTGTGGCATTGGGCGAGCTATCGAGGACTTTGCTGGAGAGGGAGAGGGTGTAGGACAGCTGGCAGGCTGACCAACTCAGCTACTACTCAGGCTCAGAGCCAGGTCTTTGAGTTGGTCCACCCAATATCTATCCCATCTATGAATCGCTGGGGCTCATGAAGGGGCTGGGCTTGTAGATCCAAAGTTTCGGGATCTCCATGACACAGGACAATAACAGGATATCTGAGCGGAGTCCCAGTGAGCATCCAGTATTGATAGTGCAGCAGAAGCCGAAGCCCTCAAAACATACCAATGACTCGTTGCGATGAACGTTTGCAAGGAAAGGTATGTGGACAAAAGGGTACACTGTGGGACACGCTGTGACAAGGAAAGGTATGTGGACAAAAGGGTACACTGTGGAACACACTGTGACAAGGAAAGGTATGTGGACAAAAGGGTACACTGTGGAACACACTGTGACAAGGAAAGGTATGTGGACAAAAGGGTACACTGTGGGACACGCTGTGACAAGGAAAGGTATGTGGACAAAAGGGTACACTGTGGGACACGCTGTGACAAGGAAAGGTATGTGGACAAAAGGGTCTACTGTGAGACATGCTGTGACAAGGAAAGGTATGTGGACAAAAGGGTACACTGTGGGACACACTGTGACAAGGAAAGGTATGTGGACAAAAGGGTACACTGTGAGACACACTGTGACAAGGAAAGGTATGTGGACAAAAGGGTCCACTGAGACACACTGTGACACTACAGCTTCTATGCTCAGATGTTTGTTTGGCCGGCGTTGTTTGTTTGGTTTTGTTTTGTTTAATTTTTATTTTCTTTGGGGGATTGCAAGGGCAGAGGGTAGATACAAAGGAGCAGGGAGGTGAGTGGGATTGGGGTGTATGATATGAAATCTACAAAGAATCAAAAAGTTTTAAAAAGAAGAAAGAAAGAACTGTCCAAGTCTATTGTTTATCTTTCCCTGAGATTGCCTTCGGTCAGTTCAAACCAGCTCTAAACGTGATCGATTACTTTCTGTTTGGGGAGTAGTGGGTAGAACTTTAGACAGATTCACGAGGCCCATGCTAGCCTCAGATGGGTAACCCCTCTGCCTCTGCTTCCTGAGCACTGGGATAATAGGTCATGTGTTACCATGGTGGACACCAGGCTAACTTCTTACACTGTTTTAGTGCTGAGCCAGCATGGGGCAGTACAATGGGATATCAAAAGAGAGACCAGAGTGTCATGTGAACAGTTAACTGGTTCTCTCAGAGGGCTGTAAGAGCCTTGGTTTGTAACATTTGCCCATTTTCACTGTGTAAATTAATGACTAATTTCAAACCACCAACTCTGTACCACTGAACACAAAGAGGCAGAGCTGGACTCAGAGGACCCTCCTGAGACGCCATGACTCAGTTCCAGGGCTCTGCCTGCGTGGAGTGCCGTTCATGCTTTCTCACCAGACTCTCCTCTGTTGTCTAGATCCAGGAGTAGCTGCTAAAGGGTCTCCTTCTACTCTCTCCATCTTTCTTTCCAAATCCTCCCTGACAATAAAAATCTATGAGGAAACAATTATCCTGCTTTAGCAGTTGATACTTTGCCGCCAAATCTTTAATTGCCTTAAAATATGTTGAAGTAGATGCTCTTCGGAGGAGCTCCTATGCAAGGGGTAGCTTTCTCTCATAGTCCAAGGGAAATTGGAGCAAGGGATAAAACAAGCTGAGAGAGAAAGCCAAACAGCATCAGAAATATCGAGAGATAATGAGATAGTCATTACTCTGTGTGTGCGTGTGTGTGTTTATGTGTGTATGTATATGTGTGAGAATGTTTGTGTGTGATTGTGTGTATGTATATGTGTGAGTGTGCCTAAAATTAATAGCAACCACTTAATATCAAAAGGGTATACTGTGAGACACACTGTGACACTATAGCTTCCATGAGCAAATGTTTGGTGGAGGGTGTCAACTCATGAGCCAGTATTTTAATTTTACCAATTTTCTTACAATTTCAGTTCACAATTTTGATTGAATCAGAATCAAAGCAGTGTCTAAACATAGCTATTAGAGGCTCTTTTAATCTTTAGATTCCTCTTTTCTACTCATTTTTTTCCTTAAAATTTTTGTTGAAAAAAAAAATAACTGGTCCCACTGTCTAGATTGACTTCGTCAACATGGCATCCTTAAACATCCACTTTCTTCTGCATTCCTGTAATTTGGTTGATGGGTGAAGAGCCTTGGTCAGACTTGGATTCAATGATTTTATGTCTCCCTGTACGGATGATGCTAGGTGTCTCCATCATGTAGCACATACCGACTCGTGTATCTGTGTCTGTGTGATGATGACAAACATTCGTGACTGTAACCTTCATCCATGCATTCAGTAGGCCTCAGAGAACAGCGACAATAAGTCCATCAAGGATATCTCTGTATCAACAATTAGTTATCCTAAAGCACGTTTTTGTTGTTTTTAAATAGGCAGGGTTCTCGAATTTCTCTCTTTACTTACCAATTTAAATATCAAATCTGCTCTTCAGAACCTTCCACTGGCGATTAAAAAGGTCGTTCGTGGAGCCTATTTAATTAATTTCAATCTGAGATCAGCTCCTAAGTCCTTTGATGCATCCTTATTTGTCTTTGGTAGCTTCTTTGCTTTCTGATGAGAATGTTCTGGATTAATTTTGCAGGAATTCTTTCCCCAGATCAGCCATTTCTCCGGGAGGTGTGACTCCTTCTCAGGGTCGATACTATTGAGAGGTAACACCTGAGTCCCAAGATCTCATCAGCGCCGTACTCAGTTTCTCTGTGGTTGCCTAGGATGGGATTAGGAAAAAATGCATTGGAAAAGTCTTATTGATAATTTCTCATCAGCAAAACCATGGGGTTTTCATTCAACCCCTTTCACCTTAATTCTGTATATTCCCTTCCCCCACACCTTAAATTTAAACAGTTCAACTATCATATTTATTGGATTTATCCTATGATACACACACATAAACAAGATAGACTGAGGACACCAGCATCTCACAGGGCTACATGAGGAATTCCTTGAGGACTGCCAGAAATAATTTTTGAGAAGCTAGATATTCCATGAAAGAGAGAAAAAAGAAAAATTGGAAATGACAGACTGGGCGTGGCACAATTTGTACCCAAAATGTGGTAAGCTTTAGGTTACAGATCGTTATAGAGGCTGTGGTTCAAGAGGCTGGCTATGTACTGTGTCTATGGAAAACAGGATTTTTAGTATTCGGGAGTATTAATTTATTAATAATCAGTAGTTTAATTTTAAATGAGTATTTATTTTAATTTTTCTTCTGGTAGATATCATCAAGGATTCAGACACCACACATTTAACTTCAAAAATATTAAGGATGGTTTGTCATTTTTTTCCACTGATAGCATTTTCACTGATTCTCTGGGAGCTTCACATCATGCACCCTGATCGCAATCGCTTCCCAGTCCTGCCATGTCCACCCCACCTGTGACTTCCCCCACAAAAAGAAGTTAAAAAATAAAAATAAGAAGAAAAGAAAGAAGCTGGGCTGTGGTGGCACATGGCTTTAATCTCAGCACTAGGGAGGTGGAGGCAGATGGATCTCTATGAGTTCAGGCCAACCTGGTCTGCACAGCAAGTTTCAGAACAGCCAGAGATAAATAGAGAAACCCTGTCTCAAAGAAACAAATTTAAAATAAATACATAGACAGACAGAAAGGAAGAAAGGAAGGAAAAGAGGAAGGAAGGAAGGAAGGAAGGAAGGAAGGAAGGAAGGAAGGAAGGAAGGAAAAGAGGGAGGAAGGAAGGAAGGAGGGAAGGAAGGAAGGAAGGAAGGAAAAGAGGAAGGAAGGAAGGAAGGAAGGAAGGAAGGAAGGAAGGAAGGGAGAAAACAAGTCCACTTTGTGTTATCTACTCATTGGGATATGCTCAAACTCTCAGTGACCTGCCTCTTAAATAGAACTGAGTCCTTCTCCTCCCACATCTTTCTTAAGCCTTTTAAGTTTATAATTCTCTGCTCTAAATTTAAGCTGGAGGCACTTGCTCTAGTGTTCGGGTAAGGGATGGAGGTCAGCTGACCCTAGTCTAAGGATTGGAATCACGTGCCTCTGTCGAACAGAGGCATCAAGGACACCTATGTCACAGCATGGATTATTCTCAGGACAAAAGTCCAGAATACTGCTCAAGAATACAGCCCCACAATTAATGAACTTAACAGAGAAACAAAACAAAACAAACAAAGAACAAAAACCAAGGCTTAGATTTCAAAAGGGTATTCTCTTCTACACTGAACAGCAAGGAAGATAATTTAGATAATTAACTCTTATTCTTACCCCAGAATTCAGAGGCTCTTTCTCTTCTCTCACAGACTTATGTCTCATAATGAATAGCTTGTCTTTTTCCTTCCTATCATTTAACGAGTTTGTTTCTTCTTTTTTTTTTTTTTTTTTCCCCCCTTTCCTTACAGATCCTAAGGTCCAGATGCAATCTGTGAAGTAAAAAGTTCATGGCCAAGTGGCTTGAAGGTTACCCTAGAAACACTTTGTCTTCTTGAAAGGCTGGTACCCTTGCCCATCTCTCCACTCACTAAGTTTGGTCTGTGTCTGTATTAAGGGTTGCTACATTACTGTCTGCCGACTTCCAGGGATACTGCTAAGTACCAAGAAAGCAAGCACTTAGCTGCTTTTAGTCATGACCAATGGTTTGCTAATAAGAGCCTAAAAGGATCTGAAGGAGCAGGGGAAGGATACAGAAAACCTCTAATAGGTCACCATGGGACTTCTGCACCTGTTTATAGAAAGAGAGCAGCAGCAGATTTTATTACAAGCCCAGTTTAGTTTAGACTCATGAGTGGCAGGTTATGCTCATGATAGATGGTGCGGTGATTATGGATGGGGTAGGCAGTGTGTATTTAAGGTAGTGTGTGAAGAATTCATATCGCAACCTACTCTAATGCATCTATAAACAGCTACACATGAGGAGAAGAGACGACACTGGGGTTGTCTGTAGTTTCTGTCTCAAGCATTAACATCCAGGGAGGAAATTCTTCCACCTATTTGTCTCTGCATTGATATGAGAGTGGCCTGGAGACCAATGGGTGGTATTAGATAGAGTTATTTAACACAGAGACAAAAACATCATTTGCTTCTTGTGTGTGGAAACATTGCTTTCCCGGGGTTAAAATAGCGTCTCAGTTAGGGTTTTAGTGCTGTGAAGAGATACCATGACCATGGCAGCTCTTACAAAGGGAAGCATTTAATTGGGGTTGGCTTGCAGTTTCAGAGGTCTCGTCCATTACTGTCCTGGTGGGAAGTGTGGCAATGTGTAGGCAGACATGGTGCTGGAGATGGAGCTGAGAGTTCTATATCTTGATCCACGGGCAGCAAGGAGAGATTGTGAGCCCCACTGGGCATAGCTTGAATGTAAGAGAACTCAAACCTCTCCCCACAGTGACATGGTTCCTCTAACAGGGTCACACCTACTAATAGTGCCACTCCCTATGTTCAAACACATGGATCTATGAGGGCCACTTCTATCCAAACCACCGCAAATAACAATCATGGCTTCCACTCCCAGGATGAGCACTTTTCTATTTAACTTGCACAGAAGATACTTCGTCTGTGTGTTATAGCAGAAGGAACCGCAAGAAGTCATGCAGCCAACCCAAGGTGCTGGGTGGGCTTGTGAACAGCTAGAGAACATGTTTAAGAACAGATGTGTGGGGCTGTAAAACCCCTCAGTTGGAAGAACATTCTCTAGCTGCAGTATCATCATCTACATTAATGTTTGCTATAGACCTTGAATTTGCACTGTGATTCATAAGCACCTAAAAGGTGGATCTATACCAAACTACCAAATTGTGTTGTAAAGTTAGACACACCTGGAATCCTAGCACTTGGATATAGAGGCAGAAGGACCATAGATTTGAGGCCAACCTTGTCTACAGAGTGAGATCATGTCTCCCTGCTGTTTGCCTCCTACCCCAGGAATAAAGAAGAGAGAAAGAAAAAAAAAGAAGGAAGGGAGGGTGGGCCATGCATGGTCCATTGATCACTTAATATAATCAGACATAATATTTCTTCTTTCTGGGAATAATACTGCTTCCCTCTGGTGACAATGTGTAAGCATCTCAAACATTTTGAAGGAAACACATTCTACTGATGACAATCGGGTAAGTCCTATTTCCGGTATGTTATGTTTTCAGAAGTTGGCAAAATATTCAGAACATGTGTAGCCTCTCTTGCCAGCTTGGTTTGGTCCCAGCAATCAGCTGGAGTAGTGTGGTCAGGTGAGAAGAACACACTGGTTGGTTTGACCTTCCTGACTTCCTCAAAGTTTGGCCCAGGAAGATTGGTTTAACTTCACTGCCACTGGTGTTATCGTATAGTAGACAGGACAAATAATCCATCCTTCAACGGGTTACTATGAGAACACCAAGAAAAAGTTACTTAAATTTCCTCACAAAACTCCTAAAACATGACAGATGTTCCAAGAGAATTAACTAACTTTCCAAACATCCGGGTTGAGAAAGGTGTGTTGATAAGCAACCTTTTTGAACTGACTTCAGAATAGCTCCAAGACGTATTTAGTGAACAAAATGAGTTTGAGAAAAATGAATGATATTTATGGTTTGGGGGAGGGGAAAAGATGCAACTTCAGCCATTGATTGGATCATGGACACTTCTGTATTGTTTGAGTTTTACAACATATGCATGTACTTGAATATTATTTTTATAAGACAATAGAAATTAACAACAAAGAAATAAAAACTTGCTGAACCTTTGTGAGTTCCGAATAGATTTTGAAACTGTTAGGGAATGATTTCTCACAGCCCTCTCTTCTCACAGATCAAAGCTGCTCTCAGACTGCATCAGAATGCTTTCTGTGCTGTGAACGCTGACGCAGAAAACTACAAGTGGCCACAGCGCTGAGAGGAAGTGACATCAGCACAATCAGTATACATGGTTCATCTGTTATCTCTGCTCTCTTCCCACAAGGCTCAGGGAACATCGTGGAAGAGGTGGAAGGAAGACTGCAAGAGCACAGGAGGGAACAGTGTCTTCTGGGCATGACAAGAGCACTGCATGCTGAGATAACAGCCAAGTGAGAGGCTCAGACAACAGGTCAAGCCAGTCAACATTCCAGCATAAAGTGGGGAGGGACTTATGAGCCCCAACACCTAATTGAGGAACTATGCACAGGTGAATGTTTCTGGAGAAGGGAAAGTCAGTTTTCTTTAGGGGTGTGACCTCTGATAGGTTGACCACACTCCAGAGGAAGGCCCTATGTCCAGGAGTATAGAGAAAATATGACAGGGACTTAACAGCTTACTAAAAAGAATAAAGAGGACACAGAGTTGGAGAGGGCTGGAAAGATGGAGATGAACCTGAGAGGAGTTAGGGGGAGAAGAAGTTGGAGTGAGTATGAATAATAAGATACTGCACGGGATTCTCAAGGATTAACAAAAATATGAATGAAAAAGTCTACCATAAGCAAGAAGACAGAGAAGCAAACAGGCACATGCAACATGATGTAAAAAGACATATGTACATGTGTGTATGGATGCACACAGCCAACGTTGGTACACACACATGTATGATATATGAGATAATTATGAATAAAAGAGGCTATAAAATTGAGAATAAGGAGTATTGGAAGAATTAAAGGGAGATTATCTGTGAGGAGCTGAAGGGAGCTGAACAATTTGATAGGTGTAACCAGTCTATGTACTCTGTGGGTTCTTTAAGCTTCCACTCTTCTCCACCCCTTTCCTTCCACTCTTTCAACCCCATAACACTAGATAAGATAGAAAAAAGGAGAGAGGGGAAAGGAGTGATGCTATCGTTAGATTACTTCCCGCCGATTAGGAGCACTGGGTTCCATGGAGCAAGTTTGTTCTTCGCTATCAGGATAACTAATTTCTTCTCTTTCTTGTTTCTTCTTTGTGCACAACCACTTAACAAGCCATGACCAGCAGCCACCCACACCCACCAACCAACAAATCACTCCTTTTCTCGGAGCCCTCGCATTTATATACCCTCTGATGAGTTCCCAGAATTCAAACCTCACACAATTGCAGAATCTATCTTCAGCTGGCAGAGTCACTTCCTTGCTAGATCCTGAGGCAAGTCATGGTCAGCTGCTATGGACAGTCTGAAGCAGCCCCATATCCCACACCTGAGATTCAAACGAAGACATATTCCCATAATATTTCTGTTTTTCTAAGAAACCAAAACCCCGAAATTGTCACTACAGATAGGATTAAGAATCACCATGGAAATAAACTCTCGGAAATGTCTGTGAGGGACATCTAGATTGTGCTAGCTGAGGTAGGAAGAATCGCCCTAATTATAGACAGCACCATTCCAGGGGCTGAGTCCTGTACTGAATGGAAAGGGGAGAGAGAGCTGAGCACACAGGCTTGTCACTCCTGCTTCCTCACTGTGTATGACATGTGACCAGCTGCCTCCTTGAGCTCCTGCCCTGCTGCCAGGCCTTCCCCTCCCTACTCTGTATCCCTTTGAACTGTAGCCAAAGCGAACCCTTCTTCCCTTAATCAGCTTCTTGCCAGGTTTTTCACCACAGCAATGAGAAAGATAATTAATGTGGCATCCATTCATTATTTATTCAAACATTTCAGAGCCTACCGTGCCAGGTACTTTTGTTCCAACCCTCTAGGGAGACATGTTACATGCCTCAGTGTGGTGATTGGCCAGGGTAGATAATTCTTTTTCTCTGTAAATTCATTTTCACTTGTCATTGTCAAGTTGTTAATATTGTAATTGGGATTATTTATAAAAATACTCATTAAGACCCCCATCGAATCTGAGGTGAAGCGAGAGAAGCCCCTGTCTCTTCGTGTCACCCTTCAGAGACGTCCGCATTATAAAGAAAAGCATCACTTTGTAAATGCACCTTTACTTTCGTGAAATTTAAGACTTTGGGTCAGGCCACTGTGAACCTGCAGTGTATAAGCATAAGCAAGACACACCCACTGTCAAAGGCTTTACAACACAGCGGTCGTATCTGTCTGCATAGATCATGGGAAAATGCCTTCCCAAGGGTTTTCATCCATGAAAACCTAGGGGGAATAATAATGGAAAGCAAAGTGGAATTTATTAAATTGTTCTTTTATTGTACCTGCGCAATCATTTCGGCTCCGATTTCCACAGGCACAGAAGAAAACCAAATTAAGTCTTGGATTTATTGTCTGCTTTGGGCATCTTGACATCTACTGCGTAAACTTAAGTCTGTTTCCTTGCAACCATTGTCAGAGGCATCTTGTGCTTCTCACTGACAAATTATATAACGAGGAGACAAAGGAGATTACGGCACTAGACAAATCAGGCGGCATCGGTAGGCCTAGCACTCGCCAACCATAAGATCGCTCTCCTGTTTCTCACATCAGATTGCGTTTTTTTTCAACTCTAGCAATCTATTATTTTAAGAGACAGTGTTACAGCATAATGGCATAGAACCATAAAAAGAAAGATAATGGAACAGATGCATTAGGCAAACATCAGCAAAGGGATATATATATATATATATATATATGGCAAATAAGAGACAGGTGACATGAGAGGAAAAGGAGCAAGCCGCCAAGGAGATGTGACAATCGCAAGCTTCCGTGAGCCTAAGGACAAGACATATCAACAGAAATAACAAGGCAGTTGCAAGATCAAACGGAGAGGGCCAAGTCACAGCAAGCAATTTCAACACATCCACACGAGAACAGACATTTAAAGAAACCACGGAAACTTGAGTAGGAAGAGAATGTTTCCGTTGTAAATGCAATGGTAGTGGATATGCATTGCTCCCTAAGCCGAATAAATAAAAACTATACCTGGCACTACATTTTCAAGTACCCATGACTCATTCACATAACTTGATTACAAACAGGTGGCGAATGAGCTCAATGACACTTGAAGAATTAACACATTTCCCAACCACAAGACATATACACACAAAAATAAAAATTAATAGTTTAAATAAATTAATAATCCAAATTAAAATGCAGATATTTAGAAGGCTTTAGTATGCAGCTGATAAGTCATCAGTTAAAGACATTCTCAGGGCAGAAATAGAGATAGCACTTTAGAACAAACAATATCTTGTCTACATCAAAGTATTCTTGTGTTATCAGAACAGACACAAAGGCGCCACGCTGTTATCAGAATCTGGAGGTCCATTCATTAAGAGGAAGAATCAGATATGGCAGAACACATTTGTAATCCTGGTCCTCCTACCCCACAAGGAAGGAAGAGTGAGGTAAATTTGGGACCACTCTGTCCTACAGTAAGACAGATAAGAAAGGAAGGAGGGGGGGAGGGAAGAGTAGGAATATGGAATATTTGGGGGCTGGAGAGATGGCGCAGTGTTAAGGCTGCTCTCCCACGGGACCCAGCTTTGATTCCAAGGACCACATGTCAGCTCGCAGCCTCCTATGATGCCAATCACAAGGGCCTGAAGGCCTTTTGCATCTGCTTATGGCTTCCATAGGCAGCAGGAATACACGTGGCACACACAGATGCATGCAGGCAAAATACTGCACATCTAAAATACTTTTTAAAAAGGACATGGAAACGTTGCTAAATTAAAGTCACATGCATATTCGTGTAAAGCAATATTTACCATGGATACTGATAATTGAGAGAAAATTGGCTGAAAGTCTTAAAAACCAATAGTGTACTGGTCAGTGATGGCATACACGCTCAACCCCAGCACTCTGAAGGCAGAGGCAGGAAGATCTCTATGAGTTAGAAGCCAGCCTGAGAGCTAGTTCCAGGGTGGCCAGAGTTACACAGGGAAACCCTGCCAAAGAGTAAAACGAAATGGACACCAACAAACCAAATAATCCAATTTTTTAAATGGGGTTAGAGATCTCAACAGAGACTTCTCAACAGAGGAATGTCAAATGGACGAGAAGCACTTGAGGAAATGCTCAACATCCTTAGCCACCAGGGAAATGCAAATCAAAATGACTCTGAGATTCCATCTCATACCTGTCAGAATGGCTAAGATCAAAAACACAAGTGTCAGCTCGTGCTGAGGTGGATGAGGAGTGAGGGGAACACTCTTCCACTGCTGGTGAGAGTGCAACCTTGTACAGCCACTTTGAAAATCAATTTTCTCAGAAAGCCAGGAACCAGTCTACCTAAGACCATATCATACCATTCCAAAAGACGTTTCGTCCTACCACAAAGACACGTGCTAACTATGTTCAGATCAGCTTTATTCATAATAGCCGGAAACTGGAAACAACCTAGATTTCCTTCAACTGAGAAATGGATAAAGATGTGGTACATTTACAAGATGGAGTAATACTCATGTGTTTAAAACAATGACATCATGAAATTTGCAGGCAAATGGAACTAGAAAAAAAGTCATTCTGAGTAAGGAAACCCAGACCCAGAAAGACAAACATGGACTATCTCACATATAAGTGGATATTAGCTGTAAAGAAAGGATAACCATGCTACAATATACAAACTCAGAAAGGCAAAGTAACAAGGAGGGCTCAAGGACAATGGGAGGGATGCATGAATCTCGCCGGGAAGGGAAAACAGAATAGATATTGCAGGTGGACTGGGGCAGGGGTAGAGACAGGTACAGGGGGGATCAGGTTGTGGGGATGATGGACAGAGAGAGTACTGGGTGGGACAACTGGAACTAGGGTCAATTCAGGGCAAGGTGGAAAGCTAGTGCAATGGAAGCTCCTGGGAATATATTAGGGTGACCCTAGCCAAGACTCTTATTAATAAGGGATGTGGAGCTGAACCGGCAATTCCTATAACCAGGCAAGACTTCCAATGGAGGGACTGGGACACCAAACTCAGCCACAAAACCTTTCACCTACAATTTGTCCTGCCAACATGATGTGCTGATGGTGTAAAGGCAACATAGAAATTATGGCAGTGGCCGACCCATTACTTGTCCAGCGTGAGACCCATGCCATGAGGGGAGTCCATCCCTGAGGCCTGGTCGCTCACAGACATAGGATAGAACCAAACAATCCCAGAAAAAAAAGTAAAGAAATGATTCCTAATGATACTTTGCTAAACCCATAGCCATAAACACCCCTGTCAGAGTGACTCCATCCAACAGCTGATGGAAAGAGATGTAGAAATACACAGACAAAGATTATACAGAACCCAGTGAATCCTGTGGAAGAAGGGGAGAAAGGACTGTGAGAGCCAAAAGGGTCAAGGATGCCATAAGAAAACCTAAAGAATCAATTAACTTGGGCTCATAGGAGCTCACTGAGACTTAATGGACAACCGGGAAGCCTGAGTGGGTATAACCTAGGCCCTCTAAATATACGTCATGGTTGTGTAGCTTGGTGATTTTGTGAGACCCTTTAATGGCACAGGGACTGTTTCTGACACTTTTGCATGATTTGGGGATCCTTGTCCTACCGGGTTGCCCCACCCAGCCTTAATATGAGGAGAAGTGCCCAGTCTTACGCAATTTGATATCTCTGGGAGGTTTACCCTCTTCTGAAGGGAAACAGAGGAAGAGTACATGGGAAGGGAGGAGTGGGAAGGACCTGGGAGAAGAGGAAAGGAAAACTGTGATTAGGATAGATAAAGAATAAATTAATTCATAAAAAGTATACCAGGGGATGGGGAGATGATTGGGATTGGGGTGCATGATGTGACCGACATTCACAGTAAGAAAACCCTGGTTCTCCAACGTCCCTCTTGTCAATGGCAGGCACAGCTCAATCTGGTCCAATAGGCTTTCCCCACAGCTCTTTCACTGTCTCCTCTGTTCCTTCCTGGACTTCCCCATCCTCTCCCCTCTTGAAGTTTTCCCTCTCAGCTTCTACCCTGTCTTTGAGTTGCTGGTTCACTTTAGTGGGAAAGGGCAGAGAGCACTAGAGTACCCGTCTTTGTTACTCCCCGGCAGTCTCAGATGACTTCACCTGCACAGATCACTACAGTTTCCTTTCGCAGTGCTTCACTTATACCCTGATCGTATACGTTTAGAAGACACTGCCCCAAACGCTGGGCTAGTTGGACTTTTCTCTGTGTTTCTTTAATCCAGAAAAGGGCAGGGCAACTTCTGACTGGAAGTCTTCCCTAAAAATCGAAGGCACTAAATCTCGCCTGCACATCAGTGACATCCAAGAGTGCTGATTTCAGGTAAGAGTAGATTCGGTGCATCAATGTGGATGCCGGCATCCGAAAGATTGACCAACAAAGAGGGTGTTATTAACTATTTTCCCGGATATTATTTTTACTAATATACAAAAGTTCCGTGCTCTATTAAATCCCCACCATCTTTCCTCCAGCGGTGGTATTTGCTTTTTGACATTACACAAACCCAGAGGCAACCCTTAATTTAACAAAATTCTGAAGGTTCCAACAGGATTCCACGTTTGTGTTTTCAGTAAAGCGTAATGAAGTGTTCTTGTCATCTACCTCCCATTCCTCAGTTAACCTCACTGACATGTCCAAGAGCAGAGGGACAGAGCACACTTGGTACAGTGCCGTCCAACCTCCTTAATAATAGTTTTATGTAGTCGTGCTAAGTGCGAATAAAGCCAGATAATTTTATATTAAAATTAAACTTAAATATCAGCCTATCAACCCGGAAGAAATTTGAAGTTAGTAGTTCTTCTCACTTTAGAAGTATAAAATATTGTAGTGCTGAATAAATTTGATAGTGATTTACTATATCAAGAGTTGAACACATCCATGAGTACATTTCAGAGTCTGACTTCTTTCTTTTTATTCTTAGAATAATTTGGGTGCGGATTCTTCAACATTAACTGACTTGGTAGGGATGCCCAGAGTTTACCTCTCTCCCCTTAGCTGGGTTTTACTGTGCTAAGAAATCACTCTTAAAAATGAAAACAAGAAGTAACTGAACATTCTGTCCCTTGTAGATAGCCAAGTAAGGACCGTATTGCCGTGGAAGAGACCCCGGGAAGACGCATGCCACCGGTATTTCAGTTGCCTAGGGGTAGCGTAGTTTATTCTTCAGAAGAGAATTGGTAATGATGTCTTTCCATGGTCTATGAAGTGATTTATCACGTCATGGTAAAACTTCTCAACTTCAAGAAGCAATCTTAAAACTGTATGCTATTGTAAATACATTTCTGGGCTTACCTTATTTGTGCATAAGACTTCTTTTCTTCTACAGTTAGAATGATTTGCTTAGGATATTTTCATCAGTATTAAATCGCTAGATAAGCATTTAAAGTGTCACTGAAAACAGGTATGGACAAAAAAGTTAGACCTGTTTACATTTTGGGCAACATGGTTTGAGATCTCCCATTTCATCATACCTTTAACATCCAGCCTACTCTTAAAATTAAACGAGGAGGAGGAGGAGCTGTGATTTACCAAGTCACTAGTAGTATCTTCCTCCACATGCTTTCAAGGGTAGCTTCACCCTTCACCATTCAGATCTGTGGGAACAACCACAAGATCAAATTACTTAAATTTTGTGGACAAATTATGGTGTTCTAAACTATAAAAAATCAGAACAGATTAATACACATTTTTGTTCTTAGGACTATTCACGATCGAAGTGTTTTTCTATGCAGCACAAAACAAAATTCAAAACAGATGTCTCTTTCAAATAATTCTCTATAAAGGTGGTCTAAACAATATCTGGTGTAGGTATTCCTTCATATAATTACTTCAGTGGCTGTTAACAATTTCCCTATGACAACCACTCACCTGAGAGACTCAAGGGGCACATAAAAACAGAGAAGGCAGGATGGCAAAATGGCTTAGAGCATAAAGGTGCCAAGCCTGACAATCCAAGCTCAATCCCTGAGGTCCACATGGTGGAAGGAAAGAATCAACTCCCATAAGTTGTTCTCTGACTTCCACTTGCAAGCTATGCTATGACTGTGCCCATATACATACATGCATGCATGCATGCATATATATATATATACACATACATACATACATACATACATACATACATACATACATACATACAGAGAGGGGAGAAGAAAGCTTATAGAGACACACAGAGACAATAAATGTTTCAGAAAGCAGAGAAGACACTGAGTGTGCCTACTGGTAGACAGCCTCCCTGGATCCCAGCAGTTCTACTCGTACTGTAAGCAGAAGCATTGGCAGCCCTGAACCACCCTTGCTAGGGTGGGGACAGAGGCAGAAGCATGAAATTGGTGGCAGGAGAAACTGATGGCGTTACAAAGCTTTGCCACTCACAGTGCCAAGAGAAGCTCACTGTTGTCTCTGATCCAGGTATGTTTTGCCTTTTGACAACCTTCATAAAAGTGGGGCAGTCTGAGTTTCGAGATAACCTGTGGATAAAATTTCAGGTCTTTATAGTGTGTGACAGTGTCACTGAGAAATGTATTACCCAAACTAGTAGTAACAGGGCCTAATTATTTCTGACCAAGAAATAGCTTCATATGCATAAGCAGTGTGAGGTGAACTCTGCAGAATTTTCAGGGTATAGGAATGTGTATGGTGTCGCCAGTTGATTCTTATTTCTCTGAGGATTCTTTTGTGTCTGGGAGAGAGTTCGGAGTGTGAGCTAATCGAGGAGGGAATATTCTCCCTAGCTCTGGGCTGCTCTGTCCTGTGAACTGGAGTCCTGGGTGCAGTAAAGGAGGGGAGTAAGCCAAATGTCAGTGTTCATTCTCCCCTTCCTCTCTGTAGATGCAGTGTGACGGGCCACCCCATGCTCCTGCCTCTGTGCCCTATGGAGCCAAAATAAACTTTTCCTCCCTTAATCTGGTTTTGTCAAAGCAGAGAGAAAAGAGTAACTAATGCCGACAGATAAGAGACAGCCATCTCTTCCCAAGGCACTAGGCAGGTGTTAAAGACCGTTAACAAATTATTAAAGTCATTATCAGCCAATGCTAAGTTCTTATTGGAAGCACTCCTTCTAATATTTCCTATACATAAGCAAAGATATTGGGTGATGGGTGATTTGACTTCGTGATTGTCCGCTACAGGACTCGCCCTTACTGTTCTTGCTGCCTTGAGCAAAAGGGCTATCGGTCAAACAGATGACCCACCCTTATACCGACACTGACCATTTTCAACACTTCTTAGACAGCTCGGCGAAGCTCCATGGTTATTAGAACCACTTACTCCAGGGAGCTCATACTCACCTAGTCAGGACTAGTTCAAGCAGTTTAGGGCTAACGTTCTTGGCAACCATTTCCATCCAACCAAGAGGGGGCGCCTTTCCCCTGATGGCACTGCAGAGGGACTACTGTGACTGGTGCGAAGGGGACAGTGGCATGATTGGTTCGAACAGGAACCTTCATTCGCATGAAAGCTTGTTTGAGGCAAACACCCTTTCTTTGTTGGTTCCCTTGCTGAGCCTAATAGGCTCCTGTGTTGTCTCTCCTGGTGCGCAATGTCGGGTTCAGAGAAAGCTCTCCAGTGGTCTTTTCTTACCTGCTTTTAGCAGAGCAGGCTGAGCTGGTGGCACCAAGAAAGTGGCACCAGAAGCAAAGACAGCTGAACAAGCAGCTGGCAGGCCGAGCTGCAGAAGCAGCAAAATCACTCGCTTGGCAGCTAAATAAACAGGGGAGCCGCGGAGAGCACCAGACCTGCGGAAGTAGGGGGCACACAGGAACAGTGCCACGGTGAGAGTGGCAGCGGTGGGAGGCTAGGAGCCACAGTTGCAAGCCTTCATAACTGAAGGGTTGGAGCTAGGGCACTGTCTTAGACAGTGACACAGAGTGGCAGTGATAGTAACAGTTGAAGCGAAGGCCTCAGCATTAACAATGATAGCACCAGAAGCAGCCGCAATGGCCATCAAGATCAGGGGTCCTAGATACCCCAGCTAGAACTGTACTGTCAGCCACTACCAAGAACCGAGCAATCCCAGAGCCTATGTCTGCAAGTGGCAGTGACACCGGCCGCCAATGACTGAGGAACCCTGACTCTCCGAGTCATCTGTAGAGCTAAGAACTCCCAGGATCCCAGTTCTGTGAGAGCTGTAGGAGAGACCGTTTACTGTTGCTCCAACCTGTGTAGTGGAGGCAGCTGTCGCTGCTGACTTGTCCGCCACCTTTTCAAACTCAACCTCATCAAATCTACCTTAGACGCTTTCTCCAAGACCCAGCCCTGACCTTGGTAATCCCGCCATGGTACCGGTAACTCCAGTAGCCCTCACTTTCACTGTAGATCATCTCATATAGGTCTTCTGTGATAAAGGTGGTGTCCCTTCATAGGTTAGGCAAACCCCTTTGTGATCTGAATCCTAGTTCTCTTACTCATCTCCATACTCCCTTTCTTCAAACTCAAGATACATCAAGACCAAGCACACTGCCGTAACCCTCTCATTCAATGGGCAGCTCTAGCCTTAACCGTTTCACTGGCTGCTTCCTAGCCTTCTTCCCCCGCCTTATCACGGTCTGGAGCCTCGTACAGTAGTAGAATTCTCTAGCAGGCTATGTTCTCCAAAAAGGTTGGATTATTTTCCTAATTCTCAGCAAGCAGGAACCTTTGCAGTTCCCAAATACTATCCTTACCCCACTTATCACCTACCCTTGCCCCACTGGGTTGTAATTATAGTGTTTCTGGCTCTCCCGTGTATGCATTTTTCTGTCCCCACTGGCTTGGAGGGTACCTCACATATATGAATATTATAAATACCTAGTGATAAGTGGGTAGATTGGTGGATGGATAAAGAATAGGTAATGAGCTCTGGATATTAATGTGCCAATTTAAACAAAGTATACTTAAAATCAATCAAAGGATAAAGGGGCACACTATCATGTTTCCCTCCTGGAAGGGTATTAGTTGCTGTAATAAATATATCAACAATAGAACGAATCTGACTGCTGTTTCACAGTTCTGAGTACTTTCATGTTCTCTTATTAAACTCTGACAAATTATAAATGTAACCGATAAAATGAAACACAGTAAACATTTTCTACCTAGTATATTTACTCTTAACTGAAAGATGTAAGTCATTTGTTACATTAGAAAACAAGGTAACTCAGGTTTTCTGTTAATATTTCATAAATTTGTATTGTTTTTTAGAGTTCATTCTCACTGTATCAACTCTTTAAAAAATGACTTGAGTCCTTGGTAAAGGGCCAATAGTCCCCAGAGTAAGCGTGACTCTAAATTATTCAGTGATACAGTAAGAAAATATTTGGAAAGGGTAGGTGGAATTTTTACATTTTTACTACCGTTGAAGTAGTGAAAAGAGATAAACTTTAAGCATCTGAGGTAGTGTTTGTGAAATGTATTAAAATAGAATTTGTGAAAGGCATGCAAAGATGGTGCTTATGTATATGTCAGAGTCTTCAACAGGACCCAAGGAGAGTTTGCATAATCACGTTAATGGCACATCTTCCAGTACATTAGCAGAACAGTTAGAGCAAAGTGAAACTCAATGGTCTCTGCCCCATGACTCCCTGGTGCCCATTTAAATGCCAGGGGACTGTGAGCACCGATCAACTTAAGCTAGAGACCTCCTCACAGGTACTTTATCTTCCCTTAAGATTTAATGGTAAGGGTGTAAGGAAATTAAAGGACACGCTTCTTACCAATGAAGTCAAGAAAGGAAAAATGTCAAGTTCAGGGCCATGTTTGTGGAGAAAATTCAAACACAGGCCTGGACAGAGGTGTGAAAAATATAATAGAATCCTCATAGCTCTGTGTAAACATTCCCTAGTCGTTCTTGACACGTGATGGTTCTTACTATTCCCCAATAGGTTACGTTTTCATCTTATTTTTCTACGCATATGTGTTCTTTTAAAGTGTAGGGCTGGAGATAAGGGTTAGCTGTTAAAGGCGAGGCTCACACAGAACAATGTAAACTGTAGGAGAACTTGGCCAGACTTGTGGTTCCTGTTAATTACTCTCCTTATTTAAAGGCGTGGTGTCTTTTTTATTATACGGATTATTTATTCTCCCCCCACTCTCCCCCCCTTAGTTCTCATTTTTGGGTTCTGTTTGGGTGAATTTAAGAGGTGTGGTCTTACTGTAGTGTGTAACTAGAGGCAGGATTTGAGATTTTAAAGATTTCTAATAAGCTCTCTGCTTTGAACTTTTGGATCAGGACATGAGCTCTCGGCTGCTACTCCAGCATGTCTCCCCCTACTGCCGTCAGCACTGAATAGACTCTGACCCTCCCTTCTGCAAGTTGCCTTGATTATGGCACATTTATCAGCAGCCAAAAAGTAACTAAGCGTCCCAGGGATTGAGGTCAAGGGCCTTTCTCCTCTGATCCACGTCCGCAGTCCTCAGTAAGTATTCCTGCCCTTTATAGACCCACTGAGTTTTAAGTACTGGCTACCAGATGCTCACAGTGGTAAGGGAGTTCTGGGACTCAAACGTGGGGCATGAGCACAGAGTATGCACTCGCTGTGTCCCTGAGCACCGAGTGAGTGTGCACTCACTGTGTCCCTGAGCACAGAGTATGCACTCGCTGTGTCCCTGAGCACCGAGTGAATGTGCACTCACTGTGTCCCTGAGCACTGAGTATGCACTCGTTGTGTCCCTGAGCACTGAGTGTGCACTCACTGTGTCCCTGAGCACTGAGTGTGCACTCACTGTGTCCCTGAGCACTGAGTGTGCACTCACTGTATCCCTGAGCACTGAGTGTGCACTCACTGTGTCCCTGATCACTGAGTATGCACTCACTGTGTGACTGAGCACTGAGTATGCACTCACTGTATGACTGAGCACTGAGTATGCACTCATTCTATGACTGAGCACTGAGTATGCACTCACTCTATGACTGAGCACTGAGTATTCCCTTACTGTTATGCACTAGAATGAGCTCACTGTATCACTGAGCTATATTACAGTCCCTATTTGTGCAAATATTTTGATAAATGCCTTTTCTCATTTAGTAAAAATGAAAAAATAATAATGTAAACTAAGTCTCAAAGCACTATAAGTAAAGCTTTATAAATTAAAAGTATAAAAAAACCTTTAAAAACATTTTTACATTCTAATAATTCACCACTTAGGAATGTGTAGTAAGGAGGTGAAAGTCTTGACTCTACCCAAAGATTTGCCTACAGGAAAGTTATGAAGTGATTATTAATAATTAAAAGATAATAAATCATTAAAATGTCAGTCAGAGAGAGTTTAATAAATTATATATGATAAAATACTACATAGACATTTTAATGGCACATTTTGAGATATAAAATAACACAGAAAATGTTCACTATAATTAAGCAGAGATACACACACATACATACATACATACGCCACAAAAGTAACATATATGCCATGTCAAATAGTAGTAAATAGTTAAGTTAGGGTAATAGAATTATAGCACATATTTTTCTTCATTGAATTCTCTTCTGTTTAAATATTTTATGATACTGATATATAAAAAACCACATTGGCTCACTGCACCACAAAAATTAAACGAAATTAAAAATACTCTGATGGGAAAAGTTTTCATTTGCCTCCTAGGTAGGAATAGGCATACAATTTTAAGACATAGCTTTGGGGATGAGTAATACACTAGAAAAGTTAAGTGTGATCTTCTGTCATCTGAAGTAATGTGACACCCTGTGGTGTCACAGCCAGCACTGAGAGGGGAGGAGGAGGACATGTCCGGTCTCCCCAGTGTGTGCCTAGATCTGGCAGAGGAGTTGAGCACCACTTGGTCTCCTCTCACTGTCGCTGCCAGTAGAAATGTGCACCTTAAGGATGCTGGTGGGACGGGCCTTTCTGGGATGCTGTTTTAACCGAGAGCTAAGGATGCTGGTGGGACGGCCTTTCTGGGATGCTGTTTTAACCGAGAGCTAAGGATGCTGGTGGGACGGGCCTTTCTGGGATGCTGTTTTAACCGAGAGCTAAGGATGCTGGTGGGACGGCCTTTCTGGGATGCTGTTTTAACCGAGAGCTAAGGATGCTGGTGGGACGGCCTTTCTGGGATGCTGTTTTAACCGAGAGCTAAAAACCTCTTACCTTTCTAGGGAGAGACTTGACTGGAAGCATCTGTAACTGCTGTGACACAGAAACTCTCCCGCGGCTTCAAGTCAGCAGAGCCATAGACTCACAGTCCACCTAAGACACTAGTAGTTTAACAAGAGACTCTTTCTATTTTGGTACTAATAAAGCAAAATGAAATGTCTTGTATCTTTAGGTTGTGACATTAAATGGATAAATTCATTGAGGGAAAATCTAAATTATGACATCAGTTACAGACTCTTCTAAGTGCAAAACAAACTTAGATAATGTATGTCATTAGAGATACAGAAGTTAAATTTTGGCCATTTCTTTTTAAAAATCAATTTATTGGATTGAAGAGTTTGCCTTGACAGGCATAAGACCCCCAAGGACAAGTTTGTTTCCCGGCTCTGCAAAAGTAAAAATAGCATCAAATCCTTAAAAAAAAACCAATTCATTAACATGCAAAATGTTGCTAATTACTCAATAATTTAGCAATTATTGAAGCTTTAGGACTATACGGACAACTTCTGCCCACTTCACTATGCCACTGGGAAGTCTTTTGGAATTCCCAAAACCACAGAGTCTCCAACTGAGGTCCTATGCTTGCTTGCAGTGGAAGCACCTTCTACAACGACCAGCTTCTTTACAAACTAGAACTTACAACATAAGGCATTATACATATGCATGATCATAGTACACACACATGACTATGATTTTGATAAACTCAACAATTTAATTCTTGTCATTCTCCATTTTATTTCTGATTTCTTGAAGCTTCTATAACTTTCAACATAATGGTATCTGCTTTGATGAACTGTAAATAGTAAAAAAGCACTCAAGGAAATTTTTACCTAAAATCATGCTTTAAAAGGTAGAGAAATAAATCAGTGGGTTAAGGCCTTTGCCGTTAAGCCTAAAAATTGAATCCTATCCTTAGGACTTACATGGTGGAAGGAGAGAACAACACGGGCAACTTTTCCTTTGGTGTCCACATGTATACAAAGCTGTTTGTGATGTTTCTCTTCGTGGTCCTCCAATGGCACTGTAACATTTGTGTTCGTCAATGATCTACTTAGGAAAGTCATAGACTGGACCAAAAGTGAAGAATAGGAGATTTGTACTTTTGTAAAGTACATTTCTAGTGTCCATTCAGCAGATATATATTCCTGTGTACACCTACAGATATCATCTATCTGGTATATGCTAGGTGTTAGGAAGGCTAACAAAAGACACCCTTTGGAACAGATGGTCTTAGGTGACTTCTGGGAAAGGATCATTTGACCCCCTAAAGGGGTCATGATCCACAGAGTGAGAACTGCTGCTTTAAAGAGACAAAGTCATAGAAAAGGAAACCTCAAAAATTTAACAATAAACAGTGCCAATAATTATCACAGTTCAAGTCCATAACCACAATCTCTACTTTGTGATAAGTGTAGATCTCAGTGGCAGTGGGCTCCAGTTTTCAGATAAATGGCAAGGAACGTTGGCCATATGTGTTTGGATCTTAAAGATCTTGATACAATGTAGACTCGATGTATTGTTTATGAGGGAGATGTGGTGAGCTCTGGAATAATGCGCTGATCCAGACTATTGATTGGTCAATTTAGCTATCATTTATCCCTCTCCCTGCACTACGCATGGTAACAGAGCTGGAGAAACAGAGAGGAATCTAACACATCAGTGCCCACAGCTATTTGGTTTCTTGTAGGGAAGGACAACATGAGAATGAAATGAGTACCAATTAGCACAATAGATGTGGGTTTTCCTGGCTATTACGACATCATAGAAAGCCGTTCTCTTTTGAAAAGGAGATTTTTTTTTTTCAGAATACAAAAAACTAGAACTGGAAGAGGTGTTCCCCCGGAAGAGAAAAGGAGAAAGGCTGTCTAGGCTGAGAGGATAGCTCCAAAGGCATGCAACAGCCAGACGATGGCGGCATCATACGACCTCAGAGGCAGCTAATAGAAATCAGTCTCGGGAGGCAGACCACACCAGGGAATGTGTGCTTGCACGAAGGGCCCCACACTTCATTCCGTGGACAAGGGGGGGGCTTAGACATTGTATAAGAATTTAGCCAGGGAGTGACTTCTAGGTTACCTCTGTCAATAGCATAGAATGTAACAAAAAGGAAAAAGAGCCCAAGGTTCCGGAGCAGCACGGAGGTCGTGAGCTTTGCAATTACACTTGACCGCTAGCTTATTGTGTGCTCCAGGACACTGTGAAGAACAACATGTAAGGTTGTCGTCTCTCAAAGCTGATAGTGCAGAAACTGAAGAAGCAAACAGTGGGTGCACAGTGAGGAGACTGGGGCGAGCCCATCATGGAAACTCAGATTTCTCAAAAGGGGAAGCCACAGCTTTCCGAGATTCTGTACAGGGTCAACACCTCCGACTAAACTCAGGGGCTGTGTACATACAATGTTCCAGTATTTAAATTTGTGTATTATGTGTGTGGAGGTCAGTTCTCTCCTCCTACCATGCGGATCCCAAAGACTGAACTCAGGTTATCAAGCTTAGCAGCAAATGCCTTTATCCATAGGGTCCTCTCACTGGCAAGTTGATATTTATAATTATCCAAGAATATGCTATGAGCCTGGGGAGATGGCTCGGCAGTTAAGAGTACTCGCTCTGTTCCAGAGGACCTGGGTTTGGTTCCCAGCACCCATACGCTGTCGCTGTCGCTGTCGCTCTCGCTCTCTCCCCGGCTCTCGCTCTCTCCCCCGCTCTCGCTCTCTCCCCCCTCCTCATTAAATAAACAAATATAACATGTTTATAAAGACTCTGCTATATACTTCCCGGATGTGCTAATCAGACTTCCTTTATTATAACGAGTGCTTCAAAGGCATCTGCTCTCAGTTGGCTCACAGTTTTAGTTTCTGCTGGGGTCCACAATGAGTCGGACTCTGCTTTGGGGCCTCTGTGAGGTGGAGCTGATTGTTCCCTTCATCACATCTAGGGACCAAAAGAGAAGAAGGGGAAGAAGCCAGGGTTCCACAGTTTATCCTCCTCAGGGGGACCCCATCCCAAATAGCCTAGAGACCTCTCATCACTCTAAACGTTTTACAGGCTGCACCATCCCTGAATAGCTCCCCCAAATCCCCTCATACTGTAAGGGTCCGTGATTCACTGAAGAATGATACCCTGGACTCAGATAATATGTAAACGCAAAGTGTATTCTGCAGAAGTCCAGCCTGCTGTGGTCTCCCATTACCAAGATAGAGAGACCCTGACTTGAGCTCACAGGCCCAATTTAAAGCACGTTAGGGGAGTTCCAGGGTAGATGGGCTTTGTCTTACTCTAGTCAAGTGCAGTAGTGTGTGTGTGTGTGTGTGTGTGTGTGTGTGTGTGTGTGTGTGTGTGTGTGTGTGTGGTTATAGACAGGACTTCAGTCTGAACTGAGTGTGGACTATCAATCGAGAAAACCCACTACCTTCGTTTGGACCAGCCTGTCTCATCCCTCTCATCACATGGGTTTCAGGGTTTCTTCATTTAAGATCCAAACAGTAGCATCCCCTGCACCCTGTTCCTGTAACTTTACACACCCTGTGTCGGTTTAATAATCCTCAAAATATATTTGGGACATTGGCAGTTCAGTTGATATTTTCTTACTCTTACTTAAGGTTTCTTAAGGACTTCTTCTGGGTGAAAAACTTACCAGGAACTGGCTTGTTAAAACTTCTTCCCTTAAATACTTAGGATGGAAATGAAATCTTTTCTGCCAGGTCAGCAATCAGAGCAAAGTTAATGTAAGACCCTTATTGATTTAAAAACAAATCCGATTATATTAATCTTTTTTACTTCTTGTCTTGTCTTAAGGTCAAAGGTCAGGAGTCCTTTTGGGGAGAGAGCTTTTAAGGAGAATAATAGAAACAGAAAGCAATGTTTTGTATTTGGTTTTTTAAGTAAGCTCATCACATAAGGATTTAGGATCTAATTAATGGACAAATGGAGGACACCTGACCTTACCCAACCTGAGTTATTTTCTGTCCTCTTTCTTGTTTTGAGTCTAGGTTTTATTTTCAGAAATGATTAAGATATTTAGAAAAAAAAATGGCTGGTAATTAGTATGTGGTATGGTTCTGAAACCTGTGAGTGAATCTTAGAAATTTTCATATCTCTGATGTATGTTTTTTCTTCACGACTGAAAAAATTAACATGATGTCACTGAACGAAATAGTTGAGCAGAAGAATTTAGTAGATAATATAAACAATATTCTGAAGTGAGAGTCCCGGGAAGGAAGTGAGGAAGTCTCGTGTTTTTCCTCAAAAGCTCACGCACTAGCTTGCTTATGGGAAGATATATCTTAAGCTAACCTTTTACGAGGCAATGGGATCTTTTCAGGGCCCGTGGGCACCGAGCACCGAATACTGAAAATGTATTGATGGAACATGTTCCCTTCATCAACTGCTCATGTCTCTAGTTTAACTTCATGTGAAAAAAAAATCAACACACAAGACGGATGCGTGTCTGAAAAATAGGAACCTCGCACACGCCCTTCTATTATCTGAGATCTGCTGGCAACAACCAAACCCTATTTCAAAACTGTGGACATCATTATTACAGAAAATAACCTGTAGGTTGAATGCTAGCACTGCCTCCCAAGAAATGGGCCGTTTTGTGACATCCCCAAAAGTTCTGGTAGCATGTTTAGGAAAGGGGAATTATCCCTGGTTCTCAGAAGAAAACCTCCCTGCCCTTTCCCACTGTGCGTAGGAGGAGGGTGGTCTCCTGGACGGTGACACTCCACATCTTTCTGTGTCTCGGGCCCTTTTGCACCCTACCTCGCAGTCACACTTGGGCTGGTCACAGAAACTTCCAGTTGGTCTGTGGGGTCGTGGGGTTGGGTGGGAAGCACCTTAGAAGGCTGGCTCCACAGCGGCCTCCAGCATGCTCTCCCTGTCCCGGTCACTAAAAGGTGGACAACCTGCAGCTGCCAGAGGCAACATCAGAGTTTATCACTGCCAAAAAAGGGCTGCACCTCCGGCTCTAGCAAGGACGCGCCGAGAAAGGCTGCAGGGCGCCAGAGCGGTCGGACGGGGGAGCGAGAGCCAAAGCTTGCGGAGCGCAGCAGAGCGGGTACCGCAGTCCCGGGAGCCGCCTCGAAGGGAGACAGAGCGCCTAGCCTGTAAATGTGCGAAGGCGGAGCCTGAAGGGGGCGGGGCTGCGAGAGGCGGGGCCTGAGGAATATTAAAGAGGGGCGTGGCTAGGGTGGGAAGGTGGAGCTATGAGAAGGTGTGGTCATGTAGGGGCGGGATATGTGGAAAGCCGAGCCTACTGGAAGGGAGGCGGAGCTAGTGAAGGTGGAGCCCGAGTTCCAGGGAAGCAGAGCCTAAGCTTTAGAGGGGTGGAGCTAGTGTCGTGGGGCGGGGACCGAGTTAAAGAGGCCAGGCCTCCTTGGGGAGGTGGAGCCTATGCTCCAAGAAGGCGGAGCCTCCTAAGGGGAGGCGGGCGCGGGGGCGGTGCCGGGGCGGGCTGCGCAGGCGTCCCTTGCACCTTGTTGATTAGTCAGTGCCGGGAGCGCTGCTATGGCGTTCTTCGGACCCGCGGCTCCTCCTCACGCTGTGCTCGAGGCGGAGGCTAGGAGAGGGCCGAGGAGGAGGAGGCGGGCGGCTGGCCGCCGCAATTGCAGAGCCGGGGCCAAGGGAGGCGGAGGCGGAACGGGAGCCGCCGCAGCTAGCCGGGCCGCCTGTAGTGCTCTCCTGGCTTGAGGGCGCCGGGCGCCAGCCATGCCTCGGTGTGGCTGCTGAAGCCGGGCGCCAGCGTCCCCGCCGCTGTGCCTCGCTGTCCGGCTGCCCGCGGCGGGAGTACGGAGCCGCCAGCCAGCCAGCGGTGGCGCGGGCGCGGGAGCGCGGGGCCGGAGGAGGCGGGGAAGATGGACCCGTCGCCCTCGTTGGGCTGCAGCCTCAAGGATGTGAAGTGGAGCCCAGTGGCTATGCCGCTCGACCTGCTGGTCAGCACCTACCGGCTGCCCCAGATCGCGCGGCTGGACAGCGGTGAGTGCCTGCGGGGCGCACGGGTGCCAGGAAGGGTGGGACCCGTGGTGGGGGTGGGGGGTGTTGGAGGGTCAGTGCTCGCCCCTAGCCGTCTAGTTGGCCCAAGAGGCTGCCGCAGCTCTGGCGCGTTGCTCTCCACTCTCCCCAGCAGCGGCCGTCGCCGCCGGGAGAGGTGCAAATCAGAACCCTTGCAGTGCAGTTAATAAGGACACCTTCCTTACATCGTGGAAACCTACAGATAGTAATCTTGGACGCAAGAATTACTCAATCTGGGAATCTTGAAGTTATCTTAGGCAACTTTCTGACGAAAATAATTGGACTCTGGGTGGTATCTTGCTTGGGGTGCTCTCTCCAACCCGCCCTCTCTGTGTTTACCCAGAAGCTGCAGATTTCAGAGAAAAAGCTCCCAGGTGACCCAATGAAAAGAATCTCGTTTCTTGGCGACCTCTTTTTACAGCTCATCTATTCTGTTTAACCCAACAACGAGTGATTTGGGGCTGTGTGCAGAAAATGTCTTTAGCAGAAGTGATGGTATGTTTAAGGTTAATTATTAGCTTACTGCTCTCCCAGTTTAGAAAGAAAAATTAAGCCACTAAAACATATTGATTTGCAATCTGAGCTTTGAACCAAGAAATGCCAGTATTTCCTGAAACTGACCTCGAGAAAACAACCAAGAATCCCCCTCCGCCACCACTACACACACACACAGATTATTCTGCACTGTGACATCTGCAAGCAAATATGTAGTGGCAGTCAAGTGGACACCTTTGAATTGAGAGTTGTGACATTGGACGGGGCTGATTAAATTGCGTCTGGCTTTTTTGCACTATAACCTCACCAGGTTTATCTTCATGGCACTGCAGATGATAGGAAGAAGTCTGGTCTGCTGTACAGGGTAGTGGGGCACCAGGTCGGTAGCAGGCAGGCACATAGACAGAGAGCTGTGGCCACACACAAGCCGGATCAAAATAGGTCTGAGTAGAAGGATGTTATTTTTTTCCAGTGACAGGCACTTGCTTCACTCCTTGTTTTCTAGAGTAAGAGTGTTTCACCTGAGATGTATAAGTGCCCCCAAGAAATTCCTATTTTATTTCTTGCCTGTGGAGTAAAATTAGACATTAGAAACACTGACAAGAGAATTAACATGTAAGAAAGTTTGTAGAAGCTGGAAAACACTGGCGTTCTTGCTGCCCTTGTCTGCTGGAAGCGGTGGTTGTGGTGGGCACTGGGAATAAACTCGTCTTTGAACTAGGAATGAAGTGTGCAATGGTAATACTGTTGAATCCAGGGGAGGACAGATGGCACATTGAAGCATTTCTGCTTGGCAAAGTGTGTCGTGCTTTTAGTATGTATATGAGACGTGTGCGTGCGCCCCTGTGTGTGTGTGTGTGTGTGTGTGTGTGTGTGTGTGTGTGTGTGTGTGTGTGTGTGTGTGTGTGTGTGTTTGCATGTGGGTGTGTGCGTGTGTGTGTTCACAGTTTTACTTCCTCCTCCACTGTGAAGAATTGTGTGTTTTGGCAGGTTGTGACTCTTTACCTTTCCATTCCCAGACCTTCCCTCATTCTGCAAACTCTGCCAAAACTTCTTAGCCAGGCAAGAGAGCATTGCTGCATTCCATGTGAAAATCATCCGGGCTTCCGCCAAGTGCAAAGAGGCCGTGTATCGCCTCAGACATCACTTCTAAAGTTCCATTCTCCACTTTCCTATCCCTGTCATTCAGTCAAAGGATCCACATTAGCACTGAGCTCACCCCACGCTCCTTTTCAAATGAGGATGTGAGCTACAAGTCCTTAACACTGTCCTTTCAAGGCCTGGGATGGATTTGGTCACCATGTGTGACTCTAGTTCTTTGTTGTAAATTCCTCTTGTGATTACCACTTGAGAATCACTTCAGCACACTAAATTCATACTTGTAGCCAGGACTGTCTTATACCTGATTCCTTCATTAACCAGCCCCACCTCCTTTTTATTAGCATTAATTTTAACATCTGCATAATATTCCTTGGAATAGCTATAATACATTATCTATCTGATCCTCTATTGATGAACATTAAGCTGCTGCTGCTGCTGCTCCTCCTCCTCCTTCCCCCCCCCTCCTCCTCCTCCTTCGTACTATTTGTAAGTTCCGAGATTATGAGCATTCCTGTACACAGGTTTGTTTGGGAGTGAGAATGCATTCCTGGCTTGCTCAATGTACAGGCGTCCCTTCAAAACTTGTGATACAGTTGCCTTTGCTCTAGAGACCAAAGGTTATACTCCTGAAAACATAGGCATTGTGAGAATACCACCGGGCCCACATCCTTACTATAGTAGGACTCTTTGTTTACTTCCTAAGTTTTTGCTAATAATGGGGGACAGGGCACGTGTTATTTTAACAGTTCAATTTGGGTAGACTTTAAAAGAGCCAAGTCATAGATTCCTCCCGCAAACATGGCTCACTACAGCGTTGAAGACACGTTAAGGACATTGCTGCCTTATTTTCAAATGCCACAGGAAAACTCTCAGGATCTATAAAGTCTAATCTTGTGTGTGTGTGTGTGTGTGTGTGTGTGTGTGTGTGTGTGTGTTAGCCAGATTTAATGCTGCGAGAACATTTTACACACATGTATGCATGCACACACACTCACAGACATGAAAAGTAGTCATTCTCCAAATCGTTTGTTTTAAAGGAAACCAGAAAGAAATAGAAAATATGCCCCAGAGAGAGGCTGCCTTTAGAGTCCGAGAACACTGGAAAGTTGGATTCATGGGTCTTGCTCACCGGCTGCCTGTTGCATGCAGGTGTGTTTCCACACGTTGCACACGTTGTCTTCGCTCCTAGCAGCCCTGCTTTAAGGACTTGGGGGAGGGAGTGTAGACTCAGAGGTTGAACAGAAGACTGGAAATGAGCAGTGGGATTTCCAGCAGCCTTTGTGCCCCTCAGTGCAGACTGCGCTGCCTCCTCCTGAGAGAAGGGAGTGGGACGGGCCAGGTCTGACTCCTGCTCTAAATAGCCTCACTGTCTCTGAAAGCATAAGGACCAGAAAGTCAATATTTTTAAAACGGTGTAGACATGGAATTAAGTGCTGGCGTCATCCATCATATTTAGATGGCTTTCTGCTTCTCCAAGGAGGGGCTGGGAAGGGAAGAAGGGAGGTTACAGAGGGAGAAAGTTGGAGAGAAGGAAACAAGTGGCATGTGGGGCTCGCGTTTGTTGTATCTGTTCAAATAACTTCTTTGTACAGTTAGTATTTAAAAAGTGTAGCTTGGTAGTACATGAAGAATTTTCCAGTTCTTTGCATGAGCCAGGCCAATTAGATGCATTTAATTTGATATGTCCTATGATGAAAATTTTAAATTACATTTATTTATTCATATGTATATGTGTATCTCTCTTTCTCTCTCTCGGGGTGTGTGTGTGTGTGTGTGTGTGTGTGTGTGTGTGTGTGTGTGTGTGTGTGTGTTTGCACAGGCATACATACCACATTGTACATGTGGATGTTAGAGGACACCCTAGGGGAGTCAGTTCTCTCCAGCTACCATGGGGGCCTGGGGGATGGGCTTCAGGTCATCTGGCTTCGCAGCCAGTGCTGTTACCCACTGGGCCATCTTACCTGCTCTCCAGTGAAGAACTTTACCTTTGAGAGGTAAATACAAAATTGGTGAGACTTCCTAGGTTTTACCTCCCGAGTCTTTCTGGAGACTCTGAAGGAAAAGACTGCAGTTGTTCTCCCTGGGGAGTTGATAGGATGTGTGTGATCAGCAGAGGCCAGCCCCAGTTATTGACTCGGTGACTGTCAGGTATTTTAAATGGTCGTAGTCTTGTAAACTGTTTATAGGATCAGATTCCATGAATTCATTCAGAACCAGGAAGAGGACAGAGCTGCTCCACTCCAGCAGTCCATGCTCAAAACTGGGTCTATGGAGAGCTGTCATCTACTTCTTCTTGCAAAAGTCTTAAGCTTGGAATTTTCTTCCCTCCCCCCTTCTTCCTTCCTCTCTCTCTCTCTCTCTCTCTCTCTCTCTCTCTCTCTCTCTCTCTCTCTTTCTCTTTCTCTCTCTCTTTCCCTTTAAGAACTCGAGTACCCTAAGTAGATTCTAAACTTGTTCTTTAAAACTTTTCCTTCATTTTAAGTGAAAAAAATATGCAACATATTATAAATATCGGTATTTTAAGTTACATCATCATATCTTTCATAAGCTCTAGTAGAATCTGTATTTGATTCCCAGTGTTCCATATTACTTTTATCACATTTGTGTGTGTATGTGTGTGTGTGTATGTGTATGTGTGTATGTGTGCATGTGCATGTGTGTGTATGTATGTGTGTGTATATGTGTGTATGTTTATGTGTATGTATGTGTGTGTATGTTTGTGTGTATGTGTGTGTATGTGTGTGTATGTGTGTGTGTGTGTTGTGTGTGTGTGTGTGTGTGTGTGTGTGTGTGTGTGTATGTGTGTGTGTGTGTGTATGTGTGTGTATGTGTGTGTGTGTGTGTGTGTATGTGTGTGTGAGTGTGTGTTGTGTGCATGCTTGCACCACAGTGAGTGTGGAGGTCAGAGGACAGCTTGTAGAATTTGGTTCTCTCCTTCCACCTCCTGGGTTTAGGAGCTCCAGCTCAGGCCCTCAGACTTGGCAGCAGGCACCTTTACCCACAGAGTCTTTCCCAGCCTTCGATCTTTATTTTAAAGAAGCATGAATAAGTTCTTGAGCTGTTAAAACTTTGTACCTTTTCCTCATGTTCTTAAATCCGTGCTTCTGCCTCCTCGCACCCAGAATAATGTCCTGACTCAGTCTCCCTTAGTGTTCAAAATGGCTTTATTGATCACTCTGTAAAACGTTCTGAAACAAACAAAGCAAATTGGAATACAGCATTTTGTACTTTTTTTTTTTATACCATCAGACTTTTAGATTTTGAAAAATTCCAGATGTTAACAAAGGTGGCCGTATTATTTGTGACAGGTATGCACGGTACTAGAGGTCAGAGTTCGGCGCTAACAGTACTGGGTCTCACTTTTCATCTTCCTCTGTGGGTTCTGAGCTTGGAGGCTTGGCAGGCTTCTGTGGCAAGTCCCCTTATCCACCAAAGCTTTTACCAAACAAAGAACGCAGGGCTGGGAGTGCGGTTCAGTGATGGAGCACTTAGCATGTCAGAGGCCCTGGGCTCATTCCTGAGCCTTCCCCAGAGCACACGGAATTTCCTAAGCTACAAAAAGTGTCACTCAGATGCTGGAGACTTTTACCCCTCAATTTGTGTCAACACTTTCCTTGTTTCCTTTGTGTCCCCACCCAGTGTATTTTAGAAAGATCTGGGAGAAAACAATATTGTATGAGTTACTTGACTTAAGTGAGTGATGCTTTCAATAATTATCTTTGGAAGTAGGAAATATGGAAATGCATTATTCTGTAGCTTTGAAGGTGGACCCTTACAAAGTGTTGCCTTTGCCTTTGAACACAAACCCGGGTTTGAAGAATGCCAATATAGGATAATAAAAAAAATAGTTCAAGGCTTTGTCTTCCAAAAGGAAAAGGAAGTCCTAGGCTGTCTTCAGTCATGGAGAGAAGAAGGCGATCAAGTTGGAGACAGGTAACGAAGACAGCTTGAGTCTCCTACCTCTTTGCATTAGTCACTCTCCACCTCTATGGCCTGGTATCCAACAAAGAAGCGGCTTAAGGCAGGAGAGGTTTATTTGAGCTCGCAGTCTGAGGTGTGCTAGTCACCATGGGAGGAAGTGAGAGCTTTTGGCAGCTGCTCGCTCCCATCCCTACGGATCAGGACTCAGGAGGAGACAATTGGTGACACCCAGATGACTTTCTCCTGGTTCCCTTTGTTTTCAGGCTGGATCCCAGCCCCTAGTGCAGTGCCACCCACATTCAGAGTAAGTCTTTGGCCTGTAGTTGATTCTCTCTGGAAATGAACTCACATATAGAACCCAAGTGCCTCTCAGTAATACCTGCTTATAAATGTCAGAGATCCTTCTAAGTCCATGTTTTGTCTGTGAAATTCATTTAAGTTCTGAAAATATGCTGTGTGATTGACATGAATGGTGGAGTGTTAGCACGCACATGCGTGCCTTGTGAAATCAACAGCATAGAGATGCTGCCCCAGAACATATGTATATGTGCTTATTTTATGGCTTCACTTCTCCCTGGAAGTTCATTTCCAATACAGAGGGTGCATATACAAACCCAGGGACAGAACAATGGTGTTTAATGATGTTGAAGTCGGAATCAGTAACTGCTGTTTTGTAACTGTATGATCTTGGTTAGATCTCTTCATTTCTTTCATTTGTAGGTTTTTCATGAAGGAAAAATAGACATAACCGCCTCCAATGTGTGCTATAAATGATCCTATAATACTAATTCATTAGGCTCAGACTGTGCAATTCCCTGTGAGAATTGTAGTACTGAGAAAAGCTCTGTTCCTCATGGAGGAAACGGTCTGTGTATCTGCTTATTTTGGGCATTAGTGCAACATACTGCAATAGCACATAAGTATTTCCTGTGTATTGCCTCACGGTTTGTATGTGTATCTAAGGTTGGCTTAGGGATGCCTATATGTGTTCAGAGGGAGGCGTCTGCATGTATCGCTGAGCTCGTGAAGGAACCGGAGCGAGGTGTTATGGCCTTGAGAATCAGGAGATGCTCTGGGTGGCTCGGCCTGATTTTTCTGTGATTTACAGGTGTCATAGACATCTGCAGGTTATGGAACGGAGTGAAGTCTTTATCAGTGAGAAATTGTGGTGAATGAACCATGATTGGGCTGAGAGGCCGGACCAAAGGTCAGGGAGGGATTCTTAACTGAATCAGGGCCACATGTGGGTCTGTCCAAGTGGTACCAAAGCAAAGGGCTAGACATTCGAACATCTGCAGGTGTCTTTTCACAGTTTGGGCTATGGGTGACCTTTTTTAGTGGCTGTGGTTAGTTCTGAATGCCAGGTAAATGATAAGAAAGCCCATTTCACGTGCTCTCGTTCAGGGTATACTCTTCACTTTCTCCCAGTTCTGATATATCCTGCGTGCTGGCCATGTCTGAAAATGGCGACCTCGGGATGGGGGAGGATGTTGTCTTAGGCAGTGGACAGGGATAAACCCTTAGATCCGTGAGTCGAGGGTGGGCACAGCCACTTTAGTGTCGTTGTTTTTTAAGTACCCTGGCTGTTTTGAAAGTTTTACATGAAACCCATTTCCACACCGGCATTGAGAATCTGGGGAAGTGCTTGAATGTTGCTAGCCTCTGTCTCAGTTGAAGAGGGCGTATTTTGGGTCTCTCTCTCTCGTTGACGGCCTTACTAAAATAGCCAGTTCTTGTAGGCCAGCTTGTAAAGTCATTTATTTTTGTTGGCTCTTCCTGAGGGATCTGTCTTTTCACTTCCTAAGCCACAGCTCGTGGAAGACTCATAACCCCCCTCTGGTCTTAGCAGGACCCTCAGTCTTTAGTACACCAACTCTTGTGTACAAATGAAAGGTAACTTCCACTCACAGTTCACATATTTCGTCATTCGTAAAGAATAGTGAAAGGTTTTGAATTTCTGGAGATTAACTCTTTCCTGGCATATTCTCACATGAAAAGCCTCCCCCACTTCCCTACCCACCTCTACTCTGAAATCCACAAGAACCTTTTCTCCAACTGCAGGTTAAAGATACCCAGAGTTATTACTATGTCTCGGCTCCTAGCACAGACCCCGTCCTGCGGGAAGCTGAGTAAGCACTTAATAAGTGAATGAGGAAATTTCAGTGTTAAGAACTGTGTGGCCTGAGACAGGCCTGCAACAGCCGTTAGTTGTAGTATTTTAAATAAATTCTCTCAAGCAATTGCAATTTATTTTCAGGGTAAATAAAAAGTTGCTGGATGAGTAAACCACGTGCTATGCTAAAATGAGGGTGACTGTACATGTTGCACTGTCCATGCCTTTGAATTTTAACTTTGATGTCATTACGCTGCTCACACGGTCCCCATGTGCGTGCCTCAGAGTGCCGGAATCTTTGAGACTAGTCATCACTTGGAGAAAGGAAGGCCCAATGAGGCAGTCATCTGTTCAGTGACCCAGGGTCTCACCATGGACACTAGCAATTTTATTTCTAAGCAAAGCAAACCACTTGGTTGAAATGTGCTACAAGACTGTAATTGCTAATTTGGTACAGTTGTCTCTTCCTAGAATAGCCACAAGACTGACTGTAGTGTCTTAATCCCAGACAATGAGTTTCCTTTTATGCCCTTGAAGGAGTATTCTGTGGAAGGAAAAGTACTCCGAAGCCCTTCGCAGCACTGTGATGCATTGCCTCACAAGTATAGGCAAGGCATCTCAATCGATTCCCAGACTGAAGTGGTTAAACACCGCTTGGGCTTTGGTGGCTTAATGCTTGTTTAATAAATACCATATTGTTGAATTTACAATGCAATATGAATTCCCAGCACTGTGGAGACACTTGTTATTCTGGGTAATACTGACCATGCGCTGCAAGTTACTGAGTTCAAGCCTAGTAACAGCACAGAGGAGAATGCAGTTGTTTTCAGTAGTTTCGGTATAGATCCCTGGGAAGAGTTCAGATATACTGTGTCTGCTGCCTTATTTTCTTAACTCACTGGAGAAAAACTTCCTCAGCCAGACACTTTCTTTCCCCTTTATTAAGACGATAGCTTCTTTAATACCAGACTTCATGATGTTAGAAATGAAACTCAGGGGACTAGATTTACATACTCAGAATAGCTGGCAAGAGTCACCCCCTTTCTGTAACACCACTGTTTCTAATCATGTGTACCCCCATGTAGACAGTTACAAGTACTGGTTATTGGAGACTGCTATCCATTCTTAAAAAGGTTAAAGAACTCCCTGAGAAAACCTTGCATAACACATGAACGCCCACCTCTGCTGGTCCAGCTTCTTCCACAAGTGATGCTCACTTCGGAGCACCGTTCTCTTATAGTCACAGTGGACCGCAAGAATGGTCAGAACCACGGAATGAAGGTCTCCATCCCCTTTCATTTCTGTCCTTGGTCTTATGGCCGTGGGTCTTCCATCACAAACTGTTTTGGGCGTTCATGTTTAGGATATCTCAGCATTCATTTCTACCTTGGGGCCAACGTCCCACAAAATCAGTCAAGCTCCAGGCCCAAGTTAAACAGCAACTTAGCTGGGAGAGAGGCACATGTGTGTATGTGAGATAGAAGTGCTCTAGAAGGTTCAAATTACCTACTTAAAAATAACAAGTCACAGGAAGCTTTATTAAGAGGCTCCCTTATTTTTTTTTCTGTTTATTTTGGTCTCGTGTTTTGGCCAGTTAAAATGGAGCCAGAGTAGACAGGTTCGGCAAAAATTTCAGAAGCTCATTTATCCTGGTTACTGTACATCAGCCAAGGTTAATTTCAGTCATGTCGAACTACGCGCGCACGCACAGAGTGACTTACGCAGCATGGACGAGCCTTTCTCTATGTTGTCAGGGCTGACATGCTAGACCAGAGTTGAAGACTTACACTGTTGCCGCCTTTTTGCTCTGTCTCCTTCAAGCTGTTGTTTCTGTCAAGGTGACCTCATGGTTCCGAATGGCTGCTGGAGCCCTAGCTGTTGCATCCCATGTAGCAAGAAGGGCAAAGGGTATTTCCTCCTAGCTCCTCACCGCCTTTCACTGACGTCTTGTTGGTCAGGGCTTTGGCACTTTGACGTAGGAGAACACAAAGGCAGAGAGTCTGACCTGTATCCAAAGGTGCTGTGGCAGGAGATGGACGCCCATTAGAGACGTCTGTTACTCAGAAAGCTTTTAAAACAGCCCAGCTCCCTGACGTCTCCCTTGCATTTAAGAAGCCTGTTTGTTGTTTGTTTGTTTGTTTGTTTGTTTGGGGGTGGGGATAATTAGAGCTTACTCATGTTAGGTAAGTAATCTCCCATCAGCTACATCCTCAGCAAAGAAACCTGTTATTAGAGCTGAAAGAGCTGTATGAGAAGCACAGGGAGAGCTGTGTCTGTAAGGAACGGTGGTCACACAGCCACCACTGCTTGCCCTGGCACAGTTTTCCCATTTTCCCTCTGTCTTGATAAACTTGTGGGAATAACTGTATAACTCTTGAGAGAAGCGTTTCCCTACTCTGGTCCTTTTGGAAAGAAAGGTGTGATAGCTATATTCAAAGTAGTATTTTCTATTTTCATCATCATAGGAAATTTGGAAAATATAGAAGAAGAAGGCAGAGTGGATATTGGCTTTAAACTCAGAGGGCATATTAACTGTTACGTGACAGTTGGTATTAGGCAGGTACGGAGTGTAAGGAGCAGATAAGAATGTGAAAGCAGGACCAAACTGCCTCTCCGTCAGCTACACACTCTGCTGCACTCTACTTTGTTACTGCTGGAAGGGAAAACTGCTAAGATTAATGGGCTTCTGTCTTAGGAGTGATCATTCGTTTTTCGACCATTTTCCTACTGAGAGATACTCCCTTTGAGTATGCTGTCTTTGAGAACATTTTTGTACTTAAATTGGTAGTTTCTTATCACATCATTGTTTGAGGCTCCCACCCAAAAAAGTTCATGAGTGTTGGTAAGTTGCATCAGGAAACACTGAGACTGTGACAAGTATGACTGTCACTTCACACGCCACCGACTGTCATAGTCATTTCTTAGTCTTTGCTAATTTAGATAATTAAAAAAAAGCATGCCTTTTTTCATTTGTATTAATGTTTCTTTGGTTACTGTTAAGTTAGCCTCAGTAATATATTTTTGTGTGAACTTCCTGAGATTTTTGTTAATAAAACTTTTGTAAAGATCTTGTAATCAAAATAACAAAAAAATCATAACTTTATACTGGTTTCTATGGGATGTTTATGGGATAATCTCAAATTTCATAGGGGCTAATCACTTTCTAAATTTTCTTTCTGTTTTTCTTCTGTTATTAAGTAGCTGTTAGCTCTGATTTTGCAGTTGAATAGTCATGATGAGTTTAGAAATACTGCATGTATTGTTTTGTGCATGTAGTCCGTAATAACACACCCAGACTGATGTTTGGGCCAGTTACGTGAGCCAGACTGTCACTGCTTCAAAGTGTTACAGCCAGGAGTCTAAACACTGGTACTCAAGGCTGAATGATAGAAATTCACGGAGCACTGCAAGTCATGGGGACAAGCTAATACAAGAGCTTGAATGTCATTTGTCTTCTGGTGGACATCTGTGCAAAATGTCTTCCCATGCAGTCTGTGGAGAAGGCAGTTGGAAGAGTCTGTCTCAGTTCTCTCTGTATGGGCCAGTGACTGACAGGAAATGATATTGTCTCAGTCTGCCAACTTGCACTGAAGGCCTTTATTAGCGACTTTATCTATCAGCGTGTGGAGGTGACAGTTGATGAAAGAATATCTTTTATTGCCAGAGGAAGAGCCTCCCAATTACTACACGGTGGATATGGTAGCTCATTCCAGTCTTGCCGTGTCTCATCTTTTGCTCTCCCTTCCATCCCCATGCTCTGTTTTTCTTTGATTCAACTGGAAGATAGTAATCTGAGTATCTTATGTAGAGTTGAATGTGGAGCCTAGAGAGTGGGGAGGGAGGAAGATGAGTGTGCAGTAAGTGCTGGTGTCATGTAGAATCTACTGTCCTAATTCATCCTTTACACCAAGCCCTCCCACCCTTGAAACCTTGTCTGTCCATAGCCCTTAGTCATGGTTCTGTTGCTGTGACAGCAACAGCACGATCAAGGTTTAGTTCATCATGATCATGGCAGGGAGCATGGCAGCAAGCAGGCGTGGTGTTGGAGAAGTTGCTGAGAACTGCATCCCGATCTATAAGCAGAGAGAGACTCTAGGCTTGGTTTAGGCTTTTGAAACCTCAAAGGCCCAGTGCCCAGTGACACACTGCCTCCAACAAGGCCATACCTCCCAATCCTTCTAATCTGTTCAAATGGTGTCGCTCTTTGGTGACCAAGCATTCAAGTTTATCTATTGGGCACTCTTATTCAGACCACCACACTGTGGTCTACTTGAACATCCAGTGTGTGCTCTTCATACTTGCTTTCTATTCACCCTGTATCCCCATTTACCCAGACATGTACACAGTTCTGTCACTGTTTAATAAAAATTGAGTCTTCGGATTAAAGGTGTGCACTACCACAGATGGCTTCATTCTCTTTTTGGTGATAATCCTGGTGATTAGCTCACCAACCCTCCCTCTGTGTAAAGTTATCGATTACTGTTTCCTCAGGATCTTCTAGTTTACGCCTCTTCCCCTCAGCCATCCCTCATACCAGATGTCTTCCTGAGTGTTGTAATGTCTCAGTCAAACAGCGAAATCTGAGGGCTGGGGGGATAACGGGTCTTACGTCAGATCAACTGGAGTTGATTTAATGAGAAGATGAAGTCCAGAAAGTCCATCCCAATCTTATTTTGTCACAGAAATATGGGACCCCATTTCCCCAAGTCAACGTAAACTTAGTGTGAGCTGTCCTTGCCAGCTCAATGCATGCAAGTGAAGTAAGGTCTTATTGCTATGCCAACTTGCATTTCTTCTCTGTAAATCGTACATGTCTCTCTCTCTCTCTCTCTCTCTCTCTCTCTCTCTCTCTCTCTCTCTCTCTCTCTCTCTCTGTGTGTGTGTGTGTGTGTGTGTGTGTGTGTGTGTGTGGTGTTTATATACTAAGGTATGTGCATGTGTAGGGCAGAGGGTCCTAGGCATTGGAGTCAAATCCTCAAGCTGGACAGCATCTCTGGCCACTACATCATCTCACTGCTCCTCTAGATAGGGTTTGTATTCTCTGGGGGATATTTTTATTTACATCTATCTGCTGACTTTGCATTATTCCATTTAACATGTTTTAGATAGACAATCTCTTGTTTTGTTTTTAATCCTGATTAAGGATATCTACCTGGAAACATAGATTGTGCATGTAGTCCTTTAGATTGTTTAGGAAGATTTGAACATTTCAAATTTGTCTTCAGTCCATCTGGAATTAATTTTTGCATATGATGTAAGATTTCTATTTTCTTACAGGCTGCTGTTATGTGAGCCCAGTTATTTAAAAAAAATCTGTTTACTACTGATACGAACTATCTTTGTTGAATTTATTTTGCTTTTTAACAATAGGGAAACACACTTGAGCCACACCTGTCTTTTAGAGATTTCCCTGGGCTGTGTTCCAAGAACATTAAAGGTTAATGAAATCTGAAAACAATCTCTTTATTCACTAAAGAAAAGTCATAGAAGATCTGTCTCTCTAGTATCGATGTGTTCTTCTCATGCAGTAGCCACGGGAGACCCAATAGTTGTTTGTGCAAGGAAAAATTAAATTCCTTTTGAAGCAGGGTTGCCCTGGTGAGGTTTGGAAGCGATAGGAACTTGTAAAATGCCGTCTGGAAGCAGAACCCAGATGCTTTGGCAGTAGGCTTTCTCCAGGGAAGAGTTTGTCTTAAATTCTTTACTAAGCTACTGTGAGTGTGTTTGCACACTCTGTGTGTGTGTGTGTGTGTGTGTGTGTGTGTGTGTGTGTAAGAGAAGGGGTGAGGGAGGAATTGTAAGTTAGGAGGGGGGTTGCAACTTGTACTGGCTTTTAGATTCTATAGTTAAGCGTGTGCTTCTGTTATTTTTGGTACAAACAAGGGGCCCACGCTGGCACACTGTTCTTAATGGTATATTTCTGCCTCCCTTGGACTCCACAATGACCTACCCTTGTTGATTTCTAAAGGTTTAAATTCCCCTTACATTTTGTTTCTCTACCCCAAAATCGTTGTTAACATTGCCTCATACCTCAGTTTCAAACTTCATAGCATCTGAATAAATGATGCAAGGGAACTCAGAGTCGTGACTGAAACTTTGTCTATTGCCTATGTCTTGTGTAAAGTTCCAGCAGACTCTCGACCCTGAGTTCCCTGAGGAACTTTTGGAAGGAGGAATAGAACGTACTTACATTTTTATTTCCTTCTAGATTTGTACTTCTAAGCTGCGAGCAGAAATTCAGACTTCCCCTCCCATCATAGGTTACACAGGGACTAGTGTTGATGTCCCAAATGATAGATTAGAAGTCCAAGTGAATGACTCTCCCCAGGTTTGTTGGGATTACATGATACGTGCACACGTGCACTCCCTTCATTCTTCACTCTACAGTGTTCTAGCAGGTCTGGGCAAGACAAATATCTTGACTCCAGAATCTCTCCTTTCCCGCTATAGCTCAAAGGATTTAGAGACTTTTAAATGGTTTTCATATATATATATATATATATATATATGCATGCGTGTATGTGTGTATGTAGTATGTATATATGTATATATGTGTATGGTATGTATATATGTATATATGTTGCATGCAATATTAAAAAACAATCCATGCTATCGCCGGCTACACTCTAGTAACACAGTTCCCTCTCCCCCATTGGCTGCTGCAAGCCCCAGTCTTCCCTGTTCACCTGCCTCCGAACCCGCTGTACCTTCCCAACCATCCGTCCTCTGCAGCTGTCACAAATCCCCATAACCCAGTGAATCAAAACTCTAGAGGCTTGTAACTTATCAGTCAGATTTATATCACTAAATTCTCAACCCACAAACGCCCATACGGTGAACTCAGAGCCAATTGATATTGATACAAGCTGTCCGCCTACAATGGACGAATTGTCCTGTATTATTCTATCCCTTCTAGGATATTCTTAGCTACCTGTGGCTATTTAACGCCATGTGGATCTGGTTCATCCTCTTCTTCCTCCATCTTCCCTGTCCTTCTGTCCCTCTCTGTCCTGTCTCTGAAATTCTCAGCCCGCCTTCTTTTTTCACTGCCTAATCACAGACCCTGATCTTATATTACATCTGCCTTCACCTGCATATTGACAGGAATACATATATATATATATATATATATATATATATATATATATATATATATATAATGGTTTTACAAACCTATCAGGTGGATACTTTCATCTCATGATTGTCAAATATATATATATATATATTATATATATTATATATATGTGTTATATGAAGTTGTGTTCATACAAGTATATATTCTAGAGTTTTCTAAGGTTCTGACTTCACACTTAATTCTTAAAGGCACCTCCAATCTAAGATTATATCTGTTTGTATTAGCTATATGGGAAGAAATTGTACTGATGAAAACAACATAATGTTGAAATTTTGTTGGTGGATCATTGAGATTTAGTTACACTATTTCATCAAAAGCTATTTGAACTTTCCATGTGTTGTAGGAACATATCCCAAAGTGGACGTAACATATTCATCAATTCTGAAGTTCATGTTTTTAATCAGAATATGTTTTATAATTAGTGGTGTGACGTAGTTAAAACAATGGCGTCTCCTCTGTCTTAGTTGTTGTAAAATAATGATCATCTTACATCTGGGATGTTAATGTCCCAGATGGCATGAATTATGGTCATCCTATGGAATATCTTTCTGATGAGTCCTTCAGTATTCAGAGGAAACATGGGAAACAAAGGTAAGAATGCCCCAGTAGAGGATAGCTATAACCTAAATTGACGTTGTCCCTGAATCATCCATCTCTAATGGGGAATGCTATGATGTAGATCTGGGATGTCTCCCAGAGGCCCTCTTAAAGACCTAGGCCTCAGCTTGGTGCTGTCAGGAGGCCATGGAAACTGTAAAAGATAGGGCCTGATGAAAATACTTCAAGTTACTGTGCTGGGCCACGTTGTAGGATCCTTTCCTGCTGTTTTGCTTCTGGATACAGACAGAATGATTTTATTTTCTGTATGCTTGTGCCATGATGGGGCCTTGCCATGGGCCCCAGAACAACAGGGGCAACCAATGAAGTAGACTCTCCAAGACTGTAGACAAATGTAGCCTTTTGTTATAAGTTAGTCATTTCAAGTAAGTGTTTTTATAGTAACAGAAAGCTAAGAAGAGGGAAACTGTTAGGTAAGGGGTGTGTGTGTGTGTGTGTGTGTGTGTGTGTGTGTGTGTGTGTGTGTGTGTGTACATCTGTGCGTGAAGGTCAGAGAACAACTCTTGGGAGATGATTCTCTCCTGCTACCTTGTAGGACTCGGGGATGACACTCAAGTGCTCAGGCCTGCACTCAAGTGCTCCTCCCAGCCCCTCAGAGCCCTCTCACCAGCCCAAGGATTCCTTTTGGTATAACATACACACAAACATACACACAGTGTAGTTGAGTGGGTACATCCCATCCCAAATAAAGATATGTCTAAGTCTAAATCCCTTCTTATGTTCCCTCACTTAGATAAAGTCTTTGCAGATGCAATTGACAATCATGAGACGAAGGCTCCACCTGATAGGTTTGTAAAACCCTTAGTAAGCATCCTTGTAAGAGAAAGAAGGAGAACTGAGCGAGATTTGGAATGCAGTGGGCAGTGTGACCATGGAGGCAGAAACTGGAGAGTTTCCATGTAAGTCAGGTTTACTGGTGCCATTAGAAGGGAGATGAGGTGGGAAACAGAGGTAGAAAACTCATAGGAATGGTCCTGCTGAGTAATGAAGTTTGGATTTGGCCTCCAAAATGGGGAAGGAATGAATTTCTGTTGCTTTAGATTATCCAGTTCATAATAATTTATTATAGCACTCCCAGAAAACTGCTGTGCCTATCCGGACACTCAAGCACTCGGACACTCACACACAAGTTCTGTTGGCCCATAGTTAAGTAATGCTAGGTTTTTAAAAATAGAAGTTATAAATATAGACGCACATAGACTTTACCCTAACATCCATCAATAGGATGTGCGAGTGGGAGTATGGTAGGCGGTTTACACAGTGCTATTCATTTATAAGCTGTGGATCCTGCAGTTGCTATCTGATACACACGGTACCAAGAGCTGGGAGCACAGAGATAAACAAACGTGGAGCCGACCCAGAGGAGGTTCGCAGGGCCGCCCGCTAGGTGCAGTCTTAGACAGTTAACTCTTACCCCTGAGACAGAGAGAGGGAAATGCTTCATCTCAGGGTCAGTTAATTTTGCCTAGGACTCTTGAGCAGCCATTCAGAAGGCATCATTTGACCAGTGAGCTAGTCATCAAAGCATGAATAGAATTTTGCTCTGTTTAGAACAGGCAGAGTTGTATTCCTGACAGAGCTTCAGAGCAACCGAAACACAGGCATCTGAGAGAGGAAATGAGGCCCTACAGACAAGTTGGAAACAGATTTCGAGGAGCTGTAGCGTACTGAAATTTGGGGTTCACCTGTGGCAACACCAGTAGCCCATAATGTTGAGCTACGTCCAAGACACAAGTGACACTAGATGCATTGGTGAGTGTCAGTGTCAAAACTGCAAATAATGCATATTATAAGAGTAGGCAGGCCACACAGGTCAGAGAAAAGTCTCAGAATGTAGTCGGAGAACATGAAAGGGCTGCAAGGGTAGAGCTGTCTAGATTTGTTTTTTATGAGGATTGTTTTCTTGGAACATCATTTATAGCAATACAAGGCAGGGGTTGAGAAAGAATATTTGGAAGCCATAGGATTATATAGTGAAGAAAACATGTGGCCTGTAGCCCAGAGCAGGTGTGGAGAGCCATGCAGAAGGTGAATGGCGCAGACGTGCAGCCGAGTCTTGCCATGTGACTGGATATGTGAGTGGGGAAGAAGGAAGCTTTAACTAGACCCAAGATTACTGACTTTGTGCCAGTTCTGTATCAGAAATGACCAAAAAATAGGCTGCAGGTTAGTGTTAGCAACAGATAACTCCAGAAGGTCCGGGTTTTCAAACAGAAAAGATTAGGCTGTGGATACAAGGAAAGATAAAGCCTATGGCCGTTTGCGCCACTCAGTCCCCAGCGCTCTGAATAACTGAATAAAAATTAAAGGAAAAACTAGTGGTTTATGGATTTCTCACAAATTGGCTACTCCCTGCCCTCCTCCCCCCCATTCCTCCTCTCACCGTAGGCCCCAGGTTTGGAATCCCCATAACCGTGCGTCCACACTGTTGAAGCAGGAGACTGAATAGGTCTCCTTGGTCCCTTAAAGCCTCTCTCCGGAAATGATGTAGCTCAGATCCCCGATACGTGTCATTGTTAGTGGCTGGTTCTCCTGCCACGCTTCCAAGAGTCGTATCACCATGTGTCAAGAATGATTCCAGATCAGTGATGGTGGAGCTTCAAGAAGACGGCATGATTCTCCGCAGCCAGGCACAGGTATTTTAGGGAAGTTACATTTAAATGTTGAAGCGTCTGCATCCCGAGAGTCCAGGGTTAGACAAATGGTAATAGAGGATTGAATGGAGTCATTACAAGTCAAGTGAGCATAGTTATGAATAACGTGGACCAGGTGTGAATAGAGCAGCTCAAAGGTGGAAAAAGGCCAACCTTAGTAAGCTGCAGCTACGACTGCTGAGACCCCGAAACCCTATATGCTCTGTAGCAGCTGGGTACAACTTTAAAATTTTATCTAATGGCTGCCATCGGGTTGAATGAATCACTTAAACAGAATGTGGCTTTTGTAGACTCCAGAATTGCTGACTGGCATTTAGTGATTTAAAAGGTGCCTTTAGATTTTGCAGTACGATCCCAGCCAGTTCCTTTTACCCCAGCAGGAAAGACGATGCCTTGCAAGGGGTCGCTGCTGTAATGTGGGACAGAAGGTCAGTTATATGTTGATTCATACTAAGATTGCTGAGTCCTCAGAAAATTAGAATGCCTTCTTTTTCCCCTGTCTCTGCCTCAGACAGCAAGATAGGCTTTTCCTTGCTGTAATGCTGTTCTTTTTATAGCTTCAGTTACTGGCAGAGGGAGGTAGTTAATAGCAGTTTTCCCCATTGGCTGAGGTTCAGACATCAGACTTACATTTCCTATCCTCCATTCTCTTAAAAGGTTCTTACACGTTTGCTTACCTGACCTCCATAGGGGGTCTATACTAGAGTATTCGCTTCTAAAACGTTTTGTGTGCACACATGTAATTAATCACTCTCACCAAATTAACTCTCCTTCCTTCAAAATTGTGTATTTATCAGAAAAATGAAGAAATAAACCTGGCCTTACTGCATGCCACCATTTTTTTTTCCTGATAGAAATTCTCATGTATCATGTAGCTGAGGCTAGCTTCAAACTCACTGTAGCTGAGGCTAGCTTGAAACTTACTGTGTAGCTGAGAATGACCTTGAACTCCTGATCCGGGCTCCTACCTGTTAGACAAGCACGCTACCAGCTGAGCCACATCCCAGCCTATTGTCACCTTTTTAATGGGTAGCGTGAAGCGCTGTGCCAGCAGTGACGGTAAAATGAAAATTCCAGTTGGAACAAACAACATTTTGTTAACTTTCTACTTTTTGGTAGCACTGTACTGAGGCATGGGGAGAAGTTTAAGTAGGAAGCTAGCTTTTACCTTCTGTGCATGCATATATACACACATTTTTACCTTTTACCTTCTGTGCATGCATATATACACACATTTTTAAAAAGATGGAATAGCTATACATTTATGGAAGAGAAGGACCTTCACCAAAGGACTCACGTGAACACAAAACAGGAAAACCATGGTTAAATACCACACAATGAACTTCATAGCTATCACACTGACCTATCAAGAAAGCATACCAGAAGCAGAATATATATTCTAAAAAATACTTGGCTTTCGTGCAGTCTTTAGAACAGGGTCACCATTCCTTGCCAATGAAGAAGGAGTAAAAGTTCTGCTTTGTTACCCACATATTTCCATTATATATTTAAATTTAATCTCAGTGTTAATATTTAATTGAGATTCTTCATGAATGGAATATACACAAACAATTCGCTTTTTACTTGATGCCAGGTGTATCTGTTTACTCCAGCTTACAAGAGAGAAAATTCCAGCTATTCCAGTAGCGAGTAAGGCCAGGTTCCTACCACCACCCCGCTGACAGGTAACCTCAATGCTTACTGATAGAGCTGTTGATAAATTCCCTCGGTCTTCCCAAGGCGCTTAATTTCTTTTCTCAGGATTGACCCCTAATGCCCCTCAGAATCCATGATACTAATTCTGAGATGTTAATTGAGTGCTAATTAATGCATTTACATTAATTTTAAAGCTGCCACTAGCTTAAGAACACAAGCTTTTAGCTTCTTGACACCAGCATAGGAAACTGTGAAACACAATGATCGTGTATTCTCCAAGTCAGCTAAGCCATTGGTGTTTACACCTGTGGAACAATTACAGTTCACATTTACTAAGGACTGATCATGGTGCTGGCAAGTGTTCAGTTTATATACATGATCTCAGTGACTCCTTAGCGTAGACCTGACATAAGCGAAGTCAGTGGCTGGAAGCACTTTGCGAACCCAAACGCAGCTCCAGCCTGCCTCTCCCAGCTCTCGTGCTGGCCAGTGGTCCTCCCTATACCTGTCGCGCTATGCAAACTAAGACAGTTTGTGGTCAGTTGTCTCTATGAGAAATTGGACCTCTCTAGGTGAACGTAGCCAAAATAGGTAACTGATGGAAAGTACCACAAGGAGCTCATAGGACAGGAACTGAAGTGAACATTGAGGTTCCCAGTGCTTGAAACATTTGTCTTCTCCCACCCTGTCCTCCCCACCAGGAAGGGCTAGATAGTAGCATCTAGCAAAGTAATAAAGAGGAAGGCGGCAGGTACCAATAACAATAGCTTTTATTTTCCTTCTTGGCCTTTAAAACACACATTCCCAAATTGTCCTCTGTGGTCTGTGTATGATGTCTACACATAAACACATGTATACAGCAATAGCCTTCACTTACCACGGGATGAGTCTTGAAACTCCAGCCTTCTTCCCAGTGTGGCCCTCCTTCTAGTTTCATGTATCATAGCTCGTACCCATAGTTGGATCCCTTCTCTGACTGGAGGGCAAGGTGCTTCATATCATGATGAAATAGCAACACTGGAATCAAGCAGACCAGGCTGGTACCGGCAGAGGTGACAAGAACCTGTCATGAGCAGGCACATGACCGTACTTAGCTTCTATTTCAATAGTCAGTAGATTCCTCCTGCCCCAAACACACCAGGACCTGACGATTTTTATGCTGTTACAACGTTAGTGGTGATTCTTGCCCAGCATTTTAAAGCTGTAAGAAAGCAGCAGGTGAGCATTAGAATGCTCCACATGATGTTCAAGTGGTCATGGATAGATGCACACTCCTGATTAAAGCCAAGGACTCGGACTAGCTAGAATGTTCTGATGCTGAGGAATGTGGACACCCCCAGGTAGGGTAGATCACACAGTAGATGCTACTAAAAGTGGAAAGACTTATCTCACTTTCTTATTTTCCATTAAAATAAGGGGATAACATTTGAAGTGTAAATAAAGAAAATATCCAATAAAACTATAAAAAAATCTTTATTAGATAACATTCACTGAATAGTGACCTTTTTGTTGTATGTGTATTGAGTGGCGTTAGCAGTGCCCTGTGACCTGAGCGCTAATGCAGGCCTCTCAGAATTGCAAGTAGTTGGAACAAGTGACACTAGTCTGACCTCACTTGTTTAAGACTCTCCTACCAAACAGTTTGCTACGGGTCTGAGGTTGGCACCTATGGTACCTAGCTTCACTCTGGCCTGCAGATAGATGGTCTATATAGATGGCATTTCACTGGAAGATGGCATACTTATTCACATACTTCTACAGTTGCTTTTGTACTATAGCAGATGTAAGCAGAAACTATGTAGCCCTATAATATAGTCCACCAAGCCTAGAATCTTTGCCGTCTACTCACTTGACCAAGTTGACCCTCCCTCATCTTAAGCTGTTTGTTCTTAGCCACTTACCTTTAGTGGTCACTATGGATGGTGGCTACATGTCTGCAGATGTTGCAAGGCTGACAGGATTGTATATGAGCCTTGTGTATGTTCACTTAATATATGATAGGTCTGGAACAAAAGACATCCTAAAATAAGCCCGTTCGGGAATATGGTGTTACAATCACTTATAATCCATGTTGCTATTATCTATTTGCAGAGTGGTATAATTTTATAGGCCAGGCTTTCACATCCCCTCTTGTGGGATACCCAGACAAGACAGACTAAATTATTTACTGTAACAGCACAGAGCAGAGAACCAGAGTCACTCACCCCATTTGATGCAGCAAATCATGCAATTCCTTGGGTCACCTATGTTTTCATGAAAACTAGAAATAAATTGAGAGCATGCTTGTGATGTGTAAGGCAGGTCAGAGGATCGAAGAAATGCAAGGCCCTGCCATCACGGAATGTTGACATTGAGTGCTTTACCTTTACTATTTGAGTTACGTCTCTCTTTTTAAAATGCCGTAATAGATTAGAAGATTGAAGGAAACCTGAATCTCTAGCCATCTTGGAAGGTAACCATTCAGCTTTTTTTTCTTTGCCATAAAACAAATAGGTTACACTTTATAGAGGTCGTCAGTTGACTGGTGTAAGAAAGAGTTCTATTGCTATGCTACCTCTCCTGCATGGGGGATGGGATTGCTCAGTGGTAGAACTCCACTGAGGAACATGCCTAAGGCCATCAGGTTCAGTTCACAGCAGAGAGGGAGGAAGAGAGAAAGGGTTTTCCCAATTTAATAAAGCCGAGAAAACTTGCTTACATTCTGGGGCGAAGGAGCATATGCCATAGGGTTATGGATGACACATTTATTCAATGAATGGCTTTGATTAATAGACTTTTAAACATACAAAAGGAAAAATTCAAAACTAGAGAATTTAGCTGAATGTGTGATGTGGTGTAGAAAATGGATCTCTCCTAAAGCTGTGTGGATTGAATTCCAACGTGAGAGAAATTCTTAGATCTGGCAACAGATGTTCTCCTTTAGAGTCTTTGGTGACAACGCTGGAAGATTAGTCTGTAGACTTGATATACATGATCAGAAGTCCATTCACTGCTTCCTACTGAGTGTAAATCAGGTGGTGGAGGTTGCATTGTGGTTGTCAAGGAACAGCATATACAGTTAAAAGCAGCTAAGTTGCCTGTAAGTGTGTTCTCTGAGTTCAGTGCAGCCACGGCTACTGACAGCTGGGACAGTTGAGCCCTGACCCTTTAACCAGACACTGTGGCTCTCTTGGGACTATGCTTGGGAACACTAACCAGGGCTAGACTGGTGTGTGTGTGTGTGTGTGTGTGTGTGTGTGTGTGTGTGTGTGTGTGTGTCTGTGTGTCTGTGTGTCTGTGTGTCTGTGTGTCTGTTTCTGTGTGTGTGTGTGTGTGTGTGTCTGTGTGTGTGTGTGTTTGTGTGTGTGTCTACATGCATGTACTATATACACAAACTGTTTCATTATTTCAGTAGCATGGGGATTTGATCCTTACTTTTGTACCTAGAATCCTCAGAGGAATTGCAGGAGGCTGGGTGATCGTGTTCATGGCCATCAGCTTAGGAATCCTACAAGCCACGTGCTGGGTCCACAGTGATAGCAGAATGGGAAACAGGAGGATTGCTGCTTTGTGCATCAACTTTTTCTGTCTCTGTTGTTTGGGAGGTCATTATTTTGAACCAATCAGAGGTGGATTACAACCCTCATTCTCTCTAGTCACCAGGCGAACCTGGAAAGTCAAGAAACTTTTCTGAAGTTATGTCCTTTCCTAGGACATTTCAGCATCTCATTTTGTCCAGGATTATCCCAATGTGTACCTCTGGTGCCAGTGGAATGATTTTTAGAGCTCCCTTTCACTCTCAGGAGTGTCTTGGTGGGTGACCCAGCAGGTAAAACACTGGAGAACTGGAACCTGGACCCCTAGCATCTCTGCGAAAGCCAAAGAAAGTGTGGGAGGCACGTGTAATCCCAGCATGCAGGAGACAGACAGGGATTCCTGGGCCAAGATTACTTGCTAACTACCTACCCAGAATTGGTGAGCTCCAGGCTCACCAGGAGCCCCTGACTCAATGTAGTAGAGGATGACGGAGAAAGACACCTGACTTTGATGTCAGGTACACAAATCCACACAGGTACACATACGCTTGTGCGTATAGACATGCATACCACATCACTCATGCAGATAACAGTGTCCGGGGTTGGGAACACTTAGGCTTTCCATTTATAGAGGAGAGCCTCCATCTTCTTCGTGTCACAGAGATAAAATTAAATACTGTAAAAATACAACTGTGTTTATATTTCCTGGCATAACATGGCTCTGCTGCTGAAATAATGTGAGTGTAATTTTATTCTATATTACCTCACTCATCTTTGATACATGAATTAAAGTTAATACCATATGGCGTCGTTCAGGGCTATTATGTGTACTGATTAAATGTTTGTGATTTTCTAGGTATTACAAGCTTTTTAGACTGTGGACATAATTTGTCACTGAGAGTAATATGATTCAGTTTTGAACCCTTCAAATCCAGGGAAGTTTTACATTCACAGTTTTGACTGTTTAATCTGGGCGTCTAGCCTTCCGACATTCAGCTTGACTTCATCATCTGTTATTAGATTTCTGGTCTTTTTCAAAGGCAAGGAATTACTAATTCATGGATTCTAGATGTTACCATATGCCATAATGTTGACAAGACTTTCCAATCCATTTTCTTCTCTGGGGCTCTCCCTTTCCTGCTGATGCAGTGTGTGTGCTCGTTTGTGTAGCTGATGGCGGCTGCACATCTCCAATGTGCCATTGTGCTCATAGATCATTGGTTTGATACTTAATGAAGAGATTCTCTTCTGTTCACAAGAGAGACTCAGAGAGGTCTGACAGCCTGTCGGCTTCTGTATGTGTGTGATCCTGAATGAAAGCTATGCGCCTTTGGTCCACTCCACAGTTCACCCATTAACTGCAGACTGTCCCATCTGCATCCAATCACCTTTGAAATGAGCTGCCCTCCTTCCCAATGAGGAATCCCAGGGAAGTTCCGTGGTGGGCTATAGAGAGATGAGGAGTGAGTAGGAAGCAGTGAACTTGAGTTGCTGGTGGCAATCAGGTGGAATACCTCCAGGGGACTATTTTTTCTCTCAACTACTTCTGCCCTTCCATAGGCCTCATTCTGCTATCTCAGACTAGCAAAAGATCCAGACAGATCTGGGGACGGGATGGAGGTCAGGATGCCCATCTGCTGAGGAGGAACCGATTGTGTTGAGCCTTGAAAGACATAGGAGTTAGCTGACTGGCCTGCTGTTTTCTCCCATGCTATTAAATAAATACTTCTTTGCCATATGTAACCTTCTCTTAATCTTTGAAAGTCAAACCTGTCATCATTAGGGCACCAAGAACACTACATTCAATATGAAATTTTTGAAACAGCTGATCTAGGAAGAGGAAGACTCATCTTCCTCTCCAGTACTGGGTTATATGTCTGGGTTGGTCGAAAGGTTGGAATGGGACCTGGTACTACTGGATGTGGGGACCTCCGGGGATGGTGTGGTTCAGTGCGAATCACTGCCCACTTCTGTTTTGACTTGATTTCCTTAATGATTGTCCTCACAGAATGACTACCCAATTCAGAATGCAATGTTAAACTTCTGTCAGTTCCCAAATATGCAGTGGGATTGTTGCTGGAGTTTTCTGTGTGATGTGACTGCAGAATCACCTCTAGACCCTGTGTGCCTGTGCTCCAGCCCAGTGGCTGACATGGAGAAGCCTAGGCCAGAGTTCCACTGGCTGAATCTAACACGTTGACCAGTGTTGATGGACATTGGGTTGTTTCTGGTTATGGCTGTCTTCCACACTGCTGATACGAGTATTTGTATACAAGTTATTGTGCGAACATCTGTTTTCCTTTCTCTTGGATACACATTTAGGAATTGCTGAGTCATGTGGCAATTCTATGATGAGTCATTTGAAGAATGTTTCCCACGCCTGCGCCCTTTTCATTCCTGCCAATGATGTATGGCAATTCCAATTTTCAGGCCGTGCATGTTTGTCTCTCGGTTGCTGCAGCCACCCCAGCAGGTGTGCTGTGTCTCGCTGTGGCTTTGATGCATGTTTCTCTAGAGCCAAGGGTATTGGGTACCTTTGTGCCCATTGCTGTTCGTGAGTCTTCTTTGGAGAATGCTTCCTTGAATGATTTGCTCTTAAATACTCTTATTTATGCAGAATTATCATGACTTCTGTGAGTGCTCTGAGTCAGCTAGGTGTTGTGCAGCTGTTTCTTCCCACCTAGCCCTGTGGGTTATCTTCCCACCCAGCCCTGTGGGCTATCTTCCCACCCAGCCCTGTGGGTTATCTTCCCACCCAGCCCTGTGGGCTATTGTCCCACTCTCTTGATGCTAACTTTAGAAGATCAGAGGTCTTGGCGTTAAACACTGCCTAAGCTGGATGTGCCTAGTTTTTACCTGCACTTTAGGTGTCCAATCTGAGAAACCTTTGGTACATCCTAGGTCCCTGAATTTCCTTGCCTTCTAGAGCTTACAGGTGTAGCTCTCACACATTACTGTTTAAAAGTAAAAGTCAGCATTGTCCAGCCATCTTATCTGTAAATTATTTCTGGTGTTCTAGTCCCCTTAAAGGAAGTGGGAAGTTTTAAGGGAAGCTTTCACCCTTCGGTCTCGGGTTTGCTCCTTTGAGGGCAAAGGAGTCTCCTTAATGGCACAGCCATTCATTTCAACTTTTTAAGCTCAGTGCTATTGTGAGTTGAAGAATACATTTTCTCTTCTACAGTAGCAAATGCAGTATGCCTCTGAACCCTCTTGCTCTGTTAACCTGAACAGTTGGTCTCTGTTCTAGAACAATCTCCTCATTTTCTGAGAACATTTGTTTGGGACCTTTCATTGAAAGCATCTCTCTGCCCATCAGCTTCTTATCTAACAATGAACAAAGCCTTCGAGCAGAGGGCAGAAGCCGAGGACACGCAGGTGACTTGGAAACCCTAGCACTGCCTTTTCTGTAAATGTTGGACATTAACATTCTTTCTGCAGTTGAGTTTCTGTAACTTGCAGGCTTACTCTCCTCCGATTCTGACAAGCAGACTTTTAAGGAAATCACCTGTTGGCTTCTTCTAAGTCCGCTGTGCTTAGCTCGGCGTTCGGGGCTCTGCTCTCTCTGTACCCAGCGCGCCTTACACTATGGGTGTCTGGATCTCTTAAAGTATCTCGCTCGTCCCTGTTCCTGTCGGTGCGTTACAGTCCTTAGATATACCTAGCTTTTCAGGCGTTTGAAATTGATTTCGGTCCAAATAATGGTGTTGTATATGTTATAGCACTAAATACAGAAACTGAGAACTATTTGCTATGGATGTCATCGTGCTCCTATAAAGGGCAATAGACATTATAGAGACCATAAATTTAATATCATTTACTTAGCAGTGCAAAAAGAATAACATTTTCAATGTAGTTTTTACTTTTACAAGATCAATCATAGTTTTTGCAAAGCAGCACTGGACTTTGGTCTTGGCAAAGCTGCTCTTGCACTTCAGAGAGACAGAAAAGGCAATTTGCGCCTCGATGTGCTAGAAGCAGCTTTCACAACAGGGGCTTGCATTCTGGGGCTGGTTGTGAATTGCCTCAAGTGTCTGTTGGTGACCTTCCCAGGGACTCCATCAGCTGCACCAGGGACAGGAAGTTTGCTGTATTTAGGAATGCAAGCAAAAATATCAGCACATTGTTTCTGCAGATGACTTTACCAGCACTTTTCTTTCTGTGAGGGATGGAGAGGGTGGGCCGTGGGGGGAGATTGCTGAGTGGGTTGGCTTGTGTCCGAAGAAGGAGCCCTTTTATACCGGGCACTGAGGACCAAAGAAAAGCCGGGGAATAAAACCAGAGCAGGCCGCTTTTGTTTCTGGACACAAGGGAAGGCTTCTGTGTGTTAGAAAGATGTTGTGTCTGGGCGAGCAGACATTCAGCAGAGAGCTCAGCCAGGGAGGAAGCCCGAGCCGTGTGTGAGCTGGAGGACATGAGCAGCCTTACTGACTGCTGCGTTAATCTCTGTTGTCAGCCAGTAGGACGGGCTCATAATTACTGAGTACCAATCCACCAAACAAGGTGCTTTCTAAAGTAGCTCTTGTGATTATCTTCCTTTTACAGAAGACAGTGCCGGAGATGGCCACTGGATTTAAGCTATCAATCTAGACACAACCTTCAGTGTGTAGATTCTTCAGTGAATTGCAGAAGAATCATTCTATGTCACACTAGATACTGTTTTCCACATCTTTACATGCATATTCTCCAAGACATTGGCTCAGCATCTCCCAGAAGCCTACATTAGTTACTGTAACAAAATACCTGAGAGAGGTAACCTAATGGAGTAAGGGGGTCACAGAATACAGCGGATTAATTGGACTGAGACACCTTTAGTCCATGGGAGATGGGCCACCTCTGGCAGGTAAGGTATGTGGAACGGACCAATCTGTGATGCCAAGCAGTAAGTAGTGACAGAACCAGAGATGGAACCATGCTGTGGTCCTATGGCTTATCACTAATGGCCAGCCGCTGCCAGCCAGGCCCTGTCCCTGTGTTCCGTCCCACAAGTTTCCTAACAGTGCCTCCAGCCAAGGACCAAATGCTCAGAGACCTGGGGACAATTCACTTTGAAACTATTATAGGGTCTTTTCTTTTCTTCTTTGAAAGAAAATACATGAACTGTGTGGTCCTGATGTCTCCTAAATTTTAGAGATACATGCTTGCTGATTTTCAGGCGAAGTTCTGAATTTTATTATATTTTACTTTTATTATTGTTTTACTAAGTTTTATTAAGAAAGCACTAATGATAAGAGAAAATAAAAGTTGCCAAATGGACTCTAACAGTACGCCTCTCACCTAAAATTCTACTTTATAGTCGTTAAATAGCCTCTTTGGGTTGCTCCAGACAATCTTGGACTCCTGGACCCGTGTAACTAAGAATCCACGTTGACATAAGGCATCTCCAAGATCACTTCATATTCAGGGTTGACGTTTCAGCGTTGATTTCTGCTCAGCTGTAGATGCCATGTTTCCCACGCATCTGGTTCTCCCTGCCATCAAGAGCACTGTTGATAAAGCGTTCCTTAGGAATGCTTGCTGTTGCCTGTGGACTTTCACCCCAGCTACTGACACCCTTTCCAGTGGGCATCAGATACAAGGACACATCACAACTGCCACCTGGCCAGCAATGATTGTCACACGCATCTGAATTCGAGAGATTCATTTCCGAATCAAAGCTTCTTAATGTAACATTACAATAGAAATCCAAGGCCCAGGTTTCTTACCTCATTGGTTTCAATAGGGCTTGCCAGTGCGTTTCCTGAACATGTTGTGCCCATTATTGGTAATGGTAATAGAATACGGTGTGGCAATTCGTGTTTCCAGGTTAAGTCTCTCTTGAGAATTTAAACTAGGAAATTTATCAATAGCAGGGGGTCAGAAGCCCCGATACCACGATGGGGAGAAGTGCAGTGTAGAAGCTGTGGAAGCAGAAGTAAGGTGCTTAGCTTCTCAGTAAGGGGGGTTTGGGGGACAGAGCCTTACCCTGTAGCCCAAGCTGTCCTAGAACTTACTAGAAAGCCTAGGCTGCCCTCAAGTGTGTGATGATCTCTCCTTCTACATCCCCCAGTGCTGGGATTGCTGTCAGGAGCCACCGCTGAACTTTAAAATTGTTCATCTTTCAAACATCTCTGCAGATGGATTGGTAAGGTGGCTGAGGATTGTAAGTGCCTGCTGCCCTGAACTTGATCCCCAGAAATCTACATGGACTCCTGAAACTTATCCTCTGACCTCCACAAGGATGCTTGCACATGTGTGCAGGAGGGGAGCGCCTGTGCCTACAAGAACATGTGCACCCCACGCATGCATGCACAAACAGACACATACATGCATGTGCGTGTGCACATGTTTTACAAATCTCTGCCCTTTGTTATTCCCTAGCTAGTTGTAGGTGCATGAAGAAAAAACAAATTTCTCACGCTTGAGTTGATCAATTCAAATCTGAAATGTCAAGACAGAATCAGACATTCTTCTCAAACTGTAAACTTAAACTTTTGACTTTTGTTTTCATTAAAGACTCCAATCCAGGAGAACCTGGTGGTGTGGGTAGGACAATGTGCTCAAATACCTCTAAGAAGGAAGCAGGTTAAAGCCGTGTCTCGAGCTGCCCCCTCCACTCATTATTTGAGTAAGAACAGTGAGGTTTGGCCGCAGCCAGGGGCCTGGTTTTAAATGTTGTCCCCTTTTACACAGATTTAAGTTCTAGCTGTCATCTGAAGATTCTTATCCTTTTGTTTTTTCTTTTTAAAATTAGGGACTATGGGTTCTCCAGCTTGATTCAAGCTGGAAATACATTAACTGTAATTGTATTAGACACAAATCAATTCTTTATTTTTTTTTTCTTTTACTTCTTCCAAAGGTTTTGATATTTTCTACATGGTTTGCTAAGTATCAACTTAACCACCTTTTAAAGTATTGTCAGATATACTAATTGTTAATTGCTAATATATAGAAATGTGATTGACTTTTAAGAGTTATCTTGGGTGGGAAGGTGGGGGGCACCCTCATAGAAGCAGGGAGAAGGAGGAAGGAATAGGAAGTTTCTGGAAGGGAAACTGGGAAAGGGGGTAACATTTGAAATTTAAATAAATATAATATCCAATTAAAAAAAGAATTATCTTGGTATTCTTTATCCATTATTTACTTATTCTAGGAAAGACTTTTTTATTTCATGGGATTCTCTATGTAGATATTTATATTCTCTGAACTTTCTTCTCCAATCTATAAGATTTCAATTTCCTTTTCTTGTCTTAATCGTTGTGATTAGAATTTCCAGTATTATATTGAAGATGAATAATTACCTTATTGATGTAGGAGGGAACCACGCAGGTTTCGGGGATGGAGCTCAGGTTGTCTCCTTGGTGGCAACTTTGTCTTCTTGTAGACCCCAGTTACTTTGTCTCAGTTTCCAGTTGTCCAAGCTTCCTTGTCTTAGCAGAACTTCCTTTGTGTCTCTTCTGGAGAGGATCTGCAGGTTGATAAACTTTCTCTTCGTTTTCCTTCATCTTAGAATGCCTTGATTTCTACTTCATTTATCAAGGATGGTTTTGCTGGATACAGACTTCCAGATGGGCAGGTCTATTTTCACAGCTTGATAAATACACTCTGTCTCTCTGCCTGCGATTTCTGAGAACATCATTTGAAGCATGACTCCCCTGTAGGTAGCACATCACCTTAATCGAATTACCCTCAGGTCTTGTCCTGTGCAGTGTATGGTTTGGGGATGTCCTTGCCCGGGTCTCACTAAGCCTGCCTTCTCTACTTGGAGTTTGAATCTATACATATCTTTCACTGGCTTGCAGACATTTTTAGCCTTTCCTGATTTTTTTTTTTCCATAACCTCACTATCTCTCCTGTCCTCAGCTGTGGTAACACGAATGAATGTCCTATCTTTTGGTATTATCACACCTGGAGACTTGTGTGATCATTTTTTTTCTACTTTTCTTTTTTTTTTCCATTTTTTCCATTGTTCATATTAGAAATTTCTTGTTGATCCATCTTTAGGTTCATTTGCTTTTCCTTCTGTATCACATCTGAATAATCACTGCAGATATCGTGGTCCTGGTTAGTAGACTGCACTCTAATTCACTTCTCTCAGAAATTGTTAGGGTGAGCCCAGTGTATTCTCTGTTTGTAGATGAACCCGAGAGAGCATACACTTTATTGGAACCGCTCCCTGATCTCTGCCCCTGATATTCCAGACTCCCTACAACTCCCTTTCCAGTTTTCCGGCTAAGAAGTTAAAGATTTTTCACTCTTTTCTCTAATATACAGTTTCCACAGTGTCTGCATCCACAGCTAAGAAAGAGGACCCGAGACCCTCCCCACTCGGGGCAGGCAGTGGAAATTTGCTTTATGGTGTAGGGACCAGAGTTCCCTCAGTCAGGAGAATTGCCCTTTTGAAGAGTTTTGGGAACCTGGTCATCTCTTACCACCACTGCCATCACACCAGCTTCTGTACGGACTGACGGATGCGCTGCTATGTCCCCGCCTGCGGCTCCCGCTCTAGAGTGTCCTTGGAAGGCCTCCTTCTGCACGCCTTCCAGCTCTCAGAAGTAGATACAGTGGTGCAAGAGGCAGCGGTGCTGTGTCTAACACTGACTCCTGATGACCGCAGCCAAGGCCTTGTGTTTCCTGAGCATCCGAAGCACGCTGAGACCCTTTGGCTGTCGGGATATTCGCACATCCTATCAACTTCAGCAAGCGCAGAGTTGTGCACCTCGTATCCCTGTGAGAGCGACTGTAATAATTGGAACACAGAATTCTGTGTAAGTCTTTCTTGTTGGCACTGCACTGTCAAGTCAGAGACAAGTTTCAGGTAGCTAATGTCGGCTCCTTACACCCCTTCGATGTATTTCTGTAAGCCGTTCACTCATAAGACAAGATTTTAAGGATTGGATTTCACATCTTCAGGGCACCCCAAAATACCAGCATGCCAGTTCTGCCTTTGATCCCTTTCTTGTATCTGACAGAACGCAGAGTTGTGCTTCAACGTTGACCATTTCTTCTGCTCACTGACTCTCGCTCGGACCCCACTTGAGCAGTAGCTGGTGTCTGTTCTCACGGAAGTTCTGGGGCGTGAGCACATGAACAGCATTCTTGGTTGTGACTGGTAAATGTCTCATGAAATTTGATATGTTATGTTCTTGATAAGTTAAAAGGACAAGCCTTTAAAAAAAAACTCACATGACAAGGATCGTGTTTCAGAACTCAAGTGAAAACAGCAGAAACCAGATTGCTGCCCTGTCACACTCCCTGGTTTCACGTCATTGGATTGTCTAAGACAAAACCATGACACCCATTCTTCTTCGGTCCCATTAACGAAGCTTGATGTCCAGAGAGCTCTGAGTGTTTGCCTCTGTTTGGTTATTGTCTTATCTTACAGGCACAGCGTAGGCCAGGAGCAGTCAAAGTAAGAGAATGCCAGTTGCTCTGTATTGGGAGGCATGAGCTGGAAAGAAAGGCCATTCATTTAGCATAAAGTTCACCTCAGCCGGATCACTGCTTTTCACTAGAGAAGTCAAGTGCCCTTGATCAGCAGAGATTAAAGTATTCTCAAAGCCTAACCAGAAACACAGCCTTCGAACTGAAACCGGCTGGCTTTCCTCACTTCCTATCTGCACAGCATGAATGTACTTTTAGAAGTTGAAGTACCGTGCTGTGGGGTTCAAAAATGTCATGGTGGCCCCAGAACTCAGAATGGCCTGCATGTGTCCTGTGAAGCGGAGGGGAGTGCAATGGAGAAAGGACAGGTTTTGTTGGAAGTGGGTAGGTGTCCTTGTTGATGGCGTCCTGGGAGACGGGTGGGCAGCGGTGACTAGAGTGCTGAAGTTGTGTAAGAACTATTTACATATGTCTTCACGATACACATTATCCCAGGGGGTAGGCCTTGGTTCCAAAATGATGAAAGTTAGTTAGACTGTCACTGGGAGATAAGGAGTACATTTCCAGTAGCCAGTATGAAGTGACGTGCTCTTTTACCAAGTCCATTTATGAAAGACGTGTGACAATGAGGCAGGACAGAAGTGTCACCCCCTTATATAGATGGACAGAGTGAAAGTCAGCCCACGCTGCAGACTGCAGACAATAAATTGGCAAGATCCCCTTGCTCCCCGCCCTGATCTAGGCACAGGAAGGTATCATTGTCATCTTCACCTTAAACTTGTTTCTGCTTCCCTCATGCCTGCATTCGTATGCATGTCTTAGGAGAGCCGTATCCCATGGTGCTCTTGTCGAGGTCAGGACAACCTATGGAGGTTACTTCTCTAACCATTTGGGCCCTGGAAATAGAACCTTTACCCACCGAGTCATCACGCCAGCCTCTGATCTCGATTCTAAAGAATCATTTCTTGATAGGAGGAGGCCGTATGTAGAGAAGCATAAGATGTATTGTGTTAAATGCTTTTTAACATCCAAACTTTTGCTAGGACCTTGCAAATTGTGCAGAACAGACTTGAGCATATCGTCAGAAAAGGAAAAATACAGGACTGCCCAGGAACCCAAGGGCAAGAAGGTGACAAAGGCAGGTCCAGTCCCTGACACTGTAGCAGAGTATTGTCATTTCTAAAGTGTAGGCTTGAGGATGAACAATGATGTTATCACAAAAAACAAACAAACAGAAAAGAAAAAAACTCAATGTTTTAAATAAGTTTGCAACTTCAAGTTGGCCTGGATTCCTGCCCATCTTTGGCTTCATGCATCTAGCGGTTAAACACATCTGCAAGGTGTCGCAAGGCTGAAGATGCTCAGAATTTGTGTTTATAGTCATATTTCCATTCCCATGCCATCCCCCCTTCTGCCCTCTGCATGGGAGGCCGGGCACCCTGTGTTCCAGGTTGTGGACCAAGTCCTTCCTCTGGGGTGAGAAGAGACAGAGTAGCAATAGGATCAGACTTAGACCTCTCCAAAAGCCGGCTATCCCATGTTCAACTTCACCACCTAATTTTAGTTAAAGCCTTTACTGTCTAACATGCAGCCATGCACAATCCATCAAACTTGCAAGTTCAGTTTTTCACTCGGAAGCAGCCAAACTGTTTTAATGGTTTTGTCAAAGTGTTTCCTCAGTGTCTCAGAGATTGCTGCATTTCCAATAGTTTTGTATATTTTTTAAAGTTACAACCTCATTTCTTACTATACAATCTGCCATCTCTGTTAGAACTCTGCACCGTACGCTTCGTATGTGGTCATGATCGTGCACACAATTAGACTGAAATTGCACTAAACCTCTCCTTTCTTCATTCATTGTGTTTTGTTGGAACTTTTTAGACCTGAAAGACTTTAGCTTCCAATTTTAGGAAGTATAGCTTTAATATAGCCATAAATGACGTGGCGTTTTTGGAAAGGTCACATTTTTTATGGTTGGAAGGAAAATTGGAAATATTTATGAGTCACTTGAATTGTCTAAGTGAATTTAAGTCCAGATTTTCTATCCAAGTTTAGATGCTTAAGTTTAAATGCAGAGTGCCCTTATCTGAATATGTCTGATTTTAATGTGGGAGAATGTGACAGAACGTACTAACACAAGCCCCCGTTCCCAGAGCACAGCCACATTATCATTCAGAATGGAGCTCTGTGTGTCCATGTCAAGCCCAGTGAAGCAGGTACTCCAGCTTTCTCTCCAGCTCAGTCATTCATTAACAGGGTGGCTTTAGACTAGTTATTTCTTCTCTTGGATCCTGAGGTTTCCTCACATATTAACTTGGAGAAAGAATTTATGTAGCTGTGGACCTTTGGCCTTGTTCGTGGAAAATAATTAATGCAGCACAGCACATGGCTGCCACTGCCATCATCCAATTGACATATCCGTGTGTCTTGCATATCGTAACTGTCACCAGGGAAGAGCCCCTGCCTTGCCTACTTTGCAGTGCAACTAGATATGACCTCCTCTTGGTCCCCAGGAGCTACGAGGCCACACTGGGGCAAGGAGAACAATAGGGAATTTAGAGTCCATGGATGAAATTGCCATAACTCAGCTGATTAGCAGGTTGAGTGGATGAAACCGAGTACTCTGAGCAGACTTAAAAGGGAGTGAGAACGGCAGATGTATTTGGAGACATGGAGTAGAGAATGAAGACTGAAAGAATTAAACTATAGAGTAAGGTGAAGAGTTTGAGTCCAGAATTGCCATCCTGCCGGATATAACTCTGTGGTAAAACACTTGCCTCTAATGTGTTTAGGTTCCTGGATCCAGTCCCCAGTACCACCAAAATACAGAACCAGAATTAATTATCTTGACTTCCATTTGCCTTAGATCCAGGGATTTGTACTTTAATGATCATTTAAAAAATACAGTGTTTAAGTAATCTTGCTTTGTCTAGTCTTTTTTTGGCTAGGCTTTAGTTGAGCATTTTGCTTTTCCCTTGGACGTCAGAATCAAAAGGCTCAGAAGACAGTAGTGGTTCAGAAAAGGCAATAGAAGTAATCAAAGAATATTGCTGACTAAAGTCCACAAGGAGCCATAAACCTTTAGTTCAAAGAGAAGTTAAGAAGACCACCCATGGAAAGAACACTGAGACTGTGCTTGCTTTCTCACTGAGAACTCGGAGGAGCTTAGGTGGGTGAAGTTCCTCTTGCAGAGAGAGTCAGCTTACCTGGAGACTCCCTGACTGACATCTGTGTTCTGAGGAGGGCTGTTTGCCTTCACGGACTGTCTGCTGACTTGCATTTGGCCACAAAACCAAAAGTTATTTTATCTCCCATCTCTTTTTCTTTTTCTTTTCCTCTCTTGTTCCTCTAATATAGGATCTTCCTAGCCAGCTCTGGACGGCTCTCCTGTAAGTATACTTACCATGCAGTGGGCAGTCCTCAGGCTCACACGCGTCCTACTGTCTCAGTCTTGAATGCTGGCATTGCAGTCGTGTGCTACCACATCGGAGTTCCTTCACACACATCAATTTCTGCTTTTCTGTAATTCCCTACTTTCTGCTCCAAATCGAAAGGTAATGGAGAGCAGAAAATGAATTCCCATGGCCATCAAATGAGAAGTTCTTTGACCCAGTAGTTCAACAGAGTATGGAGGCAGAGTTCCCCTCTCAGTATTTATGGACGTACTTAGAATCACTGTTTACCTGAAATAATGATAAATTGCATTTGAAAAAAGAAACACCTTCCTTAGGATATATGCACCGTTAATTGGTAAGCCTACAAATGAATGTCATAAGTAACCCTATTTCCTACTGCCTGCCATATAGGGGAGAAAATATATTTCTTAAGCAAGAGCTGTGCAGTTAACAGAGTTTAAAAGCTAACTTTATTGGGAATGCGTTCAGCACACCGAGTGGAAGATACAATCGAGCAGTAACTGATTAGCGTATGCCAACCCACTGGGGTAAAAATAGTGGCGCAGGGAGCCAGGCGATCATGGAGTTGACCCTTCACTCAATCACAGACACTAAATTGGGAATGGTACAGAATTTTAAGTGCCTTTTTTTTCTTGGGCCTTGCTGTTGTGATCTTTCTTTAGAACTGTTCTGATATACCCTTAGGAAGGCTGGCCTCTGTGGATGTTGTCTGTGCCAAATTACAGCACAGAACAAGGGCCTGTTCTGTTCAGTTACTGAGAATAGTGCCTAGTCAGTACTATTTGACAACATGCTGAATTAAGAGAATGTTAGAAGGATGTTTGACAAAGGAAAGTGGGCAAAACGTCTGATGTTTACAAGTTCTGTTTATATGTAAGTTGATAGAGTCAGAAAGCTGTGCTTAAAGCTCTCCTTTAAAGATCCTACTGAACACAGTGTAGAGAGAAGATGATTTCATCTGGTTCCAAATATATGTGATCTCTCGGTAGAGTCAGTTCTATTTTAGAATCCAATCCTTTTCCTTTCTGGTTTGAAGTGTATCAGACGCTGGTAAGTTGCTTTATGTTAACCAACCTTGCACAGTCCCGCCGGCACCCAGGGACACACCTCGGTTTGTTGTTTCCTTTCTCTCATCTTTGACTTGTATCCTAGTATCTCATCTGAGGCCTAAAAATAAGTAATTCTAGGCTCTTGACACGCAGCCCATGAGAAAATGAAATTGTGTTCTTGTATTTATGTGTCAGCGCACATCCTGGCCTTACAAAGATCAGTGGCATTTAATGCTGAAAGGGGAAATAACTGTGAGCTACTTCTGTACTCTATTTCCGTGTCACAAGGCAAGCCTTTATCTTGCCTTTACTCCATCCTAGCTCTTTAGCATATGAAAAGCCCCCTGTGGGTGCCGAAAACTGCTTCTATTTTTTTAATCAACAGTCTATGATCTATAGTCAGGTACCAAATAGGAAACAATAGGGGATGAAGTAGAAAAATGCTATAACTTGGGGGATAGGAGGAATTCTGTGAGTCAGACATCTTCCCTATGTCTCCTCTGGATAAAAGATAAGATTTAGCTGATTGTTACACTGGTTGTCGTTATACTCCTTGTCACTGGGAGGCTCAGACCCTTGCCAGCACACATTCAGCTTACGCGTGACACGTTGTGTCTCTAAGTATGTAAGTACCAGTCATGTCACATGACAGTGATAGCTTGTGATTGTATACACTGACAGTAGAGACCAAGGGAAATTAGAATTAATCCATATTCAAAACCCACATACCCTCCTTTGCACTGATGTAATTTTCTTGAGCAGGATAAATGCTAAAATCAGAAAAAGAGATAGGGCAGCCCTTACCTCGTGGTTAATGTACTGTTGAAGGGCAAACGCGGGGTGAACTAGTGTCTGCCTTACGTTGCTTCTCATCCCCAGCCAACACCTGTGTGGCGCTAGTGACTCATTGAACACACTTGCCATCCTCTGTCCTTAATCCTCAGGGCAGATTATAAAAGAGTGCTCAACCGTTTCTGATTAGGAGACCCCGCCTCCCCTTCCTGGATCTCCTCTCCTGAGCAACCCAGAACACATATTCAAGGTCAAGCTAGGACTTCCACTGGCACCGAGACCGGCCATGTTTCCTTGTGCTCACACGGGCTATGCCTGTAGCGGCTTTGAGGTGTTCAGTTGAGGTTGTGCGTGAGGAGCTGTGGAGGTTCCTGTGTGAAACCTGAGCACCCTGTTACGTTTTAGCGTTGACCATTCTCAGGGGCTTAAGGCTTGCACCTAAGGAGCAGGAAGCTGAGTTCTGGTCTTGCTGGAGTCACAAATCAGGAAAGTTTGGGTACATTTCCTCAATTATCCAACAGAAACACTTCAGCTCTAAAATTCTCTGAATGAACACTCAATCACTACTGATTTTCTCAAAATTGTTGCTTAAAGTCACCACTATATGATCAGTCTAGATGTTTATTTTTCTTCTAACTTGTCCCAAGCCAGAATCTCATAACCATTCTGATGTGTAGCAACAAAACCCTTTATAATGATTCCTGGCAAACCTTCTCCCAACAAATTCTATCCTGTGTTACAGTGGGTAACAGGAAGGTCCCATCCTGTATTCAAGGGATAGAAGATGATTGGATTGTAGAGAGAATTACTCAGGAGTTTAGTCCGCAGATGTACAGTGAACGTTGGTACAAAGTACTTCTGCTGCTGAGACTTACACTCTCAGCCTAGTGTGGAAGACAGGCCCACAGACAGGAGATGCCACTACAGTTGTGAGGACTCTGGACAAGTGACGCTTGCCAAGAGAAGGAAATGGTCCCATCTGTAGGCTGGAAGGACTCGTACCTGCAAAGGTTTCTCCAAATTGCCAAATCTTTTCATACTTAATCTGTTCAAAAGTTTGAGGACCTGTTTTACTCACACACGCACACATGTGCACACACATACACACACACACACACACACACACACACACATACATACACACATAATATATATGTGTGGGGTATGTATAAAACAATATTTATAATACCTGTTGCTCCTATTTTATTCACTTTATGACAGATCATAACTATGTTTTCGTTTGACAATGAAGCCAGTTATAGCACAGTTTCTGCAAACGCAAGCCTTCCACAACCCAGGTGAGGCCATGCACTAGGGCAGTAGACAGCACAGTGCCTAGCTTCTCTTTTCTCATGTTCTATACTGTTGTCACAGAATAAAGCAAGGGAGAGAAGAAGGTCAGCTCCCCTTAGCTGTGTGACCACATGCGAGAGCGTCTCATCTCCCGTCTCTAATTCTTCGTCTGTGAGAACTGTCCAGAGAAGAGCGTGCTCAGGATGATTAAGCTTTTCCCTCCCTCTTGCTACTACAGCTCAAGTCAGACTATGCCTCGTGTCCAGCTTCTCTTTACAACGTCAAGCTCCCTTCAGTCACCCTTTAGTCAGCTTAATACTGACAGGTCTGGCAGAAGGAAGCAGCTTATGTCTAGCTTAGGAGTGCCCCTGGGAGCCGTAGAGGGAGATAAGAAAGAACAGAGCCCTGTGAAACTGACAGACGAGACTCTGGAATTTCTTGTTCAGGCCTGTAAACAGGGATTGATTTCTCAGGCAATAGGATTAGCTTGGGAAACACCATTCCTCCTGAGCTGTCAGGGCACAGGCTCTACCAGTCTCTGCGTGGCTCTATCCTGACTCTGGCTAGGTTCACACCTTACCATGGGCCGTAGGTGGGCCACAGATCGGTAGGGGGTATTTACACTGTACCTTATAGAGTTAGGACCGTTTATCTGACTGAGAAGATAAAGGCTTTCCAAGCAGGGCAATAATAACATGAACCAGTCTGCTTCTAGAAGCATCCAGGGGCAGTGAGGTGGTTAGAACAGTGGGCAGACATTAAGAGTGGACACATGGATGAGGAACATGGGAGATGAGAGGGATTGAGAATAAAGATGAGTCAAACCAGCTCAAACAAGCTGGGCCTTATGTATACGAACCATTTCATTCTCATAGCCTCTACACAGTAGGCCCTTTTATTATGATCATCTGCATTCTATAGAGAAATAAACTAAAGCACAGAGTGGGATGCTTCTTACTAAAGTGAGAAAAGGTTTAACGTGTGTGTGTGTGTGTGTGTGTGTGTGTGTGTAGCAACATGAATGTTGGGAAGACTGTAGCCTCAGCCTCAGTGTGTGCAAATGGGACTAATTGAAGAAGCCCCAAGGTAGTGACTGTAAGGGAGACAGCTGGACAACACAAAGCATGTGTTGTATAAAACCATCTAAGTATTGTATAGCTCTCCCGTGTCTAGCTTAGATTGTACACTTCACCAGTGATGTAAAAATCACGAAAGTTACACATGGATTCACGTATGTGTGAATGCATCCACTTGTGTCTGTACCACCTACCTTGGATTCTTTTTTGCATGTTGTATGTGTGTGGTGAGATGCACATATATGTGTGGGGAGGCCATTGGTTCACAGGAGTCTTCCTCAATCATTCTCTGATGTATTCATGGAGGCAAGGTCTCCATAGAACCCAGACCTCATCAATGCAGCTAGTCTGGATAGCCAGCTTGCTTCAAGAATGCCCTGTCTGCCTCCTGAGTGCTTGAAATGCCACATAGCTTTTATGTGGGTTCTAAGGATTGGCACTAGACTGAGCCATCTCTCCAGCCCTACCTTGTTTTCTAGACAGACATCTCATTAGTGTGGGGCTTGCCAAGTACACTGGTCTCACTGGCCAGTGTGCCCCAGGGGTCATCCTGCCTCTGCTTTCCCAATGCTGGAATTACAAGCACGTGCAACTTTTTACAGCTTAAAAACTGGATTCCTGGGATGGAACTCAGCCGTGCATGCTAGCCTATTTCAAGCAGTACACTGAGCGATCCTCCAACTGTTGAAAATGTACTTCCTGTTCTTTCCCAATACAGAAGGTATATGGTTGGTGATAGATTAATACCACAGGGAGAAGTCTGAGTCCCTCCCTCAGGTTGGGAGGTTTAATTGTAGCCATGGTGGCAGTTAAGAGTCATAGTAGATTCCAAGGAATATTGAAGTAGTTCCTCAAAGTAGGACAGACATTCGATAGAACCAGGAGCCGGAAGTGTGTGAGCACTGGTACTGTTCCTTTCCACCAGTGTCAGTGCCTGTCGTTTTCAGCATTTAGAACATTCTCTGAGCCTAGTACCCTCTCCTCTCCCCAGCCCCCAGCTAACTGGTTAGGGTTGAAAACTAGAGTCAAAAAGCAAAGTAAGGAAGTCTTACAACCTAAGCATAGTGTGTACAGTAATAATTCTCAACTATTTAAAACGTTGACAGTTATGCACGACCAGCTTTTAAAAAGCCAAGTGAAATTGTTGAAAATCACTGCAGATTTTATTCTTAAACATAAACTAATTGGTTTTGGCTGCATTCATCTCTCAATTAAATCTGATGTCAAGATTATATTTGTCTCCAGAGTGAGGCACATCCTGTTGGCCTGGTTGTAATGTTAATGAAGCCGTCACCCTCATTCTCGGCCTTCCTCTCAACCTCAGGCAAAGGAGCAATGCTTCCATATGATCATGACTCAAGGCATTCATTGATTTTGATTGATTTGTATGCATAGAGTCACATTATATGCAAGGTAATTAGAAAATTGCCTTGTAAACATAAAGTTGTACCCACAATACTCACGTTAAGTTCTCTATCTGCCTTGTTTGAACCACCACCTTCCCTCGTGAATTAGCATCCAAGATAGGCAGGACTCTGAGGTGGTCCCTTGCTCTTTGTCCCTTGGTATTATCAACACCATGTTACATACATGGATTGCGTGAATGTGGTTAGGATCATTGATTAATTTACTTTAAAGCAAGTAGGATCTCCCGGCCTTTTGTTTTAAGTTAGAGAGTATCTTAGTTTGGGCTGGTATAATAAATGTCATAGGACTAGGTGGCTTATGTTAATGGGAACTTACGTCTCATCACTCTGGAGGCTGGGAATCTGAAGTCAGAGAGCCAATATGGCTGGGTTGGGGCAGGATTGCAGGCAAATTGCAGATTGCTGACCCCTCCTTGTATCCTCAGGTGGTACAAAAAGAAGAGAGCTTTCTGGGGCTCCTTTTATAAAGATGTTCATCTTATTTCGGAAACTTTATCTTAATTGCATGACCGTCTCTCAAATCCATCAATCTAGGAACTCTAGGAGAACACAGGGCCAGTGAACTGAGGGACAATTAGCCCAAGTCAGCCAGCCTACTCAAAGTGTGCTTTCAGAGTCAGACTGTTCTTTATCGGGTCTTAGAGAGGAAGTCAGAGGTATTCATAGGGTGAGAGGGCTTCGGTGTGAGACACTTGCTGTGCTGCTGGGATGGGGAGAGGGCCACAGAGAAGGCCCTGAGACTAGAGACTAGAGACTAGCCTTTGACTGGGTAGCAGTCTCTGATTTGTAGTCAGAAAACAGGGGTTAGCCCTTCAGCTGCAGCCGAGACCCACATCTAGATGAGAATATAGCCAGCCAGCAGGGTCAGCCTGATGGATCTGTCTGTGCTTAGCTCTGTCGGACCATCCCTCTATCAGCTGGTCTTTCAGCTTTTCGTCACTTTGACAGAATTCCTAAGCAACAATTTAGAGGTAGAACAGCTTGTTTGGTTTCAATCAGGTAACATTAGGGATATTTGGTGAAGGAGGCTGCCCATTGCGTGGTGTCTGGGAAGCAGAGAGAGAACACCAGAAGCAGCAGAGTGCAGAAAGCACTTCTGATTAGTTTCCACCTCCAGTTAGCCCATTGAGCTCCAAGCTCATCAATGGGTAAGTCTAGCATGAAGTTAGCGTACACATGGTTCTGTCACCCTTGCCAGCACCACCAGCTGGGGACCAATCCTTCAAGTCACAGTGTAATTTTAGAGGCTCATGTACTAGCCAAACTATAACACTGTCTAGGTTTTGAACAAAAGTAAAGCACTCCTGATCAAGACAGTAGGAACTCGGTGAGTTTCAGTGGAATAGCAGCACAGTTGTTCAGTCTAAAGCCACCTGTCCATATTTGCCCACGTCTGAGAACTCTTAAAATATTGTTTAATTTGGCATATTTAACTGTTGCGAGTAGCATCCTGAATCCACAGTTGGTAACAAACCGTCATTCAAACAGTCTCTTTAAAAGGCTATGTGCACCAATGGTGCTTAAATGCCCCACCATGTGTCTTGCTTCACCCCAAGCCAATTAGTTTGTATTTCAGATCAAAATCTTTAGGACTAAAGTGTAAAAATTACTTTTTCCTTGGTACCTTTGACCACAGAAAATTGTATTGATAATTTATAAGCAATAAAACTAGTTAGGAGATATAATTAACCATAGTACCAATTGACATTGTTTAGCCTTATAATGTAAATTTGTAAACTCTTTTGTTTGTTATTATTGTTGTATTGTTCATGAAGCACAGGGACATGCATGTCGCAGCGTGTGAAAACCATAGCACAAGAAAGATGACAGAATAGTGTTGTGGGTCGATTTTCCCCATGCTTTGCATGTGTCGTGGGCATCAAACTGAGGCTTGCAGCCTGGCACAGCCTACACCTTTCACACCATTACCCAGCAGGCCATCCCCCAGCTTCCTTCTGGGTATCCTGCTGCCAGGCTTTGCTTTTGGATATTTAGAAAGAAATGCCTTTGATCCTGTTTCATTTTCTGGTTATGCTTCGAGGAGTGGCATCTCAGTGGGGATACTGTGTACTTCCTGTCTACCTTTATTTCCTCGTGACCTTTATCTGACTATAAAATTTGATTTGATTTTTAAAGTGTTTGCCTGTTTCCATCATTTTAATAGACGGTGCCCTTTCCGTTTCTGTTTGTCGGTTGTGTATTTTTGGAAGCCACTGGTGTAGAGCGCTGTAAAGCTGTGGTCTGGGAGAGCAGCTCACCTGGAACATGACACCTTCCACTGTTACTTGGCATCCACATTGTAATGAAAAACTGTTCTGTGTACAGAGGCTATTAAAATTCATTCCATTTGTGCATTGATGCTGGAAACATTATTTTCAGCATTGACCTATGTTTCGTTAAATCTATGTGAGACTTTGTTTCTTTATATTTTGTTTGTTTTTGTTCTTAAGGCTGGGTTACAGTTTTTGGAAGTCACTAAAATGTGAGCAAGGCGTTAAAGCCATCAAATATGTAATTTAGACATGTTCATAAGACTGTTCCTCTCGTGTAAGTTCTATGCGATGACTTTATTTTAAATTCAACTCATTCACATTTCAAGTTATTTCTCATGGAATTTAGTTCAAGAGACACTTCGGCTAAAGTTGAAACTAAATGACACTGAAAATTTCTCAAATTTGAACTTCAACTTGATTTATCCATTTGAAATAAAATTGTTAGGGAAGACAGCTGAGTCAGTAAAATGGCTGCCTAGAAAGCATGGAGATCTGAATCTGATCCCTGTACATGTGAAAACTGGGCACTGGAGTAGTCTATAGCCCGGGGATGGGGTGATGGGGCTCACTGGTCAGCTATCTAGTTTAGCCAATCAGTGAGCTCTAGGTTCTGTAAGTGAAGAGGAATCAAGGAAGACTCCCAGTGCCAACTTCCGTCCCCCTACGTAACACTACACACGCACACACACGCACATGCACATGCACATGCACACACACAGTTGGACTTTCCACTGGGAACAAATCACACTTTTGTTAAAGTGAAAGGTAATGTAGTCACTGCACCTTAGTGCAGTGGACAAGGAATCACAGCATGAACGAAGTCAGTCACAGGGGAGATGGCTGACTGAGGTAGAAGATAAAGCAGAGCCCCAGGAGAGCCTCCTGCACACCTGCTGCTAGACTGAAGCTCTGATCTTCGCTCTCCTCCAGTCATGGTGGCCTCCTTAGCACGGCTCAGAGAACATGAGGAATTTCTCACAGTCATGTTGTTAATAACAAAGCTACCAGTTAGAGCTGGAGAGATGGCTTGGCAAGGACAGCAGTTAAGGGTGAGCACCAGAGCTTGGATCCCCAGAACTCACTTTCATGCTGCTCAGGTGTGGGAAATCTCCAAAGCAAACCAGCTGTGTAGACTAGGAGACCAGCTATGTAGACTAGGAGACCAGCTGTGTAGACAAGGAGACCAGCTGTGTAGACTAGGAGACCAGCTGTGTAGACTAGGAGACCAGCTATGTAGACTAGGAGACCAGCTGTGTAGACAAGGAGACCAGCTGTGTAGACTAGGAGACCAGCTGTGTAGACTAGGAGACCAGCTGTGTAGACAAGGAGACCAGCTGTGTAGACTAGGAGACCAGCTGTGTAGACTAGGAGACCAGCTGTGTAGACAAGGAGACCAGCTGTGTAGACAAGGAGACCAGCTGTGTAGACTAGGAGACCAGCTGTGTAGACAAGGAGACCAGCTATGTAGACTAGGAGACCAGCTGTGTAGACAAGGAGACCAGCTGTGTAGACTAGGAGACCAGCTGTGTAGACTAGGAGTTTTGGTGAGCCGTGGAGCCATCTGCTTTGCTGCCTTAATAAGGTGGACAGCAACGGAGGGGGACTCACTGTCAACATCAGCCTGGGACTTCCACATGCATGTGCACATATGCATGCATGCCTGCATCATGTGTCCCCACATATAAGCACAGGCCTGTGTATACACACCACACTCACAGACATATACAAAGTAAATAACCACTGTGTAAGCTTCAGCTGTCTGTGAAAGACCCTGGTTATTTCTAGCATTCCTCACTCCCTCCCATGTACCACATGGAGTCATCACTTCTTCATAAACTATTGGAACCTGAGAGTTGAAGGGAGAAATTCTAGGAATGTGCCTGGTGCTTTGCTCTTGATGCCTGGTGGAGTGTGGGGTGACACCTGCCTGTACTTGGGTCTCGGTGTCTGTGGACCATTTGTGGTGTGAGCATCTTCTCACAGTGTGGAGAGCAGTGGTTCTCAACCTTCCTAATGTAGCAGCCCTTTAATAGGATCCTCATGTTTTGTGATACCCAACATAACATTGTTTTTATTGCTACTTCATAACTATAATTTTCCTACTGTTATGGGTCTTGATGTAAATATCTGATGCAGGATATCTGGTGTAACCCTTATGAAAGGGTGTCGGACCCCCTAAAGGGACCGAGATCCACATGTTGAGAACCTCTGTCATAGATACCACTCAGACGGAAGAGTGGTCTTACTGATTGCGAGTATCCAGCACAAGGTGCCGATTGCGAGTATCCAGCACAAGGTGCCGATTGCGAGTATCCAGCACAAGGTGGCAGGGGCAACAACATGGCTCTCTATCAGGCTTCCTGGGCAGCTCAGTGGGTTTTCAGTGAATTCCTTTCCCCTGTAAATCTGAGTCTTTCCTGAAGGATTCCACACTGCCCGCCGGCCACCACACTGGCTTATGGAGAATTGTGAGAACCACAGCTACCCACCTGCCGTTTTCTAAAACTTCCCTTCTGTAGAATTCTTATCTCTAAAGTGTTAGCTACAGCTTGCCTTTTCGGAGTACTGAATCCGGGGCTTGACTCAATTAGGCGTAGTACTGTTTCAGACAGAAGGACTTAGGTATCATAACTGGTAAATCTGCTATTAGAAAAGGACTCCTTTGTCGTCGGTTTATTTAAAGAGAGGTGATAGTATGACCTAGTCTTCTCTCCCCTTTGTCCCATGCATTCCTTACTGCTTACACTTCGCTGGTAGTCCCCTCAACACATACGTTACTAGTCATTGCTTTGACTAAAATAATCTCTTCTTTCCTTTCTTAGAATAAAGAATAAAATGTGAAAACACAGTGCCTTGACTTGCTTAAAATTCAAGATTATAATCTTTAGACCTTTGAATAAAGTATTCATCTGAAAGCAGAACCCTGGGTGACATAGATTTCTTAGTGTTGGTATAGGCAGGGCAGATCAGTAGAAGGCACTTGAACAAGTCTCAGGTTTCCTTGAGAGGATTAAGGATTGAGTAAGAGCTTACTGCTTGATTTCTCTGTAGAGTGTATGTGGATATTGATGACTTTATATGGAAGACTCTTTTCATTGGAATACATTTTGTGTTGTCCAGAGATCTTGTGGAGTGTAACAGAGCAGGAACAAATTACATTGGGCCTACAGATCTGATTGACAGTGGTCTAGGTGGGAACCTGCAGATCTGATTGACAGTGGTCTAGGTGGGAACCTGCAGATCTGATTGACAGTGGTCTAGGTGGGAACCTGCAGATCTGATTGACAGTGGTCTAGGTGGGAACCTGCAGATCTGATTGACAGTGGTCTAGGTGGGAACCCAAGGGCTCTTTGGCTTTGTGTGTATGCACTCAAAGGTCCGTCTGTGGAGATCTTAGCTTCTGTCTGTCTTCACTTGCTAAACATGAGATACATTTGATCGGCAAAGGAACAAAAAAAAGAAATCACTCTTAGTTAGGCAGCATGCCATGACAGCATATGCATACTTAATCAGAATGTCTTCCAAGAATAGAAGTATCCTGGGACCAAGGGAAAAAACCTTCCTGATTGGGTTAGCATATCATCATAGATTCTACTCCCGAGAATTAAATTCCTATTCTTTGAATTTTTTCACAGTCTCAGGAAACAGGGATCTCCCAAGCTTTGCATGAAACTAGGATTTCTGTGCTGCGGGCTCCTTGCCAAAGCGAGATGCCTGGGAGGAGCTGAGCAGAGTCATGCCTGTTCATTAAATGGACTGTGGGTATGGGGCGGCCTTACCCCTACTCTGTGATAGCATTACGCACCACTGTAAACTGTTACAATCCTGTCAGTACCCACTGTAGAAAAGATGTCCTCTATGCATGGTTTTTTGGCCCAGGTTTCTTCTGTTTGCCCCAGCCCTGGCCTCAGACCCTGGTCCTGAGTTCTCCTTGGAGCCTGAGATGGATACTACTGGGGGAGTGATCACATCCTAGGTCATATCAAATTCCACCTCTCAGGAAGAATAAAGAAAAAAAGAAGAGAATGGCATCTCTTAGAGAGATGTGGTGGCCACATTGCTTTAGTGTTCTATTGGAGATTCTAGCCAGTGGTACTGAGGGAAAAAAAGTGTCCAAATTGGAATGGGGAAGTAAAACTACTTCTGTTTACGGATAACCTGTGCTTATAAATGCACCATCCTAAAGAATATGTAATTTTTACCAATTGTGCTAGAGCCGAGAAGTTCAGCAGCATTGCTGAATACTGAGAGCAGTGCGCAGAAGATAACTGTGCATCTTACGTTAGGAGTGGGCACTGTAAAACGGTGCTGCCTGCTGCTCTCAGAAAGAATGACTACAGTCTCACATGGTTAGCAAAAGTGTTATAGGACTTGTGTGCTGGAAAGTGTACATTATTAGTGTATATTATTACATATGATCCAAATGAATAGAAAGGCGTCACTTGTTCATAGATATAAATATTAATAGTTCTAAAATAGTAATCGCCAAATCGATCTATAGATTAAACAGTTACCAAAATCACTGCTTTCTTTTCTGCCAAAACTGATAGTTCTAAAATTAGCCTGGATAAAAGGAACCCGGAAAAACCCAACCAATTTTGAAAACAAGTTGTCAGACTCAATTTCCCATTTTCAAAAGTTATAATAAAAGCACACTTAGACAGTATAATATTATAAAAATAGGAGGTAGTTGAATGGCGAGGAAAGACTGGAAATAACCCTTACACATATGCACAGGTTTTGACAGTGAGCATGACAGTTCAGTGAGGAAAGGGTTACCGTTGCAGAAGCTGATGGTTACGTTTTTTAATATCCGCATGTGCAGTATCTATGACATACACAAAATTTAACACGAGTTGTAGACCTAAATATAAAAAAATAAAGCTATGAAAAGAAAACACAGGCATGGTTCTCCTTGACCGTACGTTAAACAGTAGCAGTTCATGTTTGAAAGTACAAATAACAAAAGAAAAATCTATTTGACTTCATCTGAACTAAGAATTTTTGCACTTAAAAGGACCCCATAAAAAAATGAAAGTCTTACACAATGAAACATATTTTAGTTCATGTATAGTAAGAAACTTGTTTCTCTAATGTATAAGAACTCAAGAACTGAATCACCCAATGGGATACAGTCTCTCCTGGGCCTCTTCAAATTCTGCGTAGCACATTAGCATGCAGAGAAGATTTCCAAGCCTGTTCATCCAGGTACCCTACTCCCAACATTCCTGATCTTGTTGGCCAGAGTTGGAAACGGATAGAATTCTTACTAGATTACATCGTGCATTTGGCTTGGGGTCAGAACTGTCTCTCTGTGGGCTGCAGGGTCCTCTCATCATACACAAGGGACAGTTGCCTCTGTGACCATCAGATAGGTCAAAGGGTACGATTATTGACTGTGCCAGTTATCTTTTTTTTTTTTTTTTTTTTTTTTTACCAGAGACCATTGTTCACAAAATGATTCTGCTAGAAACAGGCCACAGTGCTGAAGGTCACAACTGCTATCTGTGGGACAGAAATGCTCTCATGTCCTTGGAGGATCATGGGGCACATAGAACATTTTTATTAGATGATCCTAAAACCATTACTGTGTTTGTCCAGCATTAAGATGATCCTTGTGTCATTGTGGTTTTTTCCACCATGTTATCTGTCCCACAAGTTTTTAAAAAAGACAATGGACTTGACTCCTTTGATGCCTTCCCAGGCCCTTGCCAAGCAGCTTCAGACATGGTCCCTGTGTTACAGTGATGCTGTTCTCTCGTCTCCAGCTCGACATTCTCTTAACTCAGCAGTGAGGCTAACACAGCCTTTTCTACTGTTCTCTGGACTTCAGTTTCTTCAGTCCCCACTGATTTCATACTATTACCTGGCTCTCATGATTTCATGTGACCTCATCCTTCCCGATGGCTTTATAGCTTTTCCCTCTCGATGGTTACTGGCCAATTCGTTATTTCTGTGACAATTCTCCTCCCTTTCTGCTACTTCCTCTTTGCAGCCCTTCCTATCTTTCCCACACAGACAACATGTGAGTTGTTAGTTTGTGATTGCTCTTCAGTTCCTCTCCTTCCACATGAGTACCTTTTCATCGTGTGCTTTATAAAGTCCTTTGGGACAGACGTATCACAAGTGCATTCTGCAATGTCTGTCCGTCTGGAAGATAGAGAAACTGCTAAGACCCCCCCCCCATTAAAAATGTTCAATTAGATCATATTTATTATATTCCTTAATTTATAGAACAAAATCAGCCGAACAAAGGAGTTGTCTCTAAACTACCTTTTCAAAGGGCAAAGAAGTTTTTATTTATGCAGACCGATTTTAAAATAGCCTCTGGTAACACACTCTTGGTTACTGTGAGACTGCTGGTGTTGAAGGTTATGCTAATGGAAGCTTTGCTAACTATTAAAACAAGAAGGGGATCCTGGAGCTGACACTGGGGTAATGCCCCAGCAGAAGGGTGTTTCTCAGGCCTGTGTGTGGTCAGCCATGCAACAGGTAATTTGTTCTACTCTCTATCAATTAAGGAGCCCAGACTACTGGCAGTTTCCTTCCTTTGGAAATCACTAGTTCTCATAGGGCTTGTGGAGTGCCTCAATGGCTATGACCAGGGCAGGAAGAAGGCAATGTCCTTGCTCACACACCATTGGCTAGAACTTGGGAAATGTGGCAGGGCCAACTGTTAAGGCAATAAGGCACCTTGCTCCTTTATACACAGGGAGAGAAAAGCAAACATATTTGGTGTTTAGCCCCTGATGTCCACAACAAATAAAAATTCCAACTTCAGTGATTGATTCTCACTGCAAAGCCATTAACAAGTCAGATTATTTCAGTTGGGCTTTAGTAATCTGTCAACAAGCATGTGAGTGTCTGTCTTAGTCAGAGTTCTGCTGAAGGTGCTGAGATGAAATTAGGTCATCCAGGGATGAAAGCCAACTTAGAAAAAGGAGTCAGTGTGCAAAGTCAGGCATTCTGGGAGTTGCAAGGAGTAGAAGCAGTTCCGTGGTGTGAAAGCTCTGAGTTCCTGACCAGCCATTAGCTCTGGTGTGAAATACAGCACCAGAAACACCGGGAACAAATGTGAATTTGTTAATAAGCTTCAATTTTATAGTTGCCATAGTGATGTGATTCCCACAATGTGGGGAATTATTAAGATCAAATGTGTTTGGCCTCTTCGCTGCTGCAGTTCTGTAAACTCAGGCCATGTTTTATATGACAGGAACATCCCCCAGACAAATCCAACAAGGGTATGACTGCCTGAGTCTTCAGCTTTGTCTGAACATTAATACTGAGGAAACCTGTTAGTCAAGAGCAGACAGACTTAATACAAGGACACATTTAGTTGTCTCAGTCCACTTAGTACAGAATTATGGATTTTCTTTTTAAATTATGTGTTATTTGCAGATACATCTCAGGCCCTAGGTGTAAACACAGAGTGCATTTCCATCCCATGTACACTCTGCATACTCAACCAGAAAGAACTGCTCATTTCAGTTGACTCACATTTCAGCGACAGCTCTCATATGAGGTCATGTGTGGAACTTTCCACTTGTGACATCATGGTAGCATTCAAAAAATACTGGATTTTAGAACATTTCAAATTTCAGATTTTTTTATTAGATTTTTATTAGAGATGACTTAAAGTATACCTCCTTTCCTGTTTAGAAATAAAAGGAGCATTTGACATACTTGTGTTCTACTGTGGGGAGTGCTATGTAATATATTGAGGGTGATTCAGAACCATACAAGTAATTCATACATACCAGAAGATACATGCACAGTAACTCACATGTATTCCACTGTACTGGTGGGCAAGCTAGAGTGGTTATGAGGTGCGTGATCAGTTATGATCCAACATGGAGCAGGATATTCCAGATAAAGATTAACATATTGGAATATTTAAAAGCACAGTGAAACCAAGGGTCATGCATGTGGCCTGTGTGTTGCATTCTGTGGGGTCTGGTGAGATACACTGCCACAGCCTGTATTTATAGTCCTGAATGTCTTTTCTCCTTTCACCCTGAAATCATGCTTCTCAAGCCCGACAACTCATGCACCTGTCATTTTTGTGTTTGAAACAGCGGATGGCTATGTAGCCGAGGCTGCCTTTAAACTCACTCTGTAACCAAGACTGTCCTGCAACTTAGAATCCTTCTGCCTGAGGCTTGCAGGTGCCTGGAAGAAAATGACTCCATAGCCCGGCAAGACAAGTTAATAAATTCTTTATTTTATCTGCACATTTATGCACATACGTTCAAAAGTTGACCTCATAGCTCTAAAATAAATGTACAATCCCAGCATAGACTATAAACAAAGCTACAAAATTGTCATGATTTAAATTAGTGGAATCGGGCTTGATGTTTAGTTAGGATTAGGCTTGGCGTCGAGGGGCACTCATGTAGATGCCATTAGGGCTGGCTTTTAAGAACAGTAGGGTGAGGAGCTGGGCATATGGAGGTGAAACTATAAAGAGAAGAACAGAAGGTGATTTTAGGGACCAGTTACATAAGATTGAGCAACTATTTGAACGGAAAAGAGCCCTTTGGGAGTCAAATGTAGAGCAGGAATATAAGGTTACACATGCCCTGGGCTGTGTAGCCACAGGATGAGTAGAGACATCTGAAGACATGTGAATAGAGTAATAGGATACTATACTTTTAATTGCGCTTACCTGTAGGAATATTTAAATAAGTTAGAAAAGGGAAGAGTGTCAGCTCTTTCCTTTGGTTTGTTCACTGATGTTTGGCCAGGACCTAGGATATAATTGACTCTCCCTCCGTCAGCATCAGGGAATCCTGTATGGTGTATGCTGTATGCCTGGGGGAGCGGGGGGAGTGAAGGGGGATGGGGGTAGGATGGGAGGCCCATCCCTCCAGAGGGGTGTAGAAAATAACCTTGCCTCCACCAGGTGCTCCACATAGAAATTAGCAACCGATGGCATGAGCTGGGGAGCTGCCTGTAGCTAAGGGACCCTGGAGAAAGGTGCGGGACTGTAAAGGAGGGTGAAAGGTAGGACGGGCAAAGGCCAGGGCCTGCCCTGCTTCCGTGGTAGCTGGTGAAGGGAGAGCACTGAGAGGAGGTGACAGAAAGGGGATTTGGGAGGACAGTTTGTACAATCAGCCAAAGGGCAGAAGGGAGAGTTACTCACTTATACATATCCAACTCATAAATACTGATATTGGATTTTGAAATTGAGCATTATTTTAAAGCAGACATCCTTTGACATTACCTAGTGTTAATATATACGTATATTCATATACATATATATGGATTATCTTAAAAGGAATGTATGGATTATTGTTAGGGGAACAAGGTCAAAACACATGAAGTGTGCCCCAGAGCATGTTAACTTTCAGGATGATGTGCACATATTTTGCAATGTGACACCCACTTCCTTTAGGCTTCTTATTACGACAACACTGAGCTAACTTTTAGAACATTATACGTAGTTAAGCACCAGGATAATTATATCACAAAAGATGTTTGCTTTATGAATTCATTTAATTCCACATCTTTATTAGTGACCTACCCCAGGATATTTTAAGTTATTGTGTTGTTTTATCTCCAGACAAGTTTCGTGAAATGTATTTTGCCTAAAGCAGATACACAGATCAGTGGTGGAAAAATAAAATAAGACATGAGCTCAAAAATGGGCATCGCTTCCTTCCGACTTTATGGCTCCGAAAGCCATCGTGAGCCTCTTACTAGCGTTTGCTACACCAGCAAACTGCAGGGCTGAACATTATGCTTCCAGTTTGATTAACTTGACTGCAGTTGGTTTTTGGGTGCCACTTTAGAGCCCACTGTGGAATAAAATTAAAACGTTCTTTATGACACAACAATTCACTTGCAGAAAATGGCATCTTTCCTTTATCCCTGAGTGGCAGTATGCTCTCCCCCTGGTTCCCATATGGGTCTCGGGGCTCCGTTTTCTCCAGATTCATGTTCCTGGCGTGGGAGTGTTCATTCCCGGGCTCCCGGAAGGCTCCCATCTCCTCCTCTGCTCTGAGCCAAGCTCATCCATCACAGGAAAAGCCCAATGGCTCTGTCTCCTCTTAACGCTTTCTTCATCTCTGCTGAAGTGCCAGGCCCAGCCTAGATTGCTTATCTCTTTTACACAGCATGGGTCTTGTGCTCCCTCCCACGAAATTACACATGAGCACACTGTGGGCTCCTGAAATGACAGAACCAGGTCTCCCTTCTATTTCTACCAACTCCTCCATTGCCTGCTCACAGAAATTAAAAAAAAAAAAAAAAAAAGCAGTACAGATAAAGTGGGTACAGGCATCATGGTACATGTGCACCAACATACATACACACACCACATACATACACACACCACATACATACACCACATACATACACACACCACATAAATAAACAAGCAAACAGCCTGCCCCCTCAGACATTCATGACACCTTTCTAATACTTGACGATCCCTTTAATAAGCTTCATGTCTCATGTAACTCATGGATAATGAAATCATTCACTGTTCTTGGTGGCATCAGCTGTCTGAGGATAGTGAGCGCTTGTTGTTGTTGTTGTTGTTGTTGTTGTTGTTGTTGTTGTTGTTGTCGTCGTTTGCTGATGCATGAGACCCATGTGCTCAGACAACGGCTTACTGTACTGGTTGAGTAAATGAATGAAACTGGAAGCCTGGGGTCAGCTTCCCCCTGTTTCCTGAGTACTGCCAGTGGTTTTCCAGGTAAAGGCCAGTGTTGTGGCAGAAGATGAGGAAGAAATGCAAAGGAGTCTCCACTAACTAGCTGTACAAGTCTGAGCAGAGTAGCATGACCTAAAATCACAATGCTGGACTAACATTTAGGGGGAAGTGTACTTTAATGGCTGAAGTCCTCTGCCCACTCGTAACAGATTAGACTTGGCCACGACACCCTTTGTTCTCGTCACTGTGTGTTCTCTGGGAAACAGGGGTTGTGTTACCCCTCTCGCCAATGAGAAGCAGAGGTCCTGCCCGAGACCACACAGTGGAGGTGGCCCTGCACGGCTGGACAGCTGGTCTGCGAACACACCTGCTGCATGCCCACCCTCCCGTGGGCTGCTGCGGTGGGTACTGCTTAATATCTCCCTGGAATAGAGCGCCTAGACCTTTCCTTCCTGCTTTAATATGCCTGAGGAATGCAAAGGGCTGATAAGTAGGAGATGTTGTTACTAAATAGCCTAGCCTTCCCAAAGCATGAGGTGCAGAGGAGTCTGAGAACCCCAGCCCCCCACCCCCACACACCCCGACACGAATCAGACCTTCCCATCCTGCTAATGAACAACACCTCCAGGCCATTCCTATCAGTAAACTATTTGTCTTTGTTTTCCATCCTCCAAAATAAAATATTCTTTCATTAAAACTGTTTCAGAGATCATCATAATAGTTTAGAAGTCAGTTCCCTGGCTATGAGTGGAACAACCAAGCAGTCATTACTGCCTTCGTTAATGATTGGAAAAGTACGGAATCTTTTCATTTTAAAGAGGTCTGCAAACACCATTTCAAAACATACAGTTGCATCACTAATAACTCTTAATTATTGTACTAAACATAAAAAATGAAGAAGGCTGTCTTCCCCATGAAGGAATTAACCTCACCAGATATTTTCATTGGGCATTTAAAATGACTAACCCAGAGTTAATGGGCTGGATATTGTCGGCATCTGAAAAACATCTTTTACATTTCAAGAAGTGGATTTCCCTTTTTGAAATAGTTTGTCATCATTGCAGAAGGCTAAAAAGGTGCTTTGGAGAGTATTAAAACAAGAAATAATTTCATCTGGATGTTATAAAGCTTCATTACACTTAATTGATTGGGAGGGTTGGTGGCAAGCCAGAGAGAACTGGCGGATGGACGCATGGAACTTAAAAGGAAATATATGCACTTAGTGTCAGGCCCTCTTTGCACTCCCGGAAGTTTACTTCTGACAGTTTTATTGGAGTGGTTGCGGCTAAGCTTTGGCCCCCTCTGGTCTACAGCTGAACCCACTTTTCTGCTCATTGACCCTGTGAGTTTATACATCACTTCGCATCCTCACCCGGGAAGGAGCAATGCCTTCTCAGTGGCGTTGTCAGACCACAGGAAATGACCAGAGCAGCATCTGAGCTGTGCCCGCCCTAGGCACCGAGTGGTTTTGTCATCAAGCCACAGCCATATAGGTAGGCTGATGCATGTGAGCGCCATGTTGTCAAGGCAATGGAAACCATCTGTCGGGGGCCCTATGTAGAGTTTTCAACTTGGTACGGAAACTCCTTTTTTTCTTTATTTCTCTTCTCCATTTTTTTCCAACTGAAGAAATTTATATTGTATTTTAAACTGTCAATTTGTTTGTAAGTAACGTGGGGAGGGGGAGCACCAGAGGTTAATGCTACCTTTTTCCCTTGTGTTTGTTGTTGCTGCTGCTGCTGCTGCTGTTGTGTTGTTGTTGTTGTTGTTTTGAGAAATGGGGACAACTAAACCCTAAATCCTGTAGCCTAGACTACCATGGCCTCCAGCTCCAGTAGAACCAGGTATAACCAAGCACCACCACGGAACAGGAACAGCCGGGTGGCTGCACAGCCACAAAACCATGTCCTACAGGAGGGCCGAATTACAGACTACCTTCGAGACCAAGGATGCTGGTACAGACAGTGTCAGCCATTCGGGGGCTGCCGTTTAGAAGAGATGCTTTCTTGGGACCAGTGGGGCACGGGTGGACGGTATTAAAGGAATTTAGAGCCAGTTCACATGAGCTTGCCGCTGCGGCGTTTCTCACCTGCTCCTGGAGTCTGTGTCTTTGACTCCAAGACACCTCACCTCCAACCCCCAAGGGCAGGTAGGATGGGGCAGCGAGTAGTCCAGGGCACAGGCAGCACCACTGTTTTGGAGACAGATGTTTCACTGAAGCTGGAGCCTGCTGATTGGCTAGGCTGGCCAGTCAGCCAGCACAAGGGGTCCTCCGGCTTCCACCTCCCCAGTGCTGAGGATTGAACTCAGGTCCTCGTGCTTGCCTGCCTTTCCAGACTGAGCCGTCTCTCCAGTCATACAAGTTGAAACTAAAGAAATTCGGTTGTAGGGTGTGGAGTCCGCAGGTCTGAATTCCAACTTTCTCACGGAATTGTGTTTTCTAGGAGAGTGCGTGGAAGGGCTGCGGGAGAATGACTACCTGCTGATCCACTCGTGCCGCCAGTGGACCACCATCACTGCCCACAGCCTGGAAGAAGGTCACTATGTCATTGGGCCAAAGATAGAGATCCCTGTACATTATGCAGGTGAGACCCCGCAGGACACGGGTGGGGTGGGGCCTGAAGAGCCGATGTTGTCCTATCCTTGCAGCAGGAACTCGAGAGATGCCCACTTGAAAGAATCAGACATTTCTGGGTCGTTAGGTTTTAACCCACGGTGCCTCCATTTTGTCATAGATATTTGTAGTTACTGAAGCTGGGTGTTTCTAAGGTGACATTTTTACTCGGAGAATTCCTCTGTGGTCTTGAAACTGGAACATGTGTATGGCCAGTCCCTGAGCTCCACAGTCTGGTGCCTGAGTAACCCAAGTACAGCCTGAGTGTCGCTCTCGTGAATGACTGGGACGTACAACTCCACAAGGTGCCATTTCACGAGTGCACGGCGCTCCCTGAGCTTAAAAGTATCTGTTTAGAGGTTAAGGTGCCTGGGCTTGCCCCTCCCCCAGTTAGTCTTTTAGGACGTAGCAGGCCCTGACCTCATTGTTCAGATTAAGTTACTTTGAACTCCATTCAGATCCGGGATGCCATTGAACACAGTGTTGTGAATCCTGTGGTCAGAACTGAACTTGTGCTCTATTTGCTTCAATAAACTTTCAGTAGGGTTAGATTATAAATCAGTTTTTAAAACCCAAATGCATCACCGCCTGCTATCTTCTGGTTTTACAGTTTGTTATATAAGGTTATTAACTTCTTATCTGTTATTCAACTTTTCTTAAAGTTATAGCAGGATATCTTATCCAGCCAACCATAAACTGTGTGACTTGGGCTGCTGTGTTAGCTTTGGCAGACGTGTCTCTATTGCTTAGCAGACTATTTGAAAACAGAATTTACCGTGTTCTACAAATAGTAGCAAGTGGTATTCATTTAACCAGTATCTAGTGAGTAAAACATCCTTTGTGGCCTTTTAATTCTTAGAATTCTTCAGCTGCTCACCAAACTTAAAAACAGGAAAAAAAAAAAAAAACTTTCAGAAATATCATAGGAAAGAGAACTGTTGTGCCCCACAATTTGTTTTTCCTAATTCTGCTAGCTACTTAGTTGCTTGAGTGGGCTTTATGGGGAAACATGAGTAGAGGAGCCTGGGGAAGGTGCTGTGTTGATCAGACCAGAAGGCAGGCAACTGGGCAGCGCTCATAGGAGTGGGGAATTTACAAGCTGTCTGGGTTGTCCAGATTCTCCTCAAAGAGGTTCCCACCTACAACAAGTCCGCTTTATTTTCAGCAGGCTCAAACTCTGGTTTCTCTCTTTATGAAAAACTAAGAAATAAATTGCCGCCGTGAATGTTTTTACCAGGCTGTGTTCTGTTGGTGAACTCGAGCTTTAGAAATTTCTATAAAACACGGTGAGCATTTCCGTCAAACCAGTCTTCCCAGAGGGTCGTTCTCTCAAATCTCAATGGAGACCCCTCCTGCCTAGACTTGGGCCTGCAGAGCTCTGCCTATTTCTCCAATCTTTATCTTCTCTAAGGAGGGGACATTCTACTGTAGAATGTCAGTCACCTCCCCTACTCAGCCTGCTAGGTGGCCTCCTGGCCTGCCCCTCCTCCAGTGTGGAGTCCTGGATTGGCTCTGGACGGCTGACTGCGTGTCACATTCACTTGTCTTCATTCCCTTGCTGCTTTCCCTGCTCGCACATGCCTTCCTCACTCACCAGTTGGAGTGTACATTCCTTAACAAATGAGATGTAAAATGTCTCTTGCTGGGTGGTGCTGGCACGCGCCTTTAAACCCAGCAGTTAGGAGGCAGAGGCAGGTGGATCTCAAGGCCATGTGGAGTTCAAGGATCTCAGGTGGAGTTCAAGGCCATGTAGTCTACAGAGGGAAATCCAGGACAGCCAGAGCTACATAGAAACCCTGTCTTGGAGACAACCCTGCCTCGTGTATCTTTTCTAACAGTCTACAATTGATGAACTTCTTTGTGGAAATGGGTGTTCGGTCCAGGGATCAAAGTCTTGGCTACACAGTGGGATCAAATAACTTGTTCTGGAGAGACTGGTCGCTGAGTCCTATCTGCACAAATTCTCCTTCAGTTGGTCTCAGTGATGGCCTAGGTCTAAATGGTTGCATGAGACTGGCATCAGGATTTCCACGGCTAAAAATGCAATTAAAGTTGGAGAAGGGCATCCAGGGCTGAATGGTAAGATCCCCACCCCCAAACAACAGCAGACATTACTATTTTGAGCTTATACTTTTATATTAATGACTATCCGTCTTCCACTGGGAAGAAAGGCGTGGCGTGTTCAGACACTTATTCTCTGTATGAGGATTGATGGATGATGCCTGCAAAGCCACTTGTTGCAAAGATATGGATAATGTTTAATGAAACAGACTGCCAAGGCTAAATTAAGGAGCGGGGACACTAAGGTCATACCACTTTACATTAGTGTATAGAAAACAAATTAAAGAAAGAGACACCTGATATGAGGCCAAGTGCCTCCTGAGGTCATTTATGGTCAGACCAGCGGGGGGAGGGGGGGGGAGTGTGGGTCTCAGGCTTCTGATGCTTTCCTCCAATTGCTTCAGCAAGAAGCTTATATTACATTATATTATATTGTAATTATATTATAATATATTATATTATACTAAGATTTATTAATTTAGATATGATCATGTCAGTGGTTTGGGTGGCATATTCGTAAACTGTTTCCTTAGTTTTCAGGCAAAGTTTCACTGTTTCCCAGGCCTATCTCAATTTTCTGGGCCCAAACCATCCCCCTGCCTCAGCCTGCACAGATATATGTGTGCCCCACCATGCGTAGTTTGCAGCGGCATACTGTTTGTTTCCAAGAAGAGATTTATTACAAAGTTCAGCCCTGGGAAGAAAGAGCCTTAAAGTGCAGTGTGGGAAGAAAAGCCATCGCTCCCATTGTTCTTGCTTATTTGAGCTCTGGCTGTAATTAGCAGAGGATGCACTCCCCAGGCATGTGTTTCTATTGTATTATTAGCTTCAGGATGTCAGCTAAGTTGGAATTCATCGTTCATTCCCGGAGGAAGCCTAATAAGTAGTTCATAGTAGCAAAGCCTACCAGCCTCGCGGTCCTCCCTGTTTGATTTCTGCCACTCACTCATCTGTTGCTTGGGCAAACCCTGGCTTCTTACTGTGTCAGTGGGATAGAGAGAGCACCTTTGTGCTGAGGAAGCCAGAGGCTGTGCAAGCGAGACAGCTTTGAGACTGCTTAGAGCTTTTCCAGCACTCCACAAAGATTAACCAGGAGGATCGCCGCAGCCATTCATCGAAAGGTTTCTGAGTTCCGAGCTCCCATCTTGGACTAAACAAAAGGTGAACTGTTTTTCTGGTCATTGAAGCAGATGAGGGCAGAATAGGCCTCAAAGCTGTTCTGGCTGTTGTGCACTTTGGTTTTGTTAGTCTGTGTGTGAGTGTGTCACTCTCTGTTTTTTTGTGTTTTTTTTTTTTTTTGTCTTTGTTTTTTTTTTGTTTTGTTTTGTTTTTTACTGTTTTTGCTTTTTTAAAATAATTTTGTTTTAAGAACTTCATACATGAGCCCTGCATCTACGTCACTAACACCCTTCCTCTCCCCATCACTACTCCTATGCACCCCATCCCAAATTCATGTTCCCACCTTTAGTTATCAATACGTGTGTATATATACACATACACTATATGTATATATAATATATGTACGTGCACATATATGAACATATATATAATGTCTGTGTACATGTGTGCGTATGCGTGTGCTGTCCCTCCTAAGTCCGTTTAGCGTTGTCATGTGTACATGTGTATGGACCTGACCTCCATTGCGCAGTCTCTGTGGGAGCTTGCTCCTGGAAAAGGCAGATTCTCCCTCTCTCAGCAGCTTTTGGCCACCCGTAGCTTCCTGGGCTGAGACCATGTGGGATTTGCCCCTTCCACACTGGCATGTTAGCTGGTATTGTTGCTGTTCTTCAGGCAATGGTATTTTGAGAGTTCTTGAATAGTTTCTTCTATATGTTGTCTTGAGACCTCACCCTTATACCGTTCGCTCGGTTTGGCCCAGTTTGGTGTTTTCACTTGATTGTTTGTTTTATCGTTCTTCCTCTGCCCAAATGTGCATTCTGACACCTACACATCTACCCTGACTTTGAGTATTGGGGAGCAAACACCACAGTGCCCTAATGCGTCACCACGCATTCCTAAAGCACAAGGACAGTCTCTGATAGAACTGGCACAGAGTTCTGTGTTGTCACTGTCACCTATGTCCTTTATTACCTGTGTCCTATTCAGGATCACGTAGACCTCTTAGCGCATTTCATCATCAGGTCTCGCCAGCTTGCTTTTGTCTTCACCGTTCTTGGCTGTCTTTGCGTTGGGTGGTATGGGCATGTTTAAGGGTTATAGATTGTCACTTCCCAATCAGATTCCACTTGTGATTTGTACCAGGTTACTGTGTATGTGACAATGGGTCTGTAGGAAGTCAATGGCCTTGTGTCTGTTATTAATCAGACCAGTTCCGATCACTGGATTAAGTTGATTTCATCACTGTATGTATATTTACAGATAGATGGATAGCTAGATTGATAGGTTCATAGATAGATGGATAGGTAGATAGATAGATAGATAGATAGATAGATAGATAGATAGATAGATAGATAGATAAGCAGACAGACAGACAGTACCGTTGCTAGGAATTTTGAAGAGGAGACTTCTGGTCTCTCTGACAATACTGTTCTCCTGAGAATCTTCTGGCCCCTCCATTTCACTCTGTACAGCCATAGACCTTGTCCTTCTGATGCAGTGTTTACGGTGGTGCAGTGAGAATTTAGGCTTTGCACCTAAGCTGAGGCTGTGTCAGTCTTCCCCCTGCTGTAAAGAAAACCTTTCCCTACTTCCCCATTGCTTTCCTTGCCTGTGGTGACTAGCACGGATTTTTGGATTACTGTTCTTACTTACGCTAATGCTCAAATTGCTCGCTCCCTCTGGACAACATGCTCCCTGTGTTTTGGCCGAGTGTGCCCTGCTTTCTGACTGATGCCGCAGTATACCGCTTCAACAGGAGGAATGACAGCACTGCTACTCAGTTCATGCTCTTCGTAAATGGACAGCGTGTGGTCTGGGCAGACACACATAGCCAAGAAAGGGGTGAAACTCTATGCCTCTGCTTTTCCTCCTCCTCCTCCTCCTCCTCCCCCTCCTCCTCACCCTCTTCCTCCTCCTCCACCTCCTCCTTCTCCTCCTCCTCACCCTCCTCCTCCTCCTTCCTCCTCCTCCTCCGCCCTCCCCTCCTCCTCCCCTCCTCCCCCCTCCCCCTCCTCCTCCCCCTCCCCCTCTCCTCCTCCTTCCTCCTCCTCCTCCTCCTCCTCCTCCTCCTCCTTCCTCCCTCCTCCCCTCCTCCCCCTCCCTCCTCCCCTCCTCCCCCCTCCTCCTCCTCCTCCTCTCCTCCTCTCCTCCTCCTCCTCCTCTCCTTTTCTGATTCTGTTTTTGGACAGAGTCTAACCATATAGCCCGTGGTAGCCTCTGAGTTGAGGTCCTCCTGCCTCCACTTCTGCTTCCAACCTCAGCATTGTTAAGAGGTTCCAATTCTGAATCATTCCATATTCTGTCAGAGATTCTCGTGAAATTTCTCATGTGAAAAGGAACAATTCCATACAGCATTGAAAGGAGCCGACCGTATCCAGAAGTCTGCACTCTGGCATCCATCTATCTGTAGGACACTCCTTGTGCTGACTTCTGAGGTGATTCAACATCTTCAGACAAAGGCTTCTTCTGGAAACAGTCAGTTCCGAGAGAACGTGTGCAATCGGCGCCGTGTGTTTTGCTAATGGTAGAGAGAGCTCTGAAAAGCAGTGGTTGTTCAGGAAGAAGGTGGCTACTTTCATATAAGTGCATTCAAAAGGCATCCCAGATAAACTTTATCTTAACCTTCTACCTTCCCATCACTACCCGATGGGCAAAGGTTTCCTAGGAAACCATGATTCTGCATTTTTAGAACATCTGGCTCAAAATTCAGCCCTGCCCGGACACACTGTGCGTCCACCCTGCGCCTCTTTCTGTAACTTACCCAACTGAACACGTCCATCCTTAAAAGTCCTTAAACGCCTTCCTACAACTTAATTCTAGCCTAGGCTTCCAGGGATGAGTGACTGTGTTTCACAGTTTATATGACAAGTTATCGAATGCATTTTCTCTTTGCAGCTCAGTCATTAATCCAACTGACTCAAATTATTACCTCGAAAATACATCTCCTTTGTATGACCCACCCCATTCAGCCTTGAATCTAATTTAGTATTCATAATTTGACATCTGTTTCCTTTAAATTGAATCCATGCTTAGGGTCACACACAGACCTGGCTCTGACATACCATCTGAAACTGTGTTTATTGTCTCGTGTTCTGTGAAATGGAGACATGTTCCCTGAGACCATGTTGTGGAGATTGCCGTAGCTCTAACTTTGTTTTGTTTTGTTAATTGAGGCAGGGTCTCTCTCCTTAGCCATGGCTGTCCTGGAACTCACTATGAGGACCAGACTGATCTGATCTCACAGAGATCTCCCCACCTCTGTCTCCCAACTGGCCACACCTAGCCTACATGTCTAACTTTATAAATGGCTCAACACACGAAGCCTTTGAAGCAAGGGATTCTTCATGTTTACCTCTCAAGAGAAGCAAAAGAAAACTATCAACTTGGCCTGGTGGTCCATGTCTGGAACAAGGGAGGCTGAGTAAGAAGTTCATGAGTTCAAGGTCATATATAGCAACCTCAAGGCCAGTCTGAACTGCATACTGAGACCCTGTCTCTAAAGACCAACAACTACCAAACAGAACAGAAACATGTCAAGACGTGGCTTTAAGAAAACAATCGGTGAGCCCGGCTCTGGTGAGCGGGGCCTCTAATCCCCAGCTGCTAGGAGGGAAGGCAGGAGTAGGACCATTACAAATTCAAGGCCAGCCTGGACTACATAGTGAGACCCTGTCTCAGAGAACAAAGTAAATAGAAGGTTCTGGGGATAGCTCAGTGGGGAGCACTTGCTTAGCACGTGGGAGCCCATAGCCTCGATGCCAGTATAGACAGGAAACAAGAGCAGAGGCATGGAAGGAAAAGGAGAGGAAGAATGGCTTGGACGAGAGGACCCGTGTGCCCGTGCTCCACTGCCGGGCAGGTAGGGTGATTGTGCGATGCTCATGAGAATTCACATCCCTCCATGAACCACGTGCTGTCACTGTGGGTAACAGATTGCTCCTGGACGTAAGCGTCTGAGATAAACTCCAGCCACGTTGGCTTCTATTTTTAAATCACCACCCTGCTGCAAATCCGGTCAATCTCTCACAAGCCGGGATGATCGCAGAGCCTTCTCTCTGAGCCGCTTCCTGTGTAGAAAGAGAGGGATGCTTGCACACGTGCCTGCTGGACTTGCTATGGGGGCTGCACTGCCCTTCATCAACAAAGCACCTGGGCTGACGCACCAGAGCCTGTTTTCAAAGGCGTGACATGTACAGTGTCTCGCTCACGACAAAATTATAATAGTACGCTATCTAATATAACCTTGAATCATAATTACTGAACAAAGGGAAATGTTGAAACAAGTAATTTCACTCTCCTGAGTTACAGGTTTAATTAGCGTGAATCATCCGTTCACAGAAGCGATCGCCAGTGTTGAACCGAGTTCTGTATACTTTCTGTCACGAGGGGAAAGCTATGATAAAAATGGAAAATCGCAAACTTTCCTTTGAAAAGAGAGCCACCGTGACAGGCCAAGGAGCACCTCTCCCAGCCAGCCTCGCCATTAATAATTACTAGAATCAAACTAACGAGCAGCAGCCACAACTGGCGTGCCCGGCCGCAGTTGACAAGTGAACCGTAGGTAGTGTTTATCATTCTCTGGGCTGTTCCTCAGCCTGGTAGTGCCTCACAGATGTCCACAACAAACCTGCTAGGTCTGTTCTGTACTTGCATTTTGCAAAAATGCAAAATGTTAAGTCTCTGGTGATGTTGCCTGGCCAGTAAGTATGATTTGAGGCTGGGATACATGGCTCCAGGCCTTCTCTCCCTATGGTCTCCTGGAAAGGTCTAGAAGGCACGTTCTGTGTGGTCAGTGCCATCTATCTATTCTAGAAAAGAGAGACTGGTTAGAAGTAGCTAGTAGCCAGCTAGCCCTTCCTTAGGGTTCAGCTAGCGTTCTGACTCCAGAAGAGCAGTAAATGGATGACATCAGTGGTCACCTTCTCACTGTCATTGGCAGCCACAGCCCAGCTCTGTGTGACTACCCAGGGAGAGCTTCTAGGGCACCAAGGCCCAAGAATGGGCTATTACTAAGCTTGGACTCCTGCCCATTGCTGGGGGCCTGGAAAAAGATCTGCTGCCTGCCATCAGGGAACACGTGAGCCTCAGCCTGGGATTCTTGAAGGCTGAAACTGGGAAATCCAATGGCAGTGGAGTTAGCAGGGAGGGGGCCAGTGAGCACAGCAGGCGAGGACTGATTGTTTTCATCAAGACTTTCGTGTCAAAGGAAACAGGAGGGCAGAGGGATGAAAGGCTTTTACTATTTCATTTTCAGAGAATAATGCAACCTGAAGACTGTCTAGGCTAAGTGAAGTAATTCTAGAGAGAGAAGGAAGCTAAGGAATGCAGTCACCAGCAGAAGGGCTCTGTCCGCACACCTCAGAGTCATGCTGACACTGACAAAAGAAACATTTGTTTGCTCTAGTTTTATGTGGCCGGATGGATGGAAGGGCTGTCTAGGCTGCCCGTTTCATGGTTGGATTCAGGTGAATGTAACTGTCATAAAGGGCAGGGACTGGGGCAGGAGACACTACTCACACAGGTATATCTTTTAACTAGGTACTTCTGGTTGGCCTATCTTTTCCCCAAGAGGAGGGCAGGGCTCCTCCTAGAATGAAAGTCACACAAGGTAGAGGACTGTGGCCAGCTCCTATTCAGAGAAGCAAGGGCATAGAAGCTTTCTTATAGGTTACTTACAGGACTTTCTGTGCTGCATCAGAGATGGACACGTTATTACCCTCCTTGGGTAATACCTGGCCTGAAGGGAAAACAGGTGTGTGTGTGTGTGTGTGTGTGTGTGTGTGTGTGTGAGAGAGAGAGAGAGAGAGAGAGACAGAGAGAGAGACAGACAGAGAGACAGAGAGAGAGACAGAGAGAGAGACAGAGAGAGACAGAGAGTTAATAAAAGCTGCTCCCACCTCTTCTCTCACAGCATACCAAAGCCCACTCTGAGTATGCCTCCTGACACTCTTGCCAGCCCATTGTACTTATATATGGTCAGACGGGATTAATACTTGACTCAAAGCAAGAATGAAACATTACATAAATATTTACTTTCCTGAAAGAATAAATTGAAGATTGCCACCAATCCTTGGTACAGTTTCAGCATGGCTAATCTACTTCTCATTGCTTCAAATAATAACCTAGGGTACACTGGGGGTGAGCCCTGGCTTCAGTCCCTGCTCCTCAACCCCAGTAATAATGGCTAGCATGATGTTTTACTGATTTTGTTGGATGTGATGTTGCTGTCCTGATTGTAATAGGAATTGTCCTTAATTCTTAACAAAGTATTATTAAAAGATAAATGTGATTTTGATATAGATACATAAAATGCTTTTTAATGGAAGATATGGAAAGAGACTATGAACCAATACATTCGTAGTCATTTGACATCTTGCAATGTGACTTTTCTTGATGGTTCTATAAATACTAAGGAGATACCTTTAATAAAACTATAATAAAAACTATAAACTCTCTTAGTTGTGGCTTCCCCATTTCAGCTTGTTTAATCTTGTACACCCTGTCACTTGTCTACTGTGTCTACAAACAGGAACCCTAGGATCAAAAGAAATTCACTTCTAACACGAAGCACAAGTGGCATGTAGGTTTCAGGACAGGGGTGGTGTGGGGGAGGGAGTCAGGACAGGGGTGGTATGTGGGGTTCAGGACAGGGGTGGTATGTGGGGGGGTCAGGACAGGGGTGGTATGTGGGGGTTCAGGACAGGGGGGGTTCAGGACAGGGGTGGTATGTGGGGTTCAGAACAAGGATGCTATGTGGGGCTCAGGATAGGAGTAGCATGTTGGGCTCAGATCTTCTTGGCTGCTGCGCTCAGTCTCTTCTGTCCAGGTACTCAGTGGAAAGTTGGTGCTGGAAGGGGCCGAGTCCAGGTCCAGTCCAGTGTAACCTATGACGTAATGTGATCAGTGTGGGTGGAAAGCTTGAAAAGCCGCCTGTGCCCTCGCTGTTAATGGAGTGTTTATAGTTCGGGTGGGAACATGTGCATCTCACTTCGTAATTTGATTTCCATGTTGGATTTGTACCTCTGCCCTTCTCAAAGGTTCCCTTTTAGCTTCTAGGGGTAAATTTGAGCTTTTTCTCTTTGGAGAAAACAGACCTTCCAACCAAGTCCGATGCTAGTAACGCTCCCCGAAGTCATTGGGCGCCGTTTCTTGGGATTAGAATCATTGAATGCCTTTGTGACTCACTACCCAGGGAAGTTGAGTGCTGGCTTTCTCTAAAGACTGACTGACCCTTCTGGTAGTTGTCAGTAGACACAGAACAACAGCAAACCGAGCATAGCCTGCTCACGCCTACCGTGGGATGCAAGGGGAGGGATGATTCAGACACTGCCATATTAGTTTGCAGTGGGGCGTATATGACGCAGTCCCCCCAGCTTGTCAGAATTCATTTACAGAACATCCTGGGCTCTGACCCTCGGAGTGACTCAAATGAGTGAGCGTAAAGCAAGCAAAACACACAGAGTTTTTATCTATGGCCGTTAAAAGACCTTGTCAGGAAATGAAGCACGGTAGGTCATAGACGCGAACGTTCCAGTCCTTCAGCTAAGGGTTTCCACCCCGGGTGGCAAGTGTTGCTCCTAGTAGTCCTGCATACACCATTTCAGGGCCTCAGCCTCTCTCTGTAACTGGACACCAGGCCAGGCCTTCGTTCACCCTGGCTTTCCTCCTTGCCCAAAACTCCTGTCTTCTTAGTGACACTTCCTCAGTCCTGCCACACGCCACCTGATGTGTCCTGGAAACCCTACTTTCTCGTTGGGGGTTCTATGTAAAGGTCGAGTTACTTTTGCTCTGCTTATCCTAACTGCTGGGCAGACGTTTCCAGCATTGTCTCCCATGTGAATACAACCTTCAGCTCGTGCTGACCCTCAAGTGCTGACACTGCTCATACAGGTTTGACATGACTTACGGTCCTCTGTTTCTTGTGTAGAGGACTCACACATCCCAGCCACTGTCCAACTGCAGTCCTCCCTCAAATGCTGTTGTCCTCCAGCCCCTTCTCCCTCCTTCCACGCACTGGGGAGGCCATCTTTCTTTTCCCCTCCTCTTCAGAATCTCTGCAGCAGTTTGTGCACAGGGCTTCTCTGGCTCTAACTCTTCCATTGGGGGGGAGGGGGTGTTTATTTGATTTGTTTTTGTTATTTCGAGACCGAGTCTCACTATGTAGCTCTCGCCGTCCTGGAACTTGCTATGTAGACCAGCCTGGCCTTGAACTCACAGAGATCCACATACCTGTGCCTTCCAGAAGTGTAAATGTGTGTGGCGCCGTGCCCAGCTTATCCTCTCCTTTCTAAAGGCCCCTGGTGGCCACACCTGTGTATGTCGCACGACCTTGTAAGCATCTAGCACAGACCTGGGAGGTATACGGATTCAGTGAATTAGTTTAACCAAATGGAGCTGTTTCAGCCTTCAGAAACAAGCCTTCTTTCAGCCACGTTCCAATGATGCCCTGAAACAGACAGGCAGCTCCCGCTGACACTGATAGGCAGGGGTGCTGTATTGGGACTGCAGGCCAACCTCTGTTAAACCATTGTAGGAAGGAGAAGTGCTTTGCTCTAGGGGTGGGTGACAAGGGCCTTCAACCATCACAAGCAGAAGATGCCCTCCGGACCTGGTTTGAACAAAGCTTTGGGCTGTGACAGCAGTGAGGATAATGTCTGTGGTTTGTAAGACAGAGGGAAAGGGGTGTTTGTAGGTAAGGTTAGGAAGCTAGTCAGAGTCTGTGCAGGAGTTTGGAGTCCAGGCAGATCAGTAGGAGGTGCGGTTTCTATACTAGGCAGAATTACCCTCTAAAGGAGACAATGGGGGGCAAGCTCCCACCCATCTTCAGATGAGTGAGACAGGTCAGGAACAGGCAAGGAACACCAGTTAGGAAGTTACTGAAATAAACCCGGAGAAAGATAGTAAAGCCCTAGGCCTGGGGGTGTGGAGAGGGATGTAGGTGAAAGGTGATACCCAGATATAAGGAATAAGGATGAGGGAGAGAAATCTAAGAAATATTTGCCTGAGTTTTAAGGAGACCTGTCAGCCTCCCTGGCTTTCTCGTCTCTGCCTACCAAGCACACATGCTTCTATTACTATATATGTCTTCAAATCTTATTAGTTTACGTCTTTGTCGTGTCTATGTCTATGTTGGTTTAGGTCTATGTCATTGTCTTTGTTGCTTAAAGCTTTTCAACTTAAAGTAAATGATGCTATAGGCCAGCAAGAAGGCCCAGTGAACAAAGGCACTCACTACCAAGGCCGACAAGCTGAGCTGGGTCTCCGGAACCCACAAGTCGTCGTCTGAACTCCAACATGCACCATGGTATGTGCACACATTCGCATACATATGTGTGTGTAAATAAAAAAGTAACAAATTTAAAGAACTTCTGGCAACAAGATGGAATCTTTCAATAATGTCATTAAACATGATGGAAATCATTTAATAGGATTATTCTGGTATTATCAAACATTAAGTCTTTTAGTCATACAGTGAGATTTTTGTTATAAAACACTGTGATCTCTGAGAAGTCAGAAGCCTTTTAGTCAAAGTTTCTCATGATCTCAGACACTAGAGTCTGAGCTACGAAATGCACATGTGCTTTTTTATTCCCGTGTGTGACAGCTAAGACTGCTCCATAGAAAAGTTTGTATTCAGTGAAAGGTCAGATGATAAAGAGGAAGGGGTATTTGTGAAAATCCCATCCTCTAAAGGTTAACCTATCAAAATTTGATAGTTTTACCTGTATTTGGGGCTTACTTCTTAACTGCATACTATAGAGAGTCTTCATTCTCATGTCAAAATCTAGGACAATGAGTTATTATGGTCATATATCTTTTAATATAATGATTAAATAAGCTTTCTTATGATGGAGAATATATAATGTAGTTTAACTTACTACAATCAAAATATTTGTCAGGGGTCTGAAGGTGACAGGGTTAACAGAGTGCTTGCTATGTAAGCATGGAGATCTGAACTAGATCCCCAGAACCCAGGTTAGAGGCAAAACAAAACAGGCATAATGGTTCACGTTCGTAATCCTAGCTCTGAGAAGACAGGGTCTCTGGAACCCTGGAACTCATGGTCAACCAGTCTAACTCACTTGGCAAGCACCAAGCCAGTGAGAGATCCTGTTCCAAAAACGAATGTGTGGGTGACACCTGAGGAATGAGCCACAGATTTTCCTGTGACCTCAACCGACACAGACGACACACACAGGCACACAGGCACATACACGAACTCGCACACACATAGACACGCTTGAATATGCCCACATAGCAAAAATGCGTTAAGGAATTTGTGAGTTCTTAACACCAGCAGCTCTTGACCAGATTTCCAGTTGCATCTACTTTCGCACCCTGTGAACATCTGCCGATGTCTAGACACATTTTGGTCATTGTCACTAGAGGAAGGCAGGTACTATAATCTGGTGACCGAAGCGAAGATGCTGCTGGCGTCCTACAGTCCGAGCGTGCGTGGGCGGCAGCTGCCGCAGACGATGCTCACAGGACCAGCATCGACAGTGCTGCAGAGAAACATCCAGATCATCCTCGTCGGTCACCTCGCCCTCCTCAGCATCACCCCTTTTATATAGTCTGCCACACACCATGTTCCCCTCGCTCTTCCGATGCAGGCTGTCAAGCAGACATCGTCTGGAAAATCAGGGTCAGGGTTGTTTCTAAAACAACCAGTTGCTGCCCAGACTAGGGTTGGGGGAGGGGGAAACTAGTTCAACAGATTGTAAATCCATGTTACTCTCCATACACTCTAAGACTGACAGCAGCCAAGCCTGTCATGGCAGAAAAATTCAGGGGGCTGTGGTGGAGCAATCGCTTCCGCCCTTAAGCTTTGTTTACCATCCAGCAAGCCGACCTTACCGTTTACCCTGCTTCCTTTGTTTACCAAAGGGGGAGTGCCTATAAATGCCTAGCCAACCTGTTTCGGAGTGTGAGAGCCATCCGCCTGACACGAGTCTGTAAATGCCACATAGGGACTTAACACGTGTCCACAAGGAAAGCGTGGTTTGAAACCCCATCCTCCCTGCTCCCCATGCTCCTCCCGAATGTGTATCTCCATTGTTTCTAGTGCTGGTTCTTCATCTTTCCCAAGCCACCTCAACAAGTGCTCTGTTCTGCTCTTAAGTTCAGGCACCTGCATCAAGAGTCAAGTTAGGGAAGAGGCACTGAGGCAGGACTGCTGCAGGTCTGTGATCTACCCAGATACTCCTCAGACACCTCCTGGACGCTAGGCAGTAGGTATAGGCAGTGGAGCGCAGGTGACTGTGGTGAGAGTTGACCCCCTATGGAGCACTCAGGAAGTACCTCCACGTGGCGGCTTGACCATCCCATGTAATACAGAAGTTGTGCTCTGCCGGGTATGGAGACTCTCAGCTTTTGGTCCTCCCAGGTATGGAAGAGAGTTGAGATTCAAACTCAAAACTAGCTATGGAGTCTCTACACCCAATCCGAGTCCTGCCACAGCAGCAAAAATCAGTTCTCAGGAACCTCCCGGCTTGGTCTCTATCCCATAAGGATGAGCTCATCCTCACGATGTTGGTTTTGTGCAACAGGTGAGGACAGCCTTTGACTAGCAAATTGTGCAAGTGGAAGTAACAGATAATGCAGCCCTTTGTTCCTTGGCCCCAGGAGTTTGGAAAGGCTGCCCCAGTCCCTTCCGAGCAGGCTGGGTTATATGAATCATGGAGAAGGCTTAGAGCATATTGACAGAGGCTTAATTCTTCCTTCTGCTTTTCCAGATCACCCTTACCTCTTGTCAACCAGTGTTCACAGGGAGTGTTCTCAATGAGAGCTCTTCCACTTGGAAAGGCTCCTAGGTGCTGGGGTGTCTGTTCTTCTCAGGTATCTGACATAAAGGCCAGCGAGGTGGCTCAGTAAGTACAGGAACCCCCCAAGCCTGACAACCTGAGTTCAGTCTCAAGAACACATATGACGTGAGGAGATCTCCAGATCGCATGAGTTGTTCTCTAACCTCCACACATGTGCCTTGGTGTATGCTACACATACAAATATGTGCCCAGGCATGCATGCATACTTGCGCAGGTACACACACACACACACACATACACACACACACACACACACACGTAGAGAAAGATAATAAATAAAAATCAACCAATCAATCAAAAATACCCCCATAGTATATTAAGTTTATAATTGTGTGTTTGGCTTAGTTCATTGTCGTCTTAGGCTGCATACGCCCTGAAAACTGTCTGCACGCTTGGCGTCTGTCTAGTGCCACACTGGCCAGTACCACTACAAAACAATTAACTGGGTTCAGGAGCAGCTCTCCTAGTTGTGATGAGATTGGCCAGTCAAGAACTACTTGGCTGGCACCTTTAAAGTGACTCCCGCCACAGCGTCCAGGTGGCAGGAACCACTGGAGTCAGTTCAATGATTCCTGCCAGAGAGACTCTGGTGCAGTGCATACCCTCCCTGCAGCTTGAAACAGACTCATGGTGCTGATGTCTTGGGAAGCAGGAACAACAGAAGGGTCCCACTTTCACCTTGTCCTTCTGTGGCCCAACAGTGGCCTTCTTTCCAGCTACTGTAAGAATTCTATGAAAAGGGCAAGAGCAGGGTTAAAAAGCAGGGAGCTCCATGGCCTTCCAGCAGCTTTGCCACCTGGCGTACGGCTTCTCTGTGCCTCACTTTCATCATTTATAAAATAAGCATGACAGCACAGAGCTCATCCACTTGTCACGAAGATTAGGTGACACTTAGGATCTAGCTGACTATGCTGAGCACTGAACGAACGAGTGACCTCAGCTGCCATTACTGCTTTTCCTAATGCTTTTTCACTCATGGTTGGTACAGAGGAGTTGTTCTTAGTGAAGAGAGCTCAGTGTGGCATTCCCATACAAACAAATCCCCAGCTCCATGGATCTTTCCACTAGCCCATGGCGTGTTAGCACCGTCTGTGACCCCAGTACTAAGGAGGTAGAGCTCCATGGGTCTTTTCCCTAGCCCATGGCGTGTTAGCACCGTCTGTGACCCCAGTACTAAGGAGGTAGAACTCCATGGGTCTCTTCACTAGCCCATGGCGTGTTAGCACCGTCTGTGACCCCAGTACTAAGGAGGTAGAGCTCCATGGGTCTCTTCACTAGCTCTCGTGATGTACCAGAATCTCCATGTCTTGCTCTTTTAGATTGATGAAGGTGGGTTCAGGCACATTTCTCCTGCTTGTAATGATCTTGTGAGTCAAGAATGACTTGAAGAAGCCAGTCTCTATGGCTGGTGGTCGATTCACAGTTCCTGTGGTAGTTAGCGCTGTTTCAGGTTGTGTTCAAGGTAGGTGTGGGGAGAATTACTCAACTGTAGTCTTTGCCACTTCAGTTCATATTTCCAATTCTACAACTTCAAAAATACTTTTTGTTTCTTTCCTAAATCTTCATTATAATGAACCTTTGATTGTCAGGTAGTTGGAATAGCAAATGTTTCGGTAGTGGGAGCTTTGTAAATTATAAAGGACAACTCTTTTATAAAGCAGAACTTTCATTAGGTCTACATTTCCATGGTTCTACATAACCTTAAGACCTTTTAGAACAGGTATCTGTAGTGCTTAAAACAAATGACATCTGATCTCTGTCATCCGAAATGCCCTAGCCCCTCCCCCAGTTGGAAGAATTTACTTGTAAATCACACAGCACGTTATTGTGTCTGGCAAGGGAGGGCGCAAAGTGCCACCATATGTGTCTGCCACTTTCTCGTAAGTGCATAGCCATAGTTCATTTAACCTATCATTCCTTCCTACACTACTTTCAGTGTACAGGGCACGTAGAAGGTTCCTTCATAGCTAAACACGTGAGCAGTCATTAAATCACCATGAATATTACCTACTAAACCAAGCTCTTCTCAAAAGCATGCGCTCCTTGGAGCAGCTTTTATTACCATCCATCCACTTTCCTCTTACCTTCATATCATTCCTTTCCCCCTCACCATCTTACTGAGCATGTGTCCCTAGGGTGCTGCTTAAATCAAATGCTGTGAGTAGTTGTTTGTGTTGGACCTGAATTGCTCCGCCTGCATCCAAGAAAGGATCTAGCATAATCTCAAACACTCGATTACTGTCAGTGTGGTTTAAGCTAGGACTCAAACATAATCCCAGTAACCTGTGTCAACCAGGATAAGATCACTAGCAAGGGCCACTCACTGATGCAGGAACACAGACTTAATCTAGAAAAGCAACGTGTAAATCAGAGAAAGTACTCTGGTTATTACCCTCTGCAAGAAATGGCACTGGGAAAATGATGGGGCCCAGTGGGGAAAGCAGTCTGCCTTTTGGCCATCTGCACAGAGAAGGCATTTATGACACCATGTCCTCACATTACCTCTACAGAGTGTCACTCTTGCCTGGGTATCCCCTGCATCATTGATGACCACACATGAAACATTCGATAAGAAGTATGCAGTGAGGATGTGAATTGGCGGTCTTCGTCAGATGCTCAAACACCTCACACCCAAGAACCCAGCAAGTCATAGCTCTGTTGTTTAGAAAGCTGCTGAAATCGCACCCCAGGCTTCAAGGACCCTGTCAGTGCACGGGAAGAGCACCAAGCGCCAAGTAATCAGTTTCTTATATGGAATGCTATGTGCTGGTTTCCCATATAGAAAAATTTCTAATAGACTCTTACCATGTAGCTCAGGCCTGCCTCATACTCAGAAATCTTTCTATTCTGCCTCCCCAATACTATGGTTTTAAGTGAACTACCATGTTTGGCTTCTCAGAAATATTTACCCGTAGTAAGGTCTACTGACTGGGAAGATAGTTTAGTTGGTGAAGTACTTGCCGTATTACAAGCATAAGGACCTATTGGTCCCCAGAACTCATGGAAAATGCCAGGCATGTTGGCACCATCTGTGACCCCAGTACTAAGGAGGTAGAATTGAATAGATTCCTGGGGTTCACTGTCACTGTCACCAGCCTAGACAAATTGGCAAGCTCCAGGCCAGTGAAGAGATTTAAGAAATCACTGGCAAAGTGAGTGGCAGCAGGGGAGCTCACGGAATTTTGATCTGTGACCTCCATACACATACACACATATGTGCATGCATACACGTGAACATGCACTTTTTTTTTTTTTTTTTTTTTGGTTCTTTTTTTTTTTGAGCTGGGGACTGAACCCAGGGGCCTTGCGCTTCCTAGGCAAGCGCTCTACCACTGAGCTAAATCCCAACCCCATATGAACATGCACTTCTACATATAGGACCACAGTCACTCAAGACTGATTTACCAAGATGAGTGAAAGAGACTCTCCATGATTGGCACCGTTGGCAGGAATCTAGTATGCAGAGAAGCGGATGGTGCCGGTTCCCTCTGCCTCCAGAGGCAGAGAAATCTAGATGGCGTATAGCAGCAACTTTAGTAATTTTCTCATGGCAGCAGTTGTGGGCAACTGGAGTGTATTGTATGAGAGCTGCTCCTCTTAGAACCTTCCAGATTCTTGTTTTCAAATGGCTTTGCTTCTAAAGATATCCTTGAAAACGTGAGTAAGTCACCATGCCACTGTCATTGGCCAGAATCTTGAGAAAACATGAAGAAATTAATATTTTTGAAACTAATTTACTGAGAATAAACACTAGCTTCAAATAGGTTATTACCATTAAAAAAATCATGTGGAACAGGAGTGGAAATACTGTTCCACTCAGTCTGTAATCGTGACTAGAAGGAGTCATGACCACTGAGGGAGGGTTCTGTTGTTCTTGGAAAAGCCCAGCCAAGCAGGAAATATTCTTACCCATAAACCCTATCAGCCGATCCCTCTGAAAACCACTGAGAAGTTTCGAATGGTGTGTTTTTCAGAACCTTGTCCATGGTATGCAAGGCTTCCATCAACTGCAGGCCATTGTTGGTCCTTGGTGGGTCTCAGTCCATGCAAACTGCTATATTGAAAAAAAGAAAGACAACCAAACATTGACTGGGTGACTTAGAAATAAAAATGTCTCAGAGTTCAGGGCGCTGGCAAGTCCTAGATCAAGGAAAAAGCAAACTAACAGCAGGACAGGTTCAAACACCCTACCTTCTTCCTGTAAAGTCTCTCATAGTGGGAAGGTGAAGCTCTCTCTGTGGTCTCTAAAAAGCGCTAGTCCCATTTACAAGGGCTGCACCCTCATAAACTTAACCACCACCCAGAGCTCCAATTCACATCACATAAGGATTGGATTTCAGCCTGCAGTGTTGGGAGGCCACAGGGGCACTCTGACCACAGTGGCCGACCCAGGCCCTTGCTACATGGGACCTGGTTCTGCCGGGATGCAGTACTCACATTCCAGTCAGGAAGCAGCTGCCTCCCAGGCTGGGATGGTAGCTTTCTTAACATCTTCCTGGTATACTTGTTTACCATTTGGCATTTCGCTCTGTACTTAAAAAACAAAAGCAGGTTTATTTGAGGCAGTAGAGGAGTCACGGTAATCTGTAAATCTCTACAGAGCGAAGGCAGTGTGGGATAGGAACACTCTATCCCTCCTGCTTCCTCTGGCATCTGCTCTGATAACTGCTATGGAACGGAGTGGTCAAATGAAGAGGAAGAGGGGAAGACGCTACGGCCAAAGTGGAGCTGCCTAGTAAACACTGGAGTTCCTTTGCTGATAGCACTGGGGAAGTTCAGGCAGGGAGTTCAAGGCCAGCCTAGACTGGATGAGACGCTGAGTAAATAGATACATGCATGCATGCATACATACATACATACATACATACATACATACATACATACATGTATACATAGGTGCCAAGCATGCAGTTTTCTACAGTAGCAATCCCAGGACCAGCTCTCTTCCTCAGAACTCTCCGAGAGTCACTTTTCTTTGCCATAGCTCTGACCTCTCGCCCCATTTCCTGGGAGAGTGAACCCAAGCCAAGTCTGGTGGCCATTCAGCTGACAGGCCAGTTTAACCAGTCTTCCCAGTCCCTTTAACATTGAAGCACCGGTCTGGAGAGCTATGTGTGTTGCTGCCCTTGTGGTGGTGGGTGTGGACACTGCACAGGGCGGAACTCCCTGTCCCGTGACTCACTGGGTGTCGCTCCTCCGGGTGTGTCAGCACCCTCTCTCTCAGGTGCCCTTGCCTTGCAGGTGTAGCGCCTGGAGCTCCCCCTACCTTCTGGAAGCATTCCCAGTGGGTAATTGCTTTCTCTCTTCTGAGGCTCGGTGGCCAAGGTGTGTCTCTTTCCTAGGCCGAATGTTGTCCCTTGTACCTCTCAGAAGTAAGAGACACTCCTGTTTGTCAAGGGGGGTGTGTGCTGTGTTGAAGGGTCGGGTTTTGATGATAAGAAATAGTATTTCCTTTCTGTACATGATTATGATACTGAGGGAGATTGAGATATAGAGATATAATTCCAGTCTCATCCCTTCCTCCAGGAGGTTTCTGTAAGGTCACTAGTCCATCCTAACCCATCCTAGCCCGCCCTGGCCAGTCCTGGCCTGTCCCAGCCCATCCTAGCCAGTCCTGGCCAGTCCTGGCCCATCCTAGCCCTCAAGCATCACCACCTTTGTGGCTTTGTGTTAGCTGGAATTCATCTTGGGCTCCGTCCTTTGCCCTCCTGAGCTGAAGAATGTCCAATATCAGTTCAGTACAGCTCGCCCCACACTGCCTGCCCGCCCTTAACCTGCCCATCTTCCCGCATCCTGTTCGGTGGCATCGACACCCAGGCCAGAAAACTGGGAGTCTTCCCACAGCTTCGACCTCCACATCCTGTGATGAAAGGTCCTGCATTCTATCTTCTCTGCATATCAAATGTGCTTTCAAAATGCTGCCCTCACTCAAACCCTTTGCATCTCTCACTTACCACAGCCTTTGAACTGCCTCCAGCTTCCTTCCCCAAACTTTACCACCCACAGAGTAGCCAGAGATGCTCAGTATTGAAAACCTGCCTGCCCTATGTCCACCTTAAAGGCTCTCACAGCTCTCCAGGTCAAGAGACTGTCTGAGCAGTTGCCAGCACACCAGGCAGCGCCTTCCCCTTCTCCGTGTGCCTGTGTGTCTGCAGCACTCTGTGTGGACTGTGTCATCATCGAGGCGACTCCCCCACCTGGACTTACTGAAGCCTCTTCCGACTCAACCTTAGCATTCTCGGTCTCAGTACAGTGGTCCCTTCCCTGGCAGCTCCTGGGCTGTCTGAGAATGGGTGCATGAGAGCTGGTAGGAACTCCTCCTGTTCCTCCCATGTCAACCAGTGGACCCCGCTCTAATAACACAGTGCGCTTTAAACTCAGCAGTCTCACTTAGGACATTTCTAACTCTACTCAAAACTCTAGGGGAACAGTATTTCCCAGGCAAACCTGGTCACTGGGAATCTCATCTCGATTCTTGGTGTGGGACCCTGCACACTGAAGGAGCTCTCTCCCGACTCTTGAGGCTATGATCCTGATATCTTCGCTGTTCCGGAAAGCGTCCGTCTCTATCACTGGGAAAGTTGTCTTTGTTTCCTTTCCTATTGTAACAAAGTACCCTGGCAGAAGCAGCTTAAGTGTGAAGGGTTTATTCGGCCTCCCAGTTCAAGGGCATGGCCATCTTGTGGGAACAGTCAAAGGGCGGGAGGTTTGCGGTTTGTTACTTTGTGCTCACATTTGGGAAGCAAAAACCAGCGAGAGCCAGTGCTCCACTCCCTTTGTACTTCTCTGTCGTCCAAGATCCCTGCCCAAGGACTGGTTCTGCCTAAGGTCAAGGATGGAATTTACCACATCAATTAGCTTAATCAAGATACTCTCTCCCAGACGTCCTCAAAGGCTGACCTTAATCTATGCAGTTCCTCTCAGGTGTGCCTGGAGCCTCGCACAGCGCTATCAGGCAATAAACGTGTGGTTGGGTTTTGCAGCATTGTCCCGGAGCCTTCTCTGGGGCTGGTAAAACAGGTTTACTGCTCTGGTCAGAGGCAGACTCATCATCCCCTTCTAAAATGACAGTGAGCACTTGCTGATTAACTCACAAAGCAGAGTTTCCTCTTAGACGTGTTAAAATAAATGTCGGGCTTTTTATTTTACATAGAACTGTGTTTTGCAGGTTCTTGGTTCTTTGGGAGTGGGGGTGGGGTGGTTTCCAAGATAGGATTTCACCGTGTATCCCTGGCTGTCCTAGAATTCACTCTGTATTCCAGGCTGGCCTTGAACTCAGACATCCCCTGCCTCTGCCTCCACAGTGCTGGAATTAGCAGTGTAGACCACCACCACCCGACCCAGATTCTTATCGGAATCCAGATCCCATTAAACTACCATGTTGTTTGTATGGAGAAAGTGAAAGGAACATGTGAAAGAGAGAGGACCCAGCAAGGACACTTAGGTGACAAAGATGCTGAGTGCCAACCCGTGACACAAGACTTAATTTGATTCTTCGGCTTAATGTATCACCATGTTTGTTACCTGCGAGTTTATACTGAAGACTGGAACACCTACCTGTGTTAGCTGTTAAGGAGCATACATCCATAATGCAAGTTAATCGGTATGGGACGGGTGCTCTCACTGGGTAAGCCTGGGACTCACTTGTACCCCATACTAGCCTGGAACTTGTGAAACCCTCCTGGCTCTGCCCCCAGTCACAGAAGAAGTGGTATTAAACAAGCACGCATACCAGGCCTTGCTTTTACGCAGTATTTTAAAATGCTGTTTAGAAACAGTAGTTTCTCGGTTTTGTAAGTAGAGAGCTTCTGGGCTTTGCAGAAAACTGAAGGACTCCTAGATGTAGGTCAGAGCATTAAACTGTCCCACCTTATTTTGATAGGGTTTGTGTTTGACATGAAGCAGGTGGACAATTAGATTCACGAGTGCTGCTAGATGGCTCTGGTTGTTGAGAGGGACTTCGTAGAGATGAAATGTTTGTGTTCGTATCTTGCCCTTGGTCATGTAGCCTGCCATCCATCCGTCCTCATTTAAATAACTAAGAAAATTATCACTATTTCAAGTATTTTTTTTTATTTGCTGAGCAGTCCATGTGAAATTGTGGCTTTATTGGTTTATGGACCCTGCATTTCACCTATTGACAACAGAGGCTTTGTCGGTGAGAACCTACATTCCACCGCTGGTTTTTCCAGAGTATTCGTAGCACTTTCTCAACAGCTGCGAGATTGCCAACCCAGTTTCGGTATGTGGACCTCCCAGCTTGCCGGAAACCAAGCGTAATTTAAAATCACTCCTGTGTTGCATAACCATGTATAACTCTGGCACTAAATTATAGTTAATGATTTTCACCAGAGTTAATCTCTTATTATTATGTGGTGGTCAGGTTTTCCTGAAAAGTGGAGAAAGAAAATGATCTTGGCCAAGTTTCACTGTTGTAGCCTACTGGTCTACCAACTCCTTGGGTATTCAGTGGCTGGATCTCAGAACAGGGAAGTCTCTCTATAATATATAAGTATACCCGATGTAAGGTCCTTTTCTTCCTTGCCCTCTCTTGGAGTTTCCCCCACTGTAGAATTAAATTAGTTGGTGCAGCACTTGCTGAGGGAGGACATAGCAAGTCCAGCAGCAGCCCTGGGACACAGAAAAATCACAAGCCTTCCTGGAAGGAACTGGCATTCCCTGACATTATACACATAAGAAGCCTTGTAGAGAGAAGGCACAGTGCTATGAAACACAGCCAGACCAAGTAGACCTGGAGGAACTATGGCGTGACGTTCCTGCTGACTCCTAGATAGAAGTCTATAGCCTGGATGGGTATAGAAGGATGGCCTGGGTGGGAAAGGAAAGTAGTGTTGGAGGAGCAGGGGCTTTTTCAAGGGAATAAATTTGCATTTAAAACTCTACAGTTGGCAATTCCCCTTCCCTGAAGGAGAGTCAAGCACATTCAGACCTCAAAAGGTGTGCACCTCCCCCCCCACGTGTTTGAAATGCAGTCTGGACAGTCATCTTGCCATGTGCCCACTGTTCAGAACCTAATACATCTGTCATGCATGCCAAACTTGATTCAGAATTTGCTTTATTGGTGCTTCCTTCCACCAGAGCTGGAGTGTTAACTTATCCCTGTCCCAGGTCTCCATTGCAAGCTCATGGTGGTGGTGGTGGTGGTGGTGGTGGTGGTGGTGGTGGTGGTGGTGGTGGTGATGGTGATGGTGGTGGTGGTGGTGGTGGTGATGGTGGTAGTGGTGGTGATGGTGGTGATGGTGGTGATGGTGGTGGGACGTTTCTACTCGACTATCCTTCTAGTATCTGCTCCAATTGCTCAACAAACTAGAAAGATTACATTTTTTCTTCTTTCCCTAACCTGCCCTCTCTCCCCCTCACACTCACTGTAAGATATTGGTAAAATAAGAAAATAAAAATCATGGTAATCAGTCCTACAAAACAATTGTTGGTACCAATTTTTGAACAGAGAAAGTAGAGAAACATAGCTGAATGCGTAATCCACAGTGGGATCTGAGCCCTCGTGTGATTTACCTAAATCCTGAAGCAGCTTCTAAGGATGTTTGTTCTGCATGGAAACAGAGCAAGTCCTCACGTCAGGTCAGAAGGAATCCCTCACTAAAACATTATAAATAAATAAATAGCCGTGATGGCGTCAGGAAACTGCCAAGGATGTTCAGTAAAGTTCAGTTAGTACTCTGACTTAACTATGCAGATGTGCAGTGGACTCGTTGTATAAAGTGACAAGGTGAGACCAAATGCAGCACCGCCTTTCTAAGAGGGTAAAGGCACAGAGTACAGCTGGCAATTATTAATTTCCTTAAAATAATTAATGTGTTGAAAGCATACAGTATATCGCATTCATTTCCCCCTGGAGAGGAAATCATTTATGTCACTGAAGAAACTGTGGTAGGCTTTAGTTTTTCAGGAATAATTTTGCTTTTGTTAAAACAGGAATCAATTTGGACTCGGCACTAATCTTCCAAAATAACCTACCGGCAAAACTACTTACCAGCTGCTATTACCATTTATCTAATTAAGCAAACTTGATAAATGAACACAAATAGGAAAGTATAAGAATTAAATCATTATGTAAATGACAGTTGTCATAAGATTCCTTCAAAGAGACATCTTAGTTAGCCAGTACAAACTCCACTGTTGTAGAAGTGAATTTCCAGTTTTACAATGAGGTATGCAAGTCTATAAATAGAGGATTATTGCTATTTCTAAAGTATGTGCATGTCTAACAAGCACCCCATTTTCTCATTTATATCCATGCTTGTTTTAATAATTAAAATATTGTGAAATTTACTTTCTGGAAACCAAAACTGGAAGGGCAGTTGGAAGTGTAAATATACAGTTACGTTATCACCGAGGCCTTGCACAATATCAGGGATCATGTCTCAGTAAACATGCTCAGTCATTATTTGGTTAGATCTATATGCATTTGTCTCTTTCATTCATTTCTTCATTGAGGTTTTCATGGCTCCTGGTAATCTCTCCTTTTCTCATCTATAATCTGCTGTTGATGGTATATAGAAAATGAGAAGATCACATTTTAGCTGCTATATGTAACAACTAAAGGAAAATATAGCTTAAATGTATTTAATTTATAAATATGGTAGATTATTAACATGCTAAATTTTTATTAAAAGTTCTTTACCGAGACATATAAAGGACTTGATTTAGGCCAAGCATGGTACTCCATGCCTATAGTCCCAAAACTCGGGATCTAAAGCTGGTCTGGCTGTATAAAATGTTTAAGACTACCTTGGGGCCACAGAGTAAGACTCTATTTCAATTAAAAAACAACAATGAGAGAAGATAATTTGTCCCATTTAGGTACCTTTGTTAGTTTCATTATTGTGGTGACCAAATAGCACAAATAGCTTATGGAAGGAAGTATTTTAGGTTTGCCTAATTGAATAAACCATAATTGTGGCTCGTAAGTAACTTGCCAGTAAGTGTCAGGGTTTCAGGGATGTCTGTCTAATATGAAGGGGAGGGCGTGAACAAAACAGAGGACAGGGAGAAAACAGAGCAAGATCCAACACCCAGGAACATACCATCAGTGATGGGCCACTTCCTCCATGGAGGTCCATCTCCTGCCTTTCATCCCTTCCCAATAGTAACTTCATATCATGAATCCGTCCATTGGATCAAAACCCTCGTGACTGAATTGTCTCTAAAAACCATTACAGACACACCAGAGTTATACTTTAATAATTCCCTAGACACATATCAATCCAATCAAGTTGACAGTCAAGACTGGCCATCGTTAGCATTCATAGTACCTACAAGGAGGTGCTGTGCGGGCTGCCATGAAGAAACATCATCAAATCTTGCCCCTCTGAACCACAGTAATGACCAGAGCGGCAAGACCATGGGTGCAGTGCTGGCACAGATGTCAGGAGTCACCACCTGCTTCCCTCTCCACAGGACGAAACATGCCTGGTACTGTAAATCTGACCAAATATTCACGTTTGGGTAGTTCACAGGCCTACTATTACTGTTCTACTAACACCGAAACTCCTAACAGGTCAATGTGCAAACAGTGTCAAAGGAGTGCTCAGCCACACATGGGATCTCTCTAGCATATTTTCTCACCCCAAGGCTCAGGACCATCTTGGGACAGGGAGTGAAAAGGTTGTAAGACCCAGAGATCAGGGAAGACTGGAGTGAAGCAGTGTCTCTTGGATATGACAGGACCACTGTACTTGTGAACTTGCTAGGATTGCCTACCCAAGACCTGCACAAGATCAAGCCAGTCAGTATCCTAGCATTAGCCTTCACCCCTAACAGAGGAGCCATTGATGATTGATGGCTTCTGGTGAAGGGAGAGACAGTTTTCATTAAGGGCACAAGCATATGGGCAGCACAGATCTGACTTGGTGAGTTATTTAAGAAAGAAAAGAAAGGCACAAAGTGAGGAGGGCATGGGGAGGTGAGGGTTGGTTCTGGGAGGGTTGTGGGGAGGAGTGGTGGTAAGAGATTGACTGTCTTAGTCATCATAGGAGCATGAGGGATGGAAAAGAACACCACTGGAGAGATAAGCCAATGAGGCACTGTCCTGCAGGCACCAGAACAACTGGTGGGGGAGACCTAAAGACCAGGTTGCGTGGTCCAGTATTGGCCTTTCTCTGTGTCTGACCAGTATTTTCTGTGCTACTCTTCACGCAAATCCACCATCATAGTTTGTAGTAGCGTTGAAGGTGGCAAAGGGTTTTGTGTGTCTGTGCGATTGTTTGAAAATTATCTGTTTTAAACACTACACATACAGGATCACATCTAGAATGGAGTACCACACAGGTATAAAAATATATTGATGTTTGAATTATTGGCTTGGATCTATTCCACCTAATTTCTTCCCATTAGTTTACCCTCTTGGTGTTGATTTTATATGAAGTAAACAGTGCACTCTATAAACTTGCCTAGGAGAGAGAAACGCTACAGTCTTCCCTAAAATAATTGGCTAGGGTATTGGGAAATTATAAAATACTGATGTAAAACTCTGTCTCGTAGTAGTATATTTTAATTCCACTTCATGTTAGCGTGCTAGTACTAAAAATAGTAACTCTGTGGAAGTCAAATGCTTGGCTTCAGAATGTTTATTGACCAGCCAAAACTACTCTGGGCAGAGGGCATCTTTTATTGGAGGGTTAGGGGGAAGAGACAGCCCCTGCCTTAAAAGGACTGTAGACGGCCATTTGGGCCCACGCATGAAACAGCAGGCTGTTAGCTTCTACATCAGAGCCAACCAACCGTCAGGTCCCGTTGTGTGCCCAGACCTCTTCAGTGTGAACACCAACAGTGTGAGACTCCGAGCAAGGTCGTCCTTTAGTGCAGCCGTGAAGAGCAAGCCACACACACTTGGGAAACGCAGCCTGGGAAGCAACAACCCCGAACCATCCAGAGAATAGGAGGTACTTATTAAACACAATCAGGACTATTTTTTTTTTTTGAAGCAGTTGGAATATAGAACCACTTTTAAAAACTAAAAACATTACAGAGATCTTTAAAAAAAAAAAGAGTCAATTAATTGATTCATTAAACTTTCCCATCTAGTAAGATTTTCAAAGGGATGTGTAGAAAATGGGGGTGGGGATCAAATCTGTACTTGCATCTCAGTTATGTGTATTCCAGAGAGAAAAAGAGATAGAGAGGGAGAGACGTGGGAGGACAGGGAGACTACAGTGTGCTGGGCCACCTTGAGAGGCTTGAGTGCTTTAGAGTAGCAGATTAGGAATTATCACCTGTGAAAGCAAGGCAGTTGCTCACCCACAGGGACAGCATCACACAGGGACAGCACCACACAGGGACAGCACCACACAGGGACAGCACCACACAGGGACAGCACCACACAGGGACAGCATCACACAGGGACAGCATCACACAGGGAAGGACCCAGGACCCATTTGGCTCCTTGGGAATTGTTTAGTATAAACACCCAGTACTACTCACAGTCCCCACACTGTTACTTGTTCTTAATCATCGCTCTGACCTGATAGGAACAACAGAGGAGAGGAAAGATTTGGCCCGGCTCTTCCTCGCAGCAGCTTCTGTCCCTGTTCATGGTTTGTTGGTCTTCTGCTGAGGACAGCATGTCTGTGGAACGTGTAATAGAGCTTCCTTGCCCTATGAAGGCCAGGGAGCAGGGACAGGGTATAAGGGACCTCAGGGATCACATACATCCTTCAGTGGTACTCTTCCTGAGAACTAATTCATCCAGTTAGGGCCAGAAGTTTCCACAACTGCTCAGCTTTGGGATCAGCTTGGGACCAGGTAGCCAGCACATTTGACTACTTGGGAACATTGATTTCAGCCATTAGTCTGCCTCTCGCCGCAAGTCTGGTGGCAATTGTGTGTGTCCAAATTCAGCTTACTCAAGGTCTCAGGACATGGGCATAATAATATAGGCAAATTCTTTGTCACGGTGTAGCATAAATGGCCTCTGTGGAGTCCTTATCCTACTTGAAACCTCACGAGCCCGCCCTTGACTGTCTGAGTCCCCGTAGTGCCTGGTCTTCAGTGCTCCCACCAAAATCAGCCATGAAGCAAGCTCTGCTTGTGGTATTCCAGACTTTCTCTAGCCCACTTCTCCAGATGCTTCCAAATTCCTCCCACCAATCATTTCCAACAGCTTGTGAGACAAGTAGTAACACTTGGTAACAGTTTTCTGTTAGACCTTACATAACCTCGGCCAGAGTATATGGGAAGAAATGTAGAAATGTTCATTTCCCCAAGGTGTCATAGGTTTCAGCTTTCTTTTTCTTTAAATGGGGATGATGTGCTGAAGTAGAAGGCTCAACTCTGTGCAGTCAGGATGCCCAGAGCAAGGAAGGGAACCAGGACCAGGTATAACCCTCAGAAATTCTCCTCCAGACTCCGCTTCCTCCGGTTGGTCCCACTTCCTCCTGACATAGCACCACCAGGTGGAGACCAGACGTTAGCATATGAGCCAGGGGACAGCTCATACCTATCCCAACTACAGTACATACTCACAGAATCAGGGAGCATTGTGGGAGGAGGGAGGAGGGTACTTGTGAGTACAGGTAGCATAGTAAACCATCTGTAGGACAGAAAATCAACAATTTTGTCTTTATCTTAAGACAGGATCTTGGGGTTGGGGATTTAGCTCAGTGGTAGAGCGCTTGCCTAGGAAGCGCAAAGCCCTGGGTTCGATCCCCAGCTCAAAAAAAGAACCAAAAAACAAAACAAAACAAAACAAAAAAAAAAAGATGTTTAAAAAAAAAAAAAAAGACAGGATCTTACTATGTAGTACTGGCTGGTCTGGCACTCTAAGTAGACCAGATTGGTCTCAGAAAGATATGCTTGCAGAAGTTCTGTGATTAAAGGCTTGCATCATCAGTCTTAAGTGTGTGTGTGTGTGTGTGTGTGTGTGTGTGTGTGTGTGTGTGTGTGTGTGTGTGTGTGTGTGTGTGTGATTTCAGAACATGAAGAAAAAAATTACAGGTGAAACCACTCAAAAAACTATTTGTCTCTTGGAAGCAAGAATCAGGTTGGGAGGTGTGGAGTGGCTGCTGTTTTTCTTTTTAAATTGTAAGCCTTAAGGCCCTACTGCTGAGGCAGGGTCCTAGGGTGGCACTGTGGCCCGTTGGTGGTACCTTTAAGGGGTAGTGCCTAGGGCGAGGCTTTTGGGTCACTGGGAAACGCCCTTTATAAAGACTGTGGAACTCAGTTCCTTCCCTGACCAATGGTCTCTGGGTTTTACTATGTCACTCTCCCACCCTCATACACTGCCTTGCCAAGGCCCACAGAAGCAAGAACCAGCTAGTTATGGACTGGAACCTTCAAATGTGAAAGCCAAAAATAGACCTTTTCTCCTTATAAGTTCATTAGTAAGGTATTTGTTACAGCAAAACTGACTAACACAAATACCCTCTAATTGTTAGAGCTGTGAGAGCGTTTGACTAAATAGTAAAGCCGAAGGCAAGGTTTGTTTTGCTTTAATGAAGCACCACACACAGTTTTGTCACCACCTATAAGTGTCACAGCGGGGAGGAGGTAAAGTATAGTTTGCAGACTTTTTAGCTCTATGCTGTTGCTGTTACCAACCTCTCAGTAGTTTACAGACAAGGGCAGGAACGGGCCTCTGACCCTGCTGCAAACAGACACAAGGTTTGGAATCTGGCCTGAATCCGCCACTCCTTCCTCTGACACTGACCTCACGGCCTGTTGTTTGTACGTGGATAAGACCACAGTGACTGGAGTAGGCTGACATTCTTGTTGAGGTAATTTAGTGGTACAGTGTGGAACACCCAGGACAGTCACTGCAATAGTGTCTGTCGGTTAATGCTGTCTTCTTTTAAAGGAGAAATCTGGCATGGAGAGGGGTTGTTTTCAACTGTGAACTACATCCTTATTGAAATTATGTTCCTGGAGTGGGGGAGGGGAGCATACATGGAAAGCTCAACTTGCAGCACCCTTCAGGGAAAGAGGAAGCTTCGATTGTCTCTAGATTAGAAAACCAGGCTGTCACACACCTGCCTCCAAACAAGGATCTGGGACTGAATCTGCCCCTCTGAGAACCCAGCCTCCTCTGACTTCCTGTGGTGGAACAGTGCCTGCTGCAGGCAGGTTAGAGTCCCTGGCCGTACACCATAGGGTGTCCTGGACAAGCATGCAAGCCTATGGTGCTACTCCAAAGGGCCTCCCTCCACTGTCTCTTTCTGCGTGGGCAGAATGAACCTTGGCCTTTCCTATGCAAGCCTCAACACTCCACAGCCAGACTGCCAGAGCTCTACACAGAGAGTTGGGATAACATTCATCTCTGTGGTCAGGGCTCAGTTGAGTGGGTCCTGGAGACCTCGGAGGAGTCAGACAACAGCAGCTAGAAAGGATGGCCTGAAGAGAGGAGGCAGGATTCCTGATGACTCAGTTAATTCATTTTAAAGGTATCCGTCAAAGAGATCCTTAAAAAATGTTAAAGCATTAATGGTATCCCAGAGACCATTGCTGCCCACAGAACATTGTGTCTAAATGATGCTACTCCCTTGGATGCGTGTGTTCCACTGTTTCTCTTGTTATTTTATTTATAGCTCTGACTTACTCACGGAAATTGCTCAAGGTTGCAGCATACTGAAGATAGCTCTGTTTTGTAGGCTTAGATGAGGACTTTTTTTTTTCCCTTGGAGTTTTGGGGTAAGCCATTTTATAGAGGATGAAAATTACAACATAGTGCCGAAGAACACTAGGTCAAACTGATGGGGCCTTTCTGTCTGTAATGGCCATCGATAGCCATTTGGGTCACATACCCTTCACATTCCCCGAGCAAGACACAGAGATCCAGGGTAGAACAAGATAATGCAGGTCTCTGTCGACACAAAGCTCACAGTACGGGCCGAAAGGAAAGAGATGCGGTTACATTCTGAGATAAAGGCTGTAAGTGCAGAGTTCAAGATGTCGCAAGGGTTTAGAAGTTGGACTAAATAGATGTTGTGTTCAGGTCAGATCTGTTCATGGGAGTCACTTGTAAGCTTATATAAGAAAGAGAGTTGCAAACAAGGGAATTAAGATTGGTTGTCACCAAAAACTATGGAAGTGTGCCCCAAAAGCACAGGGCCATCATCAGAATAGAAAGATTGCAGTGGGGTCACTCTGGACTGTGCTGCCAGGATCAAAAGCACCTTTGGAAATGTTGCCTTAGAACTGCCCTCTTACTGCTTTACAGAAGGGCTCTGCGTGTGCTGGAATGGTTGTAGGTCATGCAACTAGAAGAGGAGGGTGACAGAACACAGTGTAGGCAACTGGCTGGAAGAACACAAAGATGAGGAAGAACCAAGGGAAGAGAATCAACAAATAAATTATATCTGACAATGCAAAAATGAAGCCTAATGCTTCGTAGGCTATTTTTAAAAAATAGTTCAGACTTTTTAAAGTACAGACTGATTTCTCCATGAGCATAGATACAAAAATATCATATGTACACATCATTGATAGAGCAGAGAGCTTAGATTTAGACAGCAAAAGTAGAAATATTCGGTCTTTGATTCATTATAAAAATGGTTCTCTTAGGAAGTGCATGTCACAACTTTGTAGATTTAAATCCTGCTTCTGCTTATTTATCATTGTGTGAGATGAGCTAAAGCCTTCCAGTTGGCTCGCTAGTGCCATGTTAGATCAACGACAGGTGAGACCCTCATTCAGTTCCTAATAGTTACAGGTTCTCAGTGGTAGGAGGAAGAGATCTTGCCATAATTATGTATTGGAGGACTTTAAACAGGCATTAGTGGGTAGAGGAGAAGAATAATATGCTGATCAATAAGAAAAAATAGAAAACTTTGTTCCAAGAATCAGAAGTATGTGTTTATTAATTATTTTGTGATTTAAAAAAAAATCCTCAAAATCTATAGCAGTAAAGCTTGGATGATTCACCCCTTTTATTCTGGGTGTTTTTACTTTGGGGAGTTCTAAGACTGAACACTCATGAGACTTCAGAATGCAACCTGAAGCATAAGTGCGAATGGTCATCAGACACGTCAAAAACCCCCACGTACAATTATAAAAATAGGGGGACATTGCTAACCTGACCTGTTTCGCGGTGATTTGTTTCTTTCTTAAAACAAACCAAAAAGCCAGATGTCCAGCTGCCTGAGACAAAAGCTGTTTCCTTTGAAATCCTGAATGAAACAGCAAGTGCCTCTCCAGAATGGCGAGGTCCCTGCAGAAGGTAACCGTGACCCGATTCTGGCATTTAAATGTGGTTGCAGGAGTGTTGCTCATGGCAACAAAGAGCAAGTGCAGACATTAATACCCCCCCAAGTAAGGCCTCTGAGATGAGCGGGCGTGGAATTTTCCTGTTCTACCATACCAGTGTTCTCTAGTTTCAGTGATTACATTGACCCCAATGGTAGTGCTCACCCTGGTAGACCTGTAACCCTCAGGGTCACGTGTTTGCTTCAAAACCCTCCATTTCTGTCATAGACTATTTCTACCCAGCATTCTTCTGTGTCCTTCTATGGGTTGCAGTCCAGTTTTCAACTGTCAAGACAATGGAGAACAGTCCTTCCCTCTCCCGGATTTACAAGATCAAATCAGTAATTTTATTTATTATTCCAAAAGACGAAAGGGAAGTAAAGGGCTGAGAATGTGGCTCTGTAGGTCTTGAGTTCAGTTCCTTCGAGAGCAAAGGAAGGGGGAGAAAAGGACAGAAATGTCTGCTGTGCCTGTCAGGTTTCGCTTGGCTAGACTGTTAGTAATGAAGTGTGGACTGGACTAAGCTGATGCTTTCGCTGCTTGCCTTTCCATTCTTGATTCCTTGAAGTAAGGTTTCTGAGTGGTTCCATTTCCTCAGCGGGAATCCACGGCCCAAATAAATAAATAAATAATAAATAAATGGAAATCCACACAAAATAGCTGTCCTACAAGATATTGGCACAATGTTACTATCCAGAGTTGGGTTCTGGGTGGCACTATGTTGTTGGGATTTTTAACAATTGTCCATCGAACTAGATACATTATGGTAAAAAGAATACTGTAATTAGACACGAGGTCTTCATTGTTAATAATGATCACAGGCTTCTGTCAAACTTCCGTGTCAGTATCTCAAACCCATTTATTATCATTGTAAGACAATTTCTCACGTGTAGTTTTCTACAACCGAGTCCGTGACACAGTGGTGTCTTAGTGATCACCGCACAGGTGCCACAGTGACCTCTGTCCCCCCTCCTTGCCGTGCTTTCCAGTGTCATTTGCTTTTCTGATTTCTCACAAAACATTCAATCACTGACGAAAGCCAAGTCAGCAAATGGGGGAACGTTGGTTCGTGTGTTTAATCTGCGGTGTCTGCAGAGCCCTAGAAACTGGAAAGGGCCCATAACGGGGAGGGGGCAGGGACAGAGCCTAGAAAACACGCGGGCTGCATGAAGCTGTAGAGGGAAGAATACGGGGGTGAAAGGAGGACCCAGAGGGGGAGGAGGGACGGTTACTGCTCCGCCTGTGACTTGCCCGGGCTCTCTGTGCATGGGCTCCCTCTCACTCCCTTCCCTTTCTCCCTCCCCCTCTCTTGGGCTCTCTGTGCACGTGCTCCCTCTCACTCCCTTCCCTTTCTCCCTCCCCTCTCTTCTTCACTCCTCTCTCACGATGTCATACCTCCCATTCTATGGCCATGATGCCCAGTCTTTCAGGGCTGAGGAGATGGCTCAGGAGTTAAGAGCATGTCCTGCCCCTCCCAACTTTGGTCCCCAGTAGCTCATAACTGCCTATAACTCCAGATCCAGGGAAATCCAGTGCCTTCTTCTGGCCTTCATAGACACCCATACATAGAGCATATACTCACAAAGACATACACACATACATAGAAATAAAAGTAAATAAAAAAAAAAAACAAAAAACATGGGGGTTGGGGATTTAGCTCAGTGGTAGAGCGCTTGCCTAGCAAGCGCAAGGCCCTGGGTTCGGTCCCCAGCTCCAAAAAAAAAAAACCTTCTCTAATTCTGTCTTTCTTGTAATGTCGAGTAGTCACTGCCATTCGTATGTGATTTCAACATAGGCAATAGGAAGCAAATGTGGACAAAGTACAAAGTCTGGTACTAAATTCCCGTTTTCACTTTTGCCACAGCCTTGTTCTGCTAACAGATGTGCCTGTTTAGATCACCAAAATGGTTTACACATTTATCAGTGTTCTTTTGGCTTGGCCAGTATTCATAAATTTAGCCTACTAACATTAGCCAAGTGGACATCTTTTATTAGTAATCCTTTGTTCTAGTTAATCAACTTACTCATAAGGTTTTCAGCTCCTTCCAATGGGTAGCTTTGTTTTCTTGGCTTTGAGAACTGTCCTCCTTTCTGTTCTCCATTCACTGCATCACTTTCTGTCCCCATTGAAGTGTTCTCTAGCCTCCTATCAATTCTGGGTTGTGACATCACGTTTCCTAGCTGGTGATTACATACATAGGGTTGTTCCCAGGAAGTACTGTAGAAGCCACTTGGCACAGGGGCTATGATTTAGTTCATTAAAGTCTTTTTCCCTTTCTGACGCATCTTGTGTCTTCACTCTTGATCTAAGGGCAAATATCTTTTACTATTTTCAATATACTTTTCGTGTTGCAACTCAGAAGTCAAAGCCTGTCATCAGAAAAAGCCCTAATCAAATCAAGAAATGCTTTGTGTGAGTGACTCGAGGACTTGCACTTGATCAGAGAAATTGGCCATGAGGCTAGAATAATAGAATAGTTGATAATTGCTTACTGTGCAAGCATGGGGACCTGAGTTCAAATCCCCAGCACCCATGTAGAAAGCACGGTACAGTAGTGCACAACTGAAACCTCTCCACTGGGTGTGCAAAGTCAGGAGGATGCCTGGAGCTCAGTGACCCAATCACAGAGCTCCAGGTTCAGCAAGAGACTCTAAAAGCAAGGTGGAAAGTGAGAGCAAACACGTGACGTCCGAGTCCGCCTCCATGTGCACACGCTTTCATGCTCACATGTACACACACTAAACAGAATAGCTATCACATCAGTAAATAGGAACCACAAGGCTAGACACCTCTTCTACATGGAGGAGTTGTCACTAAAGGGTACGCTCGTGAAGCACTGTCACAAACAGAAAATGCACAGCCTGCCGTGAGCCCTCAGAAGATATTTGGTGAAAATGAATGTTCCTGGCCAAATTATCATCTGATCAGAGTTTTTTGGCACATTTCTTTCTATAAGAACATTTAAAGATACTAAAGTAACAAGGAGAATAAATGTCAATAATAAAAAATTGTACATCCATGTTGTCGTTGTCTTGTTAAAATATCGACACCTGACCTTTGTGAGAACTAGTGGGGCACAGGCGAGGAAGATAGGTACAACCCACCAGATATGCTTGTATGGATGTCACTGTGAAACATATTAATGTGTACGGTTAGTAGGCATTAACTGTAATAAAAATTCTATTTTCCAGCCATGTAGATTGGGATATTTATAGATGTATGTGTTGGTCCCTTTGTACTAAAACCCTGGTTGTCTTGTGGTGTTTAAGTACCTCAGTGTTCTGTTTGTACTGGCTACCTGCATCTTAGCAACTGCAGAAGGGAGTTGCTGAGAACTGCTGTCTCCCATGGCCACAGTCAGGATGGCCCTTCCCCTCCAGACCCCGGAAGGGCCTGGAATGCTCTCTGGTGACATTTCTTCTATTGACATTCTCAATGGTATTTAGAAACAGATGGGTCCAGTCAGGTGATGTCTGGCTCCTGTTAGTCCTCCTCCTCCTCTTACCCCACACACCCATTCTATCCTTTTAGCTGTGCCTCACCTTTTTATCCTCAACACCTCCCGGGGGCCCCAGTCAGCTTTTCATCCCCTGACCTCCTGAAACTATGTCCCTCTCAGAGGTCACCCTCAGTCCCTCCTTTGATCTGCACCACCCATGAGCCTCCAGGAGACACTAAGGGAGAAAAGATTCCCTGTGGACACATGAGGAGTCCGTACCCCATTAGACTTAGGCATGGGTTCCCAGTGATCTCTCTCTGCTGGGACTCTGGCTACTCTACACTGTGCTTCCAATCAGATTTTTTTTGTGCTGATCTTGCAACTTAATCCTCGATTGTAATTCTGTGCTCCTGGGAAAGTGTTAAAGTTTGGAGCAACTGGCTGAGTAGTGAACTATGAGAATACTGTAGTCTGCATGGGTGTCTGCCCACCTCTGGTAAGGCTGCGCCTTGCAGCTGCTGACTGCTTTGTTTGTAGTTGGGGGGAGGGGTTGGGGGCGAGGACGTGAGAATTTGAAACTTTAAAAGCACTTTGTAATCATTTTAATTTATGTGTCTCTCCCATTTAAGTTTGGGCATAGTGAATTTTTGTAGAAAGCACTTATTTCACATATTTAATTCTTTACCTCTGCATATAAGCAGCTGTGTACGTTCATGGAGGAAAATAGATTCTTTCCACAGTTTCTTCATGGTGGGGAAACTAATATTTTAATCCACCTTTTCAGAGAATCTGGTTAAGTCATGAACAGAAAATTTTGATTTTTCACTTTTTTTAATGTTTCTGTCCAAGTAGGGGGATGAAGGGAGAGGGAGATGCAGAGAGATGAGACATGAATTGAGGTGCTAGGATGCCTGTGTTTTCATTGTCCAGAGTGATACTTTGAGTATGTGTAGCAGGACGTTAGGTGCTTAACCCTGTCCTCAAGGCACACTTCTCTTGATTAAACTTGACTGGATTCTGCGTACACTGGACAGCTTGCTTGAGCTGCATGAGACCGCATCATGTGAGCCCTTGAAGGTACCCTCAATGCTTTGGGGGGGAATGTATTATTTCTGGGTTACTCAAGAACCGAGAATTCCCATTGTTCTGCTTACATCAGGAGTTTTACATCAGCCTCTTCCACTGGTAAATTTGACTCAGATTAATGAGTAATAAATCTAAAGATAATCTTTTAAAAGTATTGGAGAGCCAAGAAAGGGAATATATAATTATGACTTAAAAGGACACATGACTAAGACACTGGAACACATTTCGTATGGAATGGAGTCTTTCCTATTTTGATGCAACTGGATAAAAATTGCTTCCCAGTTCAACGTGCATCATTAATTACTTTACTCTTTTAAAACTTGATGTCAGGATCAGAACTGTAACCAGAACACTAAAATTGGTTTAAGGTACACGTTTCCTAGAGAAGTGACTGGGCCGTCCCCCAGCATTTGCCTTCCTTACTAGTACTAAGCATGGCTTCACCATTAAAGGACAGCATGACATCCTTATCAAAAGGGAGAAACTTGTCTAGTAAGTGGAAATTTTGTTAAAGCACCATTCTTTACATTCCTGCTGGGCCATAAAGTTTAATGTGGAACAGAGATGAGAAGCCTAGGCATTTGAATTTCATGTGGATTCTGAGGCCAGAAGGCTGCCATTGGGTTTGTGTCTACAGTCCGGGCTTTGAAGTCTCTACAGCTCTTACCTTCTCATCACATGAAGTAGAAATGAACTTGTTTATCATCCAAGTAAGAACGCTTTAAAACAATCTCAATCAATAGGAGTTTCACTTGACCACTTTTTTTTTAAGAGCTTATAAAAGAACCCAATCTGGGGGTGGTGGTGTTTTTGTTTTATTTTGTTTGTGAGATGATTTTTTTTTTCTTGTTTTATTTACATTTCAGCCGTTACACACACACCCCTTCCAGTCCCCCTCCCACAGTTCCTCATTCCACTCAACTTGGCTACTTTTTAAACTGCATCTAAATGCATTTTCCATATAGCCCAGGGAGAAAGGGTGTTTCCTTCAGTTGGAATTCTGTGAGGTAGCTTGGATATACAATCAGAAATAGAGCAAGTTTAAGTAGAGATCCTTCTAGTTATTTCTATGTAATGTAAGTCTCTTTGGGACAGAATAACATGTTAAAAGACTCTTGCAGATATTTTTAAAGTATGCTAATGTCAGCCAAAATTTTCAGTCAGTATAATAATACTTCTGTTATGGTTGTGTCCTTAAGTACAATTTTAAGGTCTTACTTTCCTAACTATAAAATAGTCCTGTTGCTTTCATAAGTGGAGTATCTCTCTCTCTCTCTCTCTCTCTCTCTCTCTCTCTCTCTCTCTCTCTCTCTCTCTCTCTCCTATGTATATATGTATGTGTGGGTGGGTGGATGTAGAGGAAGAGGGGGAAGAGATTCCAAATGACCCACTCTGGGGTTGCAGGGAGAGCAGTTTTAACTTTTTGAATGGTCATCTTTCTTCCTCCTCTCACACCCCCCCCACACACACACACACTTGCACCATCTGCACATAAAACTGTCCCTTCCAAGCATCTGCTCTTGCCAAGGTGTAAATCAGAAAACCCAGGCTTCTTTCTCCCACTTCAAAAGCCGGCCCCTCCCCCCCAGCCCCCCCCCCCGTTCTGCTTTGACCCCCTGGAGCCCTGCCAGCCAGCGTTGTCATGATGATGTCAGCTGACCAGGAATGTTCGCATTTCTCACGCTGTGCTCCACATTCTGTGACTTGAGCAAATGTCCTTTTTGAGCTCACTGAAGATCCAGGGTTGAATCAGAAAAACACAGCTTGTTTGCAACCTTCCAAAATCAGGAACCCATTTTTAGAACAACTTGGTGATTTACAAACCCACCTGACACTTTCTGCATTTGTTGATCAAGAAAAGAGTCACCAGGAGTTAATTGAGCTATGAAGTCTGTAAGGCTCTATTAGAGAACCGCAGTTGAGCTTTCTAAGTTCAGCAAGTATTTACGTTATGCGTCCACGTTGATAGTAGATTCTCGTTGGCTTCAGGCTTTTCATCACGAACAGCAATGCCATATGCTTAACGGGGGAAGGTAATTCTGTCACAGGATATCGGCCTTGGTATAGAATCTCACACAGCTTTCAGCATTTCCTCATTGAAAACCACTAGGTACTTATTTCTAGTCAGTTAACACTTTTGACCAGTAAGCCAGAAATATTTTTTAAACCTGGAGTAACTGAAAACTGTCTCTAGCGATGGATGTTTGGAGGGAGCTGTTGAACTCTGCTGTACCTTGCTCTTCTCAACAGATGCCTCAGACATGTGGTAAGACCCGTGAGGAATTCCGTCCACCCACCATCTGAAATGTGTGTAAACGCAATTTTACAGGCTTTTAGAGAACAAAGCCTTAAGATAAAAACCTGGTCTTTTTCACACCTGTTACATCTGAACTAATTATCCCATATAATTGGAAGCACTGTGTGTAATTCTAGTTCTGACGTGACTCTGGTAGAACATAAAATCAGACTGAAATTTTACAGGTAAGTTTTAGGTCTCTGAGTGACCCTGGGTAGTATAAATGTTAACCTGAGCTAAATATTTTAGATTCTGTGAACTGGGTTAGTCCTCAAAATTTTTGTAAATGCCCAATAAATAGTTTGCTTAAGCTTGTTAATATACTTGGCCTGATTAACCTTTATAATAAAATAGCAAGAATTTAAGTTTTATGTTCTCTCATTTGAATAAGAAAATTATATACTTATAAAGAAGGAAAAAAAGCAAGAATTTTATTTGACTGTCACTTTTTAAATTGGACCTTAGCTGGCGGAGACTCACTTTGGGTATTGCCTACTTTCCAGTTCTCTTAGGACAGGAGGATTATGAATAGCTTTCTTTTAATCATTAAGTTTTGATTCATTTAAAATAATGGAACTTCTTGAGGCAGAAACTAACCCATACACTAAGAGACATAATGTCAGTCAGACAGATCCCTTGTCTTCTGTCCTCTCTTCTCATTGAACAGTGTAATGACTTTTGACAAGATTCCAATTCATAAATTTAAACCATTGCGAATTTAATGTTTAATCTTCCTCTTACTGCTCATGGTAAATCTATCCTTTTTGGTAATTTTTAGAGTGTTCCTTTGTGGCTTTTTATAGAAATTTCAAAACAAGTTGAACTAGGCAAATTAAAGTCTAGTTGAAGACAGAGATTTTTAAAACCCTATTTTAAGAAATAATTGCAGATTCTAGAAACAGTTTCCAAATTAGCAGGGAGGACTCCATCAACATCCCATCTCTGACTGAGATCACCTACCCGCGTTGTCTAGAATTCCACTGAAGTGGCCAACGCTAGAGAGGTGCCGAGATCCAGGAAGCGTCTGGCATCTGGATCCTACTGCCCTCCTTAACGTGTCTTAGGATCCCTGAGGGTAGCGGGCCGCTTAGAGTGCACTCTAGCAGAGCAGCGGGGAGCTTTAAATTAGTTACCTGGAGTGAAAGGACACAGGCACGTTCATGTCTACCTACTGGTGTGCTATTGTACAGACAGCGGTTGTCTCTGTGAAGGCAGCGCACGTGAGCCCTATTATTCTCTCTCCTCTCCCATTTATTGTGTGTAAAATACACAGATGTTTTCCTAATTGACATGGGTTTGGCACTTGTATCATTGATGTTGATATTGCGAACCTTACCACACTTTGCGAAGGGAGATTAAATTCCTGTTACAGAGCAGTGGCTTCATTGATCTGAGCTGTCCTCTCTCACCCATCTTCAACACACTTCTGTAGATCTCTGTCTTAAAAGACCAGCCCTACCAACTGCTCCCATACCACAGCTTTCCATTTCCAGTGTGAGCTCCAGTGAGCTCTGTTCCCAAGCAGCCCACTAGAATCCGTGTTCATGAAGGCCGTGACGTTGATTCCCTTTGCTGCCGAACATTGCTTTGCCTGACCAGTGATTCTCTTTTTCTTTGTTTTGTCTTGTTACTAAGTCACTGATCTTCTATTCCAAAAATTCTTTCTAAAGAATCACTTGCAGGAGTTGGGGATTTAGCTCAGCGGTAGAGCGCTTGCCTAGCGAGCGCAAGGCCCTGGGTTTGGTCCCCAGCTCCAGAAAAAAAAAAGAGAATCACTTGCTCTCCTGCTGTCGTGTGTGCAGAACTCTCGTGTGACGTCACAGCGCACACATGCTTCTGTAAATCGAGGGCTCAGCAGGTTTATGCTCCGTGCCTAGAGAGTCTGTTTTCAAGTAAAAATGCAGTATCGACAAAGCAAAGACTGAAGGATGAGTTGAACTGGGCGGCTTGCCTCTCCTTTCTTCTCATCCTTGGAGACCCACACTTCCCTTTTGTAGAAAGTTCTTTGCAGGTCGATAGTTTTTAACACTAGACTTGCTTTTTGAGGAATTTTGTTAGGAGTTTTAAAACACATTCTTTAAAATTCCCCTAAATCTAAAATTCCGCACCCCTTGATTTTTCAGTGTCTCATTTATCAGGAGTTATAATTTTACTTTTTTTTTTTTTTTTTTTTGGTTCTTTTTTTCGGAGCTGGGGATCAAACCCAGGGCCTTGCGCTTCCTAGGCAAGCGCTCTACCACTGAGCTAAATCCCCAACCCCATAATTTTACTTTTTTAACTTCCAAACCACTAATATATTTTAAGAAATCAGCAGAGCAGTGAGCTATTCATTCCCTTCCCACCAGGACAGAAACCAAATCCTTGGGTTGGATTGGAGTTTTACATTTACATGTATCCTGAGACGAAAGAACCATTGGGAATGCTTTTCACGTTATAATTTACCTCTGATAATCTCCATCAGTTTCTAAGGAAAATTTACTTTCTAGTGATGAGGCATTTATCCAGTGTGTAAGGAAATTCCTATTTGAGTGGTCCGTTTGGGTTCATTTGTATTGGTAGAGCTAAACCAGTGAAGGCCAATAATTTCATGTGAAGTTTTACTGAAATGTTTGTGAAATCAGGGTTCGTTTTCAAATATGTCTTCAATTGAGCAGCATGGTGACAAAAATGACGTTGCTGTTGGCTTTTGAGAAACCTGGCAGTGTCTGTGGGAACTGGCAGGCTTAAGCTCAAGTCGGAGTTAGCAAAACCAGGCAGAAGTGTAGACTGCATTCTGAAAGGAAGGCGACTCCAGTCGTAGACAGCTGAGATGGTTTAGATGCGGCACTGATGACCCCTGCACTGGCCACAGGGCCCTGTCATACCATCAGCTATCAAAACACAAACCTGGGTCAAGTTGTCCCCAGTGTCGTTTTTATCAACTTGGTGATGTAATTCTCAGCCAGCAATTCATCTCCTGCTTTTCATCCTGAGAGTCAACTAAGCGTTGGCTTGTTTGGACAGTACTAGCCAGGAACAGGCATTTCCTACGTTGTTGCTAATAGGACCACATTAACTGCACCCCATCATGAGTGTGGCTAGAAGACTCCCTCCTCTGGCTTCCACTGTGTTCCTGTCTTTCATCTGTGTGCAGATGCAGTGGAGTACATTTTCCCTTTTCACTTCTTCTACGTCATCGATTTTATATCCTGTGACATTTTCATTGAATCATTATCTGGTTATGTGTTTTCAAGATGACAGTCTGGCTAAGATTTCAGCAATGGTGGCGTGTGACTGATGGAGAAGACTTGCCATGCTCAGGAGTGATACCGGTTCCTAATATTGACTTCCTAGTCATAGGCATCATCCCTTGTAGTCTTTGGCTAGGTTGTCCCCTTGATCATCCAGAATTCAGTGCCCTCTATGAGGATTTACTCTGCTGAGACATTGCACTTGCAATGTATGGACTTGCAACTCCATATGTATGTATGTATATACATATATACACATATATATAATGAAATATATATGTATATATTTTATATATATAATCAGTATGGGCATATGTTTTATCATTTAGCAGTGTTTTGAGAAGCTTTTTAAACCAGAAATCCTTAAGCTTAACATTTTACCCATATGATTTAACTCCACTGGATTATTCAAATAATTAGACACTCACTCTAGATACATAAGATTGCTATACACTCACCATGGTGAGCTGTTGACTTCGCACTATTGGACATATCCCTTCATAACTCCTTGTGTAAAATCTATTCTGTTCCGTAAAACTCTGGGTGATCAGGGCATTACCTAGATCTCCACAAGCTCTGGTGACACGCAGGCTCCCAGCAGGTCAGGAGATAATTTTTGTCAAGCCTAAGCGGAAGTGATATCATTGGTCAGCATTAGCCCTCGTTTTGAGAAGCTTGCAAATATGCTCAGTTTTTAGGGGTGAGGCCGGCAAGACCTGGTTTTAACAGGGATGTGAACAGTTTGGTCTGAGTATCTGGAGCTAAAGTCATGTCAGATGGACAGCGAGCAGCCCTCGTGTTAAGGCCTGGGGCAGGACAGGGTGGCGAAGCAGCACAGCTCTGTGTCTACAGTGCAGGGTGACGTGACGCCTGCTCAGGTGGGCATGGCCATGTCCTCCGGGGTGGATGTGAGCAGGGTGCTTGCAGGCAGCAACAATCAAGGGGACAGGAGAGGCTTGCAGTGGGAGGAACACAGGTTCAGTGGCAGGGACAGAAACTGGGGGTAGCAGGTGCTTGCAGATACCTTGACTGCTGCCCTTGCGCCAGGCCCGCCCAGCACGGGCAGGTTATTGACTCTTACATGCGCACACTGGCTACTCAGATGGACCAAGACAGTGCTCAAAATGGTCCTACCATTCCCACACTGTACATGTACGCTAGGCAAATGTTAATGTGCTTCACAAACTGTGGTGTGGGACCTATGTTAAGTAAGAAGCACGGGATCTCTTCCTCACTGAACCATCTGTGTTTGAAAGTACTCTGTGGCTTTTTCAGAAATCACTGTACAGACCGTCAGAAGTGGCGCCTCTCCTCCACCTGTCCTGCCTTTGGCTTGTATCACTTTCTGCTCTCTTAGGGTATTTTCTAGATAGTGTGCCATCACCACCCTGAGCCTCCTGCCTACCTCCCAGTGGCTAGGATTACAGGGTCGTGCACCACAGCACAATTGATAAAGTGCTGAGCATTGAACCCAGAACTTCATGCATGCCAAGGAAGCACTGTACCAACGGAGCTACGTGCCCAGTCCTAGACAGTGCATCTTGCAAAGTTCTTCATAATTATGTACTACAAAAATAGAAAGTAGAAAAGTAAGCAGTAAGCTTCAGAGCTTGGGTCATGTGATCGGGAGGTATAGACACTGAGGAAGGAAGTTAGGTAGACTGACTCAGAGGTTAGGGAACTCACCGCTAAACCCTGGCACCATGCTCCTGCTGCTTCAAAGCTTGAATAATCACTATCCTGGCCGAGCTCGAGGTATTAGATCTACAGGTAACAATATATGTCAAATAGTGTAGGGCAGCAGTACAGCGGCGGGCACAGTTAGCTGCCTACGGCACGGGTTGGTGGCTGCGGTATGACTGACAGTACGTGTCCTCCTTTCCACAGTAATCGAAGCTTTTGTTCACGCAGCACTCGCTCCAAGTGTATATTATTCAATTATTTATTCTTCACTTCAATTAGTGTGTATTAAGAGATTGGGGATTCCAAAGAGACTGCCCCCAGGGAGTCTGCTGCAGAGACAAAGACAATCAGGCCACCAATTCTGCTAGAACAGGGCGTTTGAATCGCATCCTGAGTGCTGAGGAGCCCAGCAAGGATTCCAGCCAAGGCTACGCTTATAGAAGTAAATTACGTTTTAGAGTTGCTCAGAGCACCAGTGCTGTGGATGGGTAGAAAATAGAGCCAGATCATAATTAAGTGAAGTGATGAAGACTGTTTCAGACCAAAACTTAGACAATAGAAATAGAGCAATTGGAACAGCTTCAGGGAGTGTGCAGACTGCAGAGGCAACAGGATCCCGAGTTCGAGCCCAGTCTGGGCGAGACTACATAGGAAGTTGAAAGCCACTTTGACTACAAAGTAAGACAAAGATAGGGGCGCAAGGAGAGAGGGCGGGATGGGTTTAGAGTAAACTCTAGTCCTTTCTAGGTCTGTGTTTCCAGTGACTGCTGTGGATTAGTCTGGAAACTGCAGACACCACCTACTAAATTCTCTAGGTCACCCTGCCTCCGCCTCATGACCTTTAAGACTGTTTCCAGTCATCTAGTCTGCCAGCTGTGGTATGCGTCTTCTAGCCTGTGTGGTTAGTTAACTAATGTGGTTTGCATTCAACCAAGGAAATTCAGAAGACGGTCTCTTAGAGCCAGCAAAGGTAGACATGCTGTCCAAGTTACAAGTGGCAGACTTGCTGAGTTCTCCGAGCAATGATTGAACAAACCACCCACTAATTTTAGGCTGGGAGAGCTTAGAGCACAGTTGAGTTTTCCATAGTACATAATGTCCTTCCTAGATATTCTATAGCCTTTGGAACAGTCTTCTGGCTCGCCAGCTCTTAGCCATCTTAAAGGCTCATATCCACACTCATTATTATATTAAATGTGGTCAAGAGCTTAGTTTTGAATATTTTAACTTTTTGCACTGGATCATCTGGACCTCAAAGGTCATGGGAGCTTAGCATATTCTTTTATGTCCCTAATGGAGCTGGGCAGCAGTGGGACTGGCAGCCTTCTCACATTTGAATGCGTAATCTGGGTAATGACACACAGGACCACAGAGGTCTTATGAGTTACCACCTTCAAGCTATACATAAGAACTCTAGTGTTCAAAGCTGTATCTTCATGGATCCCAGTCATATGTATACATATACCAAAATGGACTAGTGCACATTAGATACATCCTGATCCACTCCTGTTCATGTGGGTGAGGTCTAAAACAAAGTTGCATTTGGTCTTTGACAGGAAACTTTTCGATGGCTTTTTGAGCCCCACTTCTGGTACTTCAAACTTCATAGAACTATGAACAAGTTATCAAATGTATGCATATATCATAGTGACTGATGTACCTAACACAACACCCTCATTCAGTACATATTTTTCTTGAGTGTAGATGTACCCATTCATACCTACTACTTTATAGACTGGCCCTTACTCCTACATTTCTCCATTGGATTTCCATAGTAAATCTTCTCAACATGAAGAAGAACTGAGGTATCACTGTTTTATAAAATAAATGAAAACAAAACAACAACAACAAAAGCCCCAGCACATTCACCTAGAGACCTTGTCCTGGTGAGTTCTGAGGAGTTACAATTTTTAGTTACTAGCTCTGAGTCTGGGATTTAGCTAGCTACCTTGTATAGAGTTACTATTAATCATAGCCTATGAAATCAATAAAACAGACCTCACTTTACAAATGAAGAAGATATATTTCTGTTCTTGCCCTGGGTGCTGGAGCCCACTTGGCCAAAACCTATGATTCTGGCAACTTTTATGGTTTATATCAATTTGACAGCATGTAGAATTACCTGAATAGACAAGCCTCTGGCCAGACCTATGGGGGACTTTCTTGATTACCTTAATGGTTGTGGGAAGACTCATCTTAATTGTGGGCAGGCCATTTCCCATCTGTGGTCCTAGGAGATGACCTCTAGCACACCATTCATGGCACCTACTCCTTGACTGTGTCTGTGGTGTGACCAGCTCCCGCTGTGGTGATTGCCCTACCTACCATCGGGGTTCGTACTGCCGACTTTGAACCAAAGTAAACCCTTTCTCCTTTAAGTGGCCTTTGTCAGGGCATGTTACCACAGCAACAGGAAGAGTAACCAGGTCCGTGGTCCACAAGCATGGTTGGTTCCTACTGCTCAACTCCCAGACTGTCCATGATCCATATTCCGCTGCCAGCCCGTTGCAACACTGTAATGGAAAACGGTGGGTTCAATGTGGATTTGACTTTTTGGCACCTGTAACTACTACAAGTCTACTTTAATAATAAAGTAACTACTACAAGTCTACTTTAATAATAAAGTAACTACTACAAGTCTACTTTAATAATAAAGTAACATATATGCCCGTGCTTGTATTTCATAGCAATTGGGATGTTTCACTCAGAACAAAAACACAATTAAACTTAGGCTCAATGCGTAGTTACAGCACACCATACTGCAGTCCTTTCATACATGCTATTCATTTCATTTGTAATACTAACATCCCAACAAGCCTTAATTATTTCTCATTTACAGATAAAGAAACAGTGTCTCAGGCTGGGGAGATAACTCAGTCACTAAGAATTTGTGCTGCCCAAGCATTAGACCTGAGTTCAAGTGCCCAAAGCCACATAAATAATCAGGCGTGGCCACACATACATCTGTAACACGGTAGGTGGGAAGAAATAGGAGGGGGTCAGTGGGGCCTGCTGTCAGCTCAGGGTTCAGTAAGAGACACTGTCTCAAGGAGACAAGGCAGAGAGATAGAAGACATCCATCCTCTCCTGAGCTCAGCACCAGGTAACACATGCACACGTATGAAGCACAACACACACGCACACGTGTGCGCATATTCAGAAAGAGCCAGGTACTTGGGGAGGAGCACTCAGCTAATGGGGAGAGCTGGACCTGCACGAAAAGCAGCTAGCCTCCTGTCCATGACTCTGGCAGTACCAGCCTGTCCACTGCCTACAGAACACCCTGCTGCTGATGGGAGAGCTCTGCCTGCCTCTCAAGCCAGCGTCAGCCCAACCCCGCGCTTGTCATTTGCATACTGTACTTGTGAATTTTGGATCACTTAGGCATCAACACAGAAAGCATTTCCTGAGTAGTAGCTGGAATTGTCTAGGGGAAGTCATGCGTCCAAAGAAGGTATTCTATTATGCAGTCATTAGCATCTCGTTTGGGAACCTCTGTTTTTCAGAATTAATTTCACAGAGAGCAGTGGAGTTACTTATTTATCAGGCGTTTCTGAGAAATAAATACAAGAGATGGATACATGTAGTTCAAATCAAGACAGTTCATTACATCTGCTCCGGGTATTTAAGGAGCCCGGAAGTAATTGGACATAGTAATTGTGTTGTGCTATCTGAAGGTTTTCCCTGACGCTTGTTTTCGGTTGTGTCTTTCCTGAGCCTGTAATTGCGAAAACATTCTGCCATGGTGATTAGCTCCCAGTTTAAAATTGACTGTTTCATTAAAGGTAACTCCATAATGAGTCCAGTGAGGAGCCCAAGCTGTGTCCTTTAGCAATTGTACTTCTCTCTTCACTGGACCATGTGCATACAGAGTGGTGAGAGTCCCAGCCTTCACCCTCAGTCCCGTCTGAATTAAGGAGAGAGGAGCTCCATTACACTGCCCTTAAGGCTCCTTCCAGATTTAGCATTCACTGATTCTTTGGGATCTTCACCAAATAGAGGTTCGAAAATTGATTCTGCTTTCACACTGAGAGAGAAGAATGCCCACAATTGAATGAAAGATCAGAAGCTGTGGAGAGGAAACAGTTGTGTTGGGTGAGTTCCTTTATTTGAAATCAGCCTTGGACTACTGGACAGGAAATTAAGTTCTTGCCTGGGTCATTAATCATTGTGCCAATCTGAAGACTGGCAAGGGAGGGAGGTGGCCATATCTGTGGAGGAAGGAAGGAATGGGCAGAGGGAGCCCTCCTACAGCTCCCGGACTGAGTGGGCATTCACAGGCAGTGGTAGGATGGTCCAGACACCCGCTCTGGCACAGATGTCTGTGATATTTTTGTCCAGCCCTCCTGATAGTTCCCAAGCTTCTCCTACCCAAACCTGTTTCCCACGTTCATGGGAGTTTCAGTGAACAGTGGCAGAGAGGTGACAGGCCCATGGAGATCACATCCCCTGTTCAACTCCAGAGGTGTCATAAGGAGGAAGACAAGAGGGCGAGGACATCACTCAGTTCTGACCTTAGCAGCACTGGTAAGGAACCACACAGCAACAGAAACAAAGGGGTCAGTTGCACCGTCTCTGAATAACTGTTCCTCTCAAGACTCGCCATCTTCTGTCACCTCTGACTTGGTCTTGTCCTCTTCCTGAGTGGAACACTGTAATTTTGGGAGAATCTCTTCTACCGTTACAAAGTTGGATTTTCCTCAGCCCCATTTCGTTGTGATAGAAAACTAACCTGGCTCTTGCTTCCCGGCCTCCCACACCTCCCCAGTGTGGGGTTGTGTCAGAGCTCTTGTGCTTCTCTGTTTATTTTTTCCTGCGAGGCGAGAAGTCTTGGTAAATAAAAAACTTGACAGTAGATCTTATTTCCACAAGAATAATAACCTCGACGTCTCCAGGTGTCATGTGTCTCAAAGCTGTTCCCAGTAGACTCTAAATTTACCTCTGAGCTTCCTCACCACCCATCAGACCCACCTGGGACATGTGTCCCTCCTAGGCTGTGACTGACTAAGCCTTCTATAAGCCCTGGCTTACAGACTTCTCTGATGAGGATATGACTAATTTGGGTTAGGACTCAAACGCTTTTGGCATAGTTAGACTCTGTGTGGGTTTTTGGTTCTGTCTCCCTTTCTCCAGACACCTGCTTCTTTCTAACTGGATTTCACAGTGGTCTTACTCGCTCTGCCCAGCGTGGCTCTCAGCATCTCTGATGAGTCTGGCCCTGAATATCCTCCACACCCTTGATGGGTGGCCCTGGAGGTGGTGGTGGTGGTGGTGGTGGCTTTCACACTTCAGTAGGGCCCCAGAAGCCTTTGCTGCTGTTCCCTCTGCAGATCCAGCCAGGGTGGAGAGCTGAGTGCCATAGCTGCCTCTGTCTTGTTATTTACACCAGAGATGAGATCCAAGCCAGTTTCCAAGGCCCGGGAGAAGGAACAGCAGTGTCAAAACACAAATGTCTTTGTCAGCCTAGGAAGTGTGAATCCCCTCCTCCTCTCTGATTGTCAGTCACTATAGCATGTGCTAGACCAACCACCATGTTAGTCTTTAATACTGTCCACCACCATGTTAGTCACTCATACTGTCCACCACCATGTTAGTCACTCATACTGTCCTCTCTGCGGTGGCATTATCCAGAGCATAGAAGAGCTCAGGAGGACCTGGGAAGCACCAAGGCACTGGGGATTCACAGCAAGACCTCTGTAAAGGCTGTGTGTTTAGTATCCTGTTGAGAGGCTTTGGGAAGGAACTACATGGAGAACATGCCTCCTAGAAAGGGAAATCTGAAAGTTTCTTTAACTTGGTCCATTGTTTAGCTATTGGATTTGGTACCCTGCATCTATTTTCTTATTTGTCACTGTCCTGGAGTTTGTTTGTTTTTTGTTTTTGTTTTTTTTAATACAGATCTGGACTTATTTATTATCAGGAAATGAATACATTTTTACAAAAGCCCTTTATACAGATCAAGGTTGTCATTAATCAATAAAAGTATTGTTGGTAAAAACAGGGGGCAGAGGATAAGTCCCACCCCTGAAGGACTCAATGCTGTACCCTACTATTGGCTTACCCTCTGTGCTCCTCACAGAATCCTATCAGATGCTGTCTTAGGTAAACATCACTTGGGAAGAAAAGGTTTATTTAGCTTACATATCCTGCAAGGTGACCAAGGGAAGCCAAGGCTGCAACTCAAACCTGGCAGGAACCTGGAGGCAGGAATTGATGCAGAAGCCATGGGACAGTTCTCTATACTGGCATTCCTTCTCATAGCTTGCTCGGCCTGCTCTCTTATGGTACCCAGGGCCAGCAGCCCACTGATGTCCTCACCCACAATGGGCTGGACTCTCCCCTATCTATCACCAATTAAGAAAATGCCCTATGGACTTGCCTACAGCCCAATCTTATGGAGGCATTTGGTTCCCCCTCTCAGATGACTCCAGGTTGTATCAAGTTGGCATAAAACTAGGTGACAACAAACAGGAGGGCCCAGCTCTGTGCAGGACCTGGGGTCTGGGCAGGCACCATGCTTTCCTTCCTTTGAGACATCTAAAGACCGAACTGAGTGGCTGGAGTCTAGGTTGCCTGGTGGGCTGAGTCCCTTGGAGAGTTTGTGCTTGGGACCGTGAGTCATGTCTGTTTTCCTTTCTTTTCAAAAACATGGTTCCATTTGGCATTCACCTTTGGCTCTGCCTAGAGGAGGAGTAAGAATTTTAAGCTCGGTCAGCTTTGTCACTAGGTTTTCAAAGATGAGAGAAGGTGCCAGGGGACCTCGCCGCACTCGGACCACCTTAGCTCCAAAGTCTTGCATGGTGGCACTCCTCAGCAAAGATTTGTGGCGCACAGGTTCACTGGGTAGTGTTAGACGTCCAGCCCAGCTATTGTTCCCATATACAACCTGCAGAGACGTTTTGCACAACTGGCCTTACAGGTCTGTCTGTGTCCATGGAACCTGTGACAGGTTTTCTAAAACCACAATAAGCAGATGCCCTCGTCAGAAGACGTCTCCCAGCTTTCTCTAAGAGGGATCGCAAGCACAGAGTGGTGTCTGGGTGACATACATGTCAGACTGACGAGAGGGTGGGACAGCATCCTGCAGCATTTGTAGATGTAGTCCAGGCACTCCCTCAGATGGCTCCCTGTCGTCAAGCCCTGTCAACAGACCGATTACTGTTTGTCTCCCACTCATGGAGTCCTGCTCATTCCCATCTCTCTCCTGCTCCTCCTCCTCTTCCTCCTCCTCCTCCTTTTTCATGTATCCAGTTTGTTATTTCACCACCTGAACTTTAAGTCATCTAAAGAAAGAAAATTTCCCTAAAGTTGACCTTCCTCCTCCTCCAGTTCTGCAAAGCCAGCCCACCACCAACCTTTGTTGAATTTTAGTCTCTTGTCTCCTCTGTCGATGCCATTGCAGTGTCCTCCTCTAACCGTGGCAGAGGTTCTGGAGGATAGTGTGGGTGTGCAGTATCAGTATTACTTGGTAAGAGTGCCAAGTGTCTCCTGCCACCCCACACCAGAATCAAGCTTTGGTGGTTAGATGGAGCCCTAGACATCCATTTTAACAAGATATCCAGGGATCTGGGTAAACTTAACATTTAACAACAACTCCAAGTTTCTATGGCTCCTTTTACCCGTTATCTTATTTCCTTACTTTGTATAGCTTGCTCCAAGGTAAGCTCATCTCTCCGTGACTGTTTGGGCCACACTCATGACTCTGCATTGCTATACCTAACAGTTGACTATACATTTGGACCAATTGCTGAAAGCCATTTCCACCTTTATCTTCTTCTCTGGTTTCTTCTTGATCTGCTTAGGACCTCACAGTCTATAAAGAAAAATGTCAGGTTCTTCACAACCTCTGGCCCAGCTGAGAAGTCTCCCCGGAAGACAGGGCTTTTGAACAAGAGAGAGAGAGAGAGAATTCTGTGCGCTGCAGCATTTGCTTAGGCTGGGAATCTGAAGACAGTCCTTTCAAAAGCTGGCCCTGGGCCTGTGTGGAGTGTGGGGAATGCTAGCAGTGAGCAGAAGAGCGATCCCCAAGAGCACTCAGCCTCTGAGACACTGGGGTGCTCTTTCTTCCTCCCTGCTGATTTTGAAAGCCAGCCTTAAGTTTTCTTTCCCCACAAATAAAAGGATGAAGGGGGAGGGGTATTTTCTTCCATTTTTATCGGGATCACATTCTTTCTTCCCCTCAACCACATGCAGCCGTTAAATGTGTTTATTAAGCCCTGTCAGCAAGTGCTTTTGTAAAGGTTTGGTGATTTCTGTGCACATATTTTAGGTGTGGTATAGGCATGTGCTGTATAGGATATGTGTATGTGAGTCCACACTTGGAGGCCAGAGGAGGACTTTGGGCATCTTCCCAGTCACCCTCTACCTTGTCCCATTGAGACAGGATCTCTCAGTAAGCCCAGAGTTGTTTTCTTTTTCCAGCTAGCCCACCTGCCAGGCAGCTCCACTAATCCTGCCATCCATGTGCAAGCCCCCACCTCACCCCCAGTGATGAGGTAAGGGTCTGCCAGTCATACACACCCTTCTCCATGGACTCGAGGGTCCAAACTCAGGTCCTTGTCACATACTCCAACCCACTAAGCAATCTCCCCAGCCCACCAATGTCTTTAATTTATGTAAATTAAATGGTGTTTTAAACCTCATCTTTCTTTTCTTTGTCACACAAGATCCAACCTTGCTTCAGATCCGCTTTTTTTGTGGTATGTTTGTACCCCGCTGTCATCCAAGGATGAACATCATGCTTCAGTGACAGTCCTTTAGAAGCTGACCCCTGTGTTCCTACATAAATGTCTTTGGCATTTGCACACAGGAGTTAGAACTGCTGGGTGTTAGAAGTACGGACTTTTAACTTGACTGTATACTGCCAGGTCACTCTTTGGAGTAGCCGCCCTCCTCTCTTCTCTCCATGGATCCGAGGGATTCTTCACCTGCTGGGCTGGGGACTCAGTTGGTAGAATGGTAGAACTCTTGCCCTTGCTGATGTTTGATCCCTTGCATACTTAGGAGATAGAGGTAGAGGATCAGAAGTCCAGGTCCATCTTAAGGAAAAAGGAAGGAAGGAGGGAAGGAAGGAAGGAAGGAAGGAAGGAAGGAAGGAAGGGGAGGGAGAGAGGGAGGGAGGGAGGGAGGGAGGAGGGAGGGAGGAGGGGAGGAGGGAGGGGAGGGAGGGAGGGAGGAAGGAAGGAAAAGAAGAAAAAGGAACAGAAGCAATCCTTACCTACATTAAGAAATTACAGCTCTGCAGCCCTACCAGGAAGGAAACAGTTGTTCCTCCTTCGTTCTTGTGGAACTGCTCAGCCTTGCTTCAAATGCCTGTCAGTGATTTGAGCAACACCCTTAAGTCACTGTGGTCCCTTGGACATCACTGTGTTGGTGGTGGTACCTTCTAGACGACTTTCCCAGTATTCATCTCCTTTAAAAAAGTTGTCTTTTCTGTCACCTGCCCATCAACTTTCCCCACAGTGTAAAAAGTCTTAATTTTGATAAAAATCATTGTTTCAACTTATAGTTTCTTTGGAAGTCCAATTTGATTTTTCTCCTTAGAATGAGCCACTTTTACCAATACCCAAAACTAGTCTTTTTTAGTTGGTTGTAAAAACATTTTAATCATATAATGTTAATATTTTTCCTCCCTAACTGTAAATTCATTAATTCTGCAGAAATATTCATGAACACTGAAATGACCAGAAGTGTAGCAAAACAAAACTATGTCCCTGTAATTAGTAAGAACAGTACATGAAAACAATGTGCATGTATGTGTACGTGCCTGCTCACATGGATGTGCATCACACGCAGAGGCCAGAACGAGGGCCTGGATCACCTGGACCTGAAGGTTGTAGGTGGTCGTCAGCTGTCCCGTGTGCACGCTGACAGTCACACCACACCGTCTGTAAGAGCAGCACGCGCTCTGAGCTACCAGGCTCTCTCCAGACGCCTTTTCAGTTTCTTAATCAACACTTGTTTTCTTGGTTATGAGCCGTCATCGCCACAGAGTAACACGTTCTATACACATTTTTACTTGCCCCAGTCCGCTGCTGTATGAATAATGTGTACCAACCCCAATTACCTGTTGGCCATCTGTCTCATTTGATTGATACACGGTTAGGCATAATTTCCATTTACAATCAGATCACTGAGGCTGTCATCACCATCAAAATCACAAATTATTTAGCCTCATGACTGAGTCTTTGCGTTCCTACCCACAGAGGGACACTGGTACACATTGTGTCTTGTGGACTGATAATTGACATTTCCTGTGATCCAATGTAAACAGAACCATACTTTATATGTTAATTTGTACTTGAATTTTCATTATAGCTTTTTAAATACATGAATCCTGACAGTAGCCTTCTGAACTATCCCAGACACTTTAAATGTTTATTTTTCTTTTTTAAAAAAAATTTTTTTAAACTTAAAATGAAAAAAAAATTGATCCCTTTTGATATGAGAAATTACAGTGACCAAGTATATTATTATTCATCTTTTAAATTTTTCCTGGTAATATCTACTTATTAAAAGCCTGAGCTTACATTAGAAACAAGGGTATTGCTTTTTGTTTTCAGGTGTAATGATGCTCACACACCTAGCACTCAGGAGACTGGCCCAGCCTGGGCTACACAGTCAAACAGGGAAGGGAAGTTGGGGGAGGAGGGGAGGGGAAACAGAAGGAACAAGAGTATTTTTGCTTGTATTACATCTGTCAGACTGGGTCCTCTCTAAAAGCATTCCCTCTGCCCCAGCCTCGTTGATCCCATCAGACAGCCTGTCGGCAGCCCAGTTTACATAATTGCCCTCCTTGGACAGAATATGTTAAGGAGTCCTGTCCTCCACACGAACTGTTTAACATGGAACAGGGTCAACCTGAGAATGCCCAGTAAGCTCTTTGCAGAACAAAAGTGGAGGCATTTGGAGGAAAGTGAAATATTGGAGCAAGAACGGGGCAGATCATGAGCAAAGACTAAAGCTGGGGGGAGGGAGGATGAGGAGGGAGGTGGGGAAACTACTTGCTGTAGTGGAGGGGGAGGAGAAGGAGGGGGAAAATGTATATGCAGAAGCATTTGGGTTAACTAAGCACTTTCAAGAAAGTAAAATTGCAAGCCAGCAAAGCAGCCCAGAGCTGTTCAGATCTCTGGTTTTTTCTTTCTTTCTTTCTTCCTTTCTTCCTTTCTTTCTTTCTTTCTTCCTTTCTTTTTCAATAATGTATTCGTTCTTTCTTTCTCTTTCTTTCTTTTTCAATAATTTAATTATGCACTTTATATCCCTATAGAAGACCCCCCTCTTCCTACCCCACCCTTACAAATCCCTCCCCTTCTCTTCAGAGAAGAGCAAGCCCAACCTTTGGCAAAAGAAAAGCACTTAGCAAGAAGGAAGCAGCTTTCCATAATCTTGGCTCTTTTCATCTTACTGGGTTTTAAGGTTTCTTTCCACACTGTGACTGATTCTTAATCAGAGTAGGACCCTAGACCACAGTCACTGGGTGGCAAACATATTTTAAGCACAAGACCCTTGGATTTGAATTGCTCTTCCCCAGGTGAACAGGGAATCTCATTGGCAGCTGGCCAGCAAACAGATTACACTTGATATGGTTTCCCCCAATCCCTGTCTCTTCCAGAACCAATAAGGTAGCAGAGAGCCACCCTAAATCCCTCCCAAGTTTCTTTCCCTCAACTCTCCTCTTTCCATCTAACCGCCAACCGTGTCATTTCTTTGTGTCAGATTCTCAGAACCTTTTGATGTCTTATAGTCTGCTGGAACTTCTCCAGGAATAATGTGGAGAGCTAAGACCTTTCTTGTATCATAAGAAAGGTTACAAGAACAGCATAATTACTCCTGTTTCCATTGATAACACACGTGCCTTCGTCCCACACTTTGACCCTGCACTGAAGAACGCATTCAGTTGCTGAGCTCTGTCTATAGGACAGTCTAACATCAGTATTTCTGACCTGTGTTATGGAATTAGGGAGCAAACATGTCTATAAAGTCATGGCTTAACTAGAATCCTGCTGTGGGAGAAGAGGCCCGGATTTGACTCCAGAAGTCCACAGACCGTGCTGTGCAGAGATGGGTAGTCAGAGTGATAGCCAGAAGCCAACTCTGGCTGAGCCAAGAGACTAGAACATGCCTGACTGACGGTGACCTTCCTTATCTCTGCCTTAGCAAAGGAAGCACTTGAAGGACCTGCCTTGATGTGATTTTTTTTTTATAGAACAATTTGGGGGAGATTTCCCGCACTCCCCACCCTGACGTGTACATACCCTCCCTGTTATCAGCATCCCACACCACAACGGAGTGTTTGTCCTGTTTGATGAACCTGCTTTGCACACCATCATCCGAAGGCCACGGTTCACTTTAGGTTTCTCTTGGTGGTGGATACCCTCTGTCCTTGGGCAAACCGTACTGACCAGTATCACCATCCTGTTGTGCAGAGTGCTTCACTGTCTGGCCCTGCATTCCCTTCCCCACCCCTGTCACCACAGATCGTCATATCCCGTGTATAGTATGGCCTTTTCAGAATGTCCTGTACCACGTACCTTTTCATATGGGCATCTCTCACACAGCAGCATGGACTTAACGTTCTTCCATGCCTGCTGAGAGCTAGGGCGTGTTACTACTCCTACCTACGGAGTGTGGTGGAGATGCATCCTCTCTCTCCAGAAATGCAACACAGGGCCTGTACAATATGGTTTTACTTTGTTATTGCCATAACTGACTGGACTGAGCCCATGAAGAGTCTTCCGTGCCGTGTGTTTTTGAGACTCGTCATGGGTCTGTACATGGAGTTTTAATCATTCCAGTTTTGGCACAGACTTTGAAAACTGGATCCTCTGTAACCGGGGTTTGCTTTCCCTAATGAGAACCATAGCATGGGCAGCTGCTTGTCTCACTGCCTCTCCTCTGTGGTCCCACCGGTGTGTGGGAGTTCACTGTTGGCCGGGGAAGAGAGAGCGAGCAAGAAGCCAAGAGTGGAGTCGAGTTTCAATTGGGATAAAAACTGGAATACTGAAGTCCCTGTGTGTTCCTCACCACCCTTGCTCTCCAGCCATGACGCTGGCTGTCTGCCTGCCTCCTTTTTAAACACTTTCCTAAGGCGTGGAGGGAAAGCATGTGTCATACAGACTCCCAGACTTCCACGCAGATCCACACTCACGCTGTCATTTCTGCCTGTCAGTGTAAAGTGACGGTGTAGCTGTGTGGTGCACACCTACGTCTGTCTGTCTGTGCTTGTGTGGTGTTCCGTCCCTTCGCCTGGGCAGAAATGTGTGTATTTGTATGTACTATGTTTTTCTTATGTTGGTTTTTGTGGCCTGTTTTCATTCTTTAACGCTCTCTCTTTCTCCCAGTCTCTGTTCCTAATGTTCTGATGACCTTTGTTTCCCCCTTCACGTTTCATACAGTGCAACTAAAATTAACGAAAAATGCTTTATATTGGGTACTCTTGACTTTTATGTAGATAATAGGTCATTTTGTTGTATTTCTCTTCTTTTAAGAACCCAACTCAAGTAAAGCTCATTTTGATCTATCGGAACCTACTTTTTTAATATATGTTTTAGCTTCTTAGCAGAAGCAGCTGCTCCATTCAGGCTGCACCAGCCACTGTGCCAGACATTATAAATGGGTGGCTTGGCTCTGCTTTCCCAGAAAGGGGTCAGTCCCAGTCACACCGTGGGCCTTCCGAGCTTCAGCTGCCTATAGCGTCCTTACATGAAGCACGGCCTAATCCTTTACCCAACTTCAGGTCACTGTGGGGACTAACTGAGACAATCCGAGTAGACTTTCAAATTTTATCAAAGATAATTCATTGACTAAATGAATGGTAATGACCCCCCCCCATCAGCTTTCTTTATATTCTTACCGAGGAGGTGAGGCCCACCTCAGCCCACCGCTCTCATCCTCGGGAGCTGCACGTGCATTGTTAGCCACAGCCGATTTGGGTCAGAACACAGCTACAATCCCGGATTTACTCCCGACTCTGCCTAGACCAAAGCGAATTCTTTAATCTCTACAGGCCCCAGGTCCCTGCCGGTTCATTGTCTAATAACCCCGCCTGCCTCTGGGCTGCTGAAGAGGATGTCTGCCCGGCAGGCTGTAAGGAAGTGTCCTGAGATTGTTCTGAGGCAGAAGCTGGGCCTTCTCCTCTCCCTTTTGTCTTCCCAAAGCTGATGGGATCTCCTAAGGAGCCGCTCCTCCGGGTGTGATTCTCTAACTCTGTCTGTGTTAGCACCAGCACACGGTGACCTTCAGAGTAGAGTCAGATCCTGAAAGGCACTGAGAGACTAGGGAGCTGTTACGTTAGTTCTATCGTCAAAGGATATGGGTTTAGGTTGGAGTGCATGTGAGGTGTGAAATATAGTGACGGAAGGGGAAGGATGGAGGTGAGGTTAACACTGGAAGCCTGAGTATCCTTACAGAATGATATAGGAAGCCGAAGAGATACGGTGAGCGCTGAGGACAGAAAGATTCCAGGAAAAGAACATGAGAGTTAGAGAGAACCGGAAGTCAGTACAGGAGGAAGGAAGACAGTGCTGAGATTCCCCTTATAAAGGGTTAGCAGCCACGTTCAACTATAAGATCGTGTTAGGTCCAACCTTTTAATGGAATATTTTCCTTAGACATTTTCTAGTAATTCTGAAGAAACAAAAGACTAAATGACATACTATGAAAAATATAATTTTTCTTTAAAAAAAAAAAAAAAAAACTAGGGAAGTCCTTTTCAGAGTATAGACTAGCCTGACTCTTTGAAACATCCATCCTGGAATTATGCTGTAATTATGCATCTTTAAATCCAAGTAGATCTAGGTTCATTCAAAGATGGAGTATCATGGAGGAAAGTGTTTGCCTAACTTGTTTTATATAAGGCCCAATGGAAGAAGCGTAAGAAGAAATGTGCACAAATTATTTACAACAATCTATTTTTGCCTTATGTCTTTTTGTGGGATGGTTGTTTTCTGACTAGGGATTTCTCTCTGCACCGTTTTTGTTCCTGATCTTGGCAGTGATGTGGGCCTTTGTATTGAGATCCGTCCTCTTCTTTGACTGTAAGGATCTTTGTCTTCTTAATTCCAAACCGCAGCCTTAGGAACTAACTAGACCTAATACAGAAAATCCAAGTCAGAGTACGAAATGCTATCTTGTAACGTTCCAAGCTTGTATGTGTGTGTGTGTGTGTGTGTGTGTGTGTGTGTGTGTATCTGTGTGTAAGTGTGTATTTGTGTGTGTGTGTGCGTGTGTGTGTGTGTCTCTGTGTGTGTGTGCGTGTGAGTAAGTGTGTATCTGTGTGTGTGTGCATCTGTGTGTGTGTGTGCATCTGTGTGTGTGTCTCTGTGTGTGTGTCTTTGTGGATATGTGTCTGTGGGTATGTGTGTGTGTGTCTATGTGTGTCTGTGTGTGTCTGTGTGTGTGTATCTGTGTGTGTGTAAGTGTGTATCTGTGTGTGTGTATGTGTGCATCTGTGTGTGTGCATCTGTATGTGTGTGTCTCTGTGGATATGTATCTGTGGGTATGTGTGTGTGTCTCTATGTGTGTCTGTGTGTCTGTGTCTGTGGGTGTCTATGTCTGTGTATGTGTGTGTGTGCGTGTGTGTGTGAGTAAGTGTATATCTGTGTGTGTGTGCATGCTTATATCCATGTTTGAGTGTGTCTATATGTACAGGTACAGGAACATGCATATGGAGGCCAAAGGTCACTACTGAGTGTCTCCCTCAATCCCTCTACCTTATTGTAAAGACAAGGTCTCACAGTACCTCTGGAGCTTTCTGGTTCACCTAGACTGGATGGTCAGTGAGGCAGGGCGCTCCTGCCTGTCCTTCCACAGCATGGCCATTAGAGGCACACACTGATACACTGCTCATTTATATAGACTCTGGGGTATAGGCTAGCTCTTCTTGCTTGAGCAGCAAGCATTTCATAGCCTGAGCTAACTCCCTAGACCATTTTTGTTTTTAAAATTAACACGAGGTTCTAAATTGGTAATAAGAAAATTAATTTTTAAATCTCTAAGACATGAAATAGTAATTACTTTGAAAATAATTGCATTATCTTTTGTAATAAAAGTACAGTTAAAATCTCAGTGAGAGAGTTAATTGACGAGTTTTAAAGGTTTGCCAATAAACTGCTAGGCAAAACATGAGGTTGGCGGAAATGTGAGTGGGCACAAATTTGCATTTTGACAGGGAGAAGAATTAAAATCCACTTGCCCTTTGGCCCAGCAAGTTCTCTTTAGGCTTGTTCCCACCAGTGTACTTGGACTGAACACTCAGAACCTGCAGTACGAGATGACATCACTGTGGCTACAAAATTTGGAATAAGCCTGATGCCCGTCAGGAGGAAGCTGTTTAAGTTGGTGATGGCATACGTTGGAGTCAGGTTCTGTGCAGCTCTTCTAAAGAACGAAGCAGCTCGTACACATGCGGAACTGTGTGGGTGCTGTTCAGTGTTGGGGAGCAGTGGCATTGGGCACATGACTGAGCTGTGTCAGGCACTCTGGGTGAAAGATGTGAGTAAATGCCCCTTTACCATCGGTAGAAGCAGACACATGCATGGAAACAGGTTGTGGTGGTGACAGTAATGGGCGCATATCTCTCCTGGCAGTCCTGCTCCTCAGTCCAGCCTAGGAAGACTCTAACCTATTTGAACCATTTAAAAGACATTGCTGAATTAGTTGTAGTTTTATTCCTGAATCCCAGGATCTGGGAGGCAGAGGCAGGAAGAGCAAGAGCCCAAGGTCATCTTCTATATAACAAATAGGTAACCAGTCTAGCATGCCTGAGATCTTGTCTCAAAATGAGTCAGTTAACCGACTAAAAAGCATTTCTGCACAGTGGTCTCCTGGCTATCCGACTTAACGCTGGCAGTCCGTCTCTGAAAGACGTGAAAAAGGCAAAGCTGGCCCATTCCGTTTCACAGGCACCTGCTGCTCTATGCCAGTGTGGCAGCCTTCACTGAAGGACACAGACCTGCCCCCTCCTAGTGCTGTACTTGGTCAGGGTTTCTGTGCTTAGCCTTGCGTGGCCCAAGTCTACTTGGACTGTGCTTGCCTCCCAGTGCATTCCTGGTGCCCCTCCACTCTTCTCTGTGCCGTCCTCCTGCGATGGTTTCTGCTCTTTAACACGCCCCACAGTGGGGCGGGGACATCAGTAGGATGTTGGTCATGTGAGTTATGGTCCCATGATGGGTACGGCAAGCCTCTGGTCTTACCTTGTTTTTTGTTTTTTGGGGTTTTTGTTTGTTTGTTTGTTTGTTTGTTTTTACATACATTACATGTAGCTCTATCCCAAGAGAATGACAAGCAGTTTTTAAAAAGTGCTGTAAAAATACAATATTTACCCCTGGCCATGCTCACTGCCACAGTGATGGGGGACCCATGGAGTCTGGTCCTCACTGGTCACAGAATGAATTCTGGCTAATAGTTGCCCTATAACGTCCAGCCAGTGGCACGTTAGAGTAGCACTGTGCTCCTCCTTCCTGCCTCAGCTTGCACTGTTCTCCCTCCCTGTAAGGAACAAGTTTTGCTTCTCTTTTACATGTGTGGCACAGCCTTCCCCTGTAAGGGAAGGACAGTTGTTATAGGATAGCCCCATGGTGTTATGAGGGTGCTGGAACTTGGATGTCAAGGGGAAGACTTGGGGCCTCTTGGTTATGCCTAATAGAGTATACATTGTGAAGTCCATCCAGTATGTCTGCCTGAGGGACATGGGAAAAAATGACTTCTCTAAATGACACTTAACTCCTAGTCAACATGCTAATTAGGAAATAGAGTTTTAGAAACAACACATGGGAAAAAAGCTTGAGTCTTTGTTTCTAAACACCATGTTAGAATCATTTAAACTCTTGTCACTGAGCGTGCCCTTGGTGTTGGATTAGTTTCTGGGAGTTTCAGGGCAGCACAGATGGACCAGGTCTCACAATGGAGACATTTTATGAGATCATCAACGCTGTTGAAAGACAATGCAGCTTCCTCTGACTCTAAGAATGGAGCTTGACAGTAACATCTCGGAACAGATGTTTCCACAGCCTCCACATGTTTTTATTTGGTGGCACAAAAGACTGTGTTATTCATGAAATGGTCTGTTAGAGAATTAGTTCCCCTGGGTGGGGGCCGTGGGAATATGTGTTGTATAAATTGATTTTACTTTTGGCAGGAGACCGGCTCTTAACATAGCCAGTCTGCAAGGTTGGGCTTCAACGGGATCCCATTCTCAGACCACAGAGTCACAGAGGATGTAGCAGTGACATGGCTTAGCATCTTCCCCAGAGTGTGTCAGGTCAGCTAGGCAGAGGCCATCACACCATTCATAAAAAGGAGAGGCTGGACTCTGGCCTTTTAAAGCCCTGGCAGAAGCTGGGGTGAGCCTGTAACTTACATCATCATCCCAACAAGCCCACTACGCAGCTCACGGATGTTGGTTTTAGATAGCCATTTCAAGGGAAGACTGCCATTCTGAGAGCCTGGCGTAGCATGTGGTTTCGGGATCTCCCAGGAGACCTCAGTGGGACTGTTCAGTCATGTAGACTAAGAGAGCTGGTCATTTTCACATCTAATGTCTTGTTTTGTGACTGTCCTGGTCTGTACTTCCTACACTTGTGCAACAGGACAGACGTCAGCAGACTGTGTTCCCAAGGGTCACCTTTGACCTGCCACCTACTTTTGTAAGTATGGTCTGATGGGGTCCCAGCTGCTCTTGTCCACTGCATCTTCTCTGTGGCTGCTTTGTCACCAAAAGCCACTTAGCTAGTGAAACCTAAACTACTTACAGAAAAGTGTGCCAACCCCTGCAATAGAAATTACACACATACTGTGACTCAGCCCATGAAGAAGACATTTGATCCATACACTCAGGCGACAGAGGCAAAATGATCACAGGGCCAACCTAGGCTACACATGAGGACCCTTCTCCAAAGATAACACCAAAGAAGAAGAGGAGGAATATGTAAGGTTTTAGTAATTCAGGTTTTGAAGTCATTTAGAAAATAGCAGAACTATAAATAGTTGTATACACAAATAAATATGCAAACCAAAATCTTACAGAGTGATCTGAAAGGCATTCTAAGGTGAAAATAATCTTTTTCTGATGTGTAGTGTATTCTGATGTTAAGAGCTATGCTGTATTTAGCTGTTGCTGTATTTGTTTATCTCTCGTCTGTATTCAGTTCCCAGAGCCATGCGGAAGGAAAAACAGGACTGAGAATAGCGTTGTACTGTAGAGCGCTTGTCTAGCATACGGGAGGCCCTGGGTTTAATTCCTGGAAAAGCATACACAGCCCTTACAAAAACCACAATATTAGGTATCATGGCAAGTAGGCTGGGGGAGGGGGGAGGAAGGAAGGAAGGAAGGAAGGAAGGAAGGAAGGAAGGAAGGAGGGAGGGAGGGAGGGAGGGAGGAAGGAAGGTAGAAACTGTTGTAAACCTCCTTATTTTGTGATCCAAATAGTCTGCTGTGTCAAGATATAAAACATGCATTGGATATGAGGTTTAATGCAGTGGCTAGGGAGATGGCTCAGTTGGTGAAGTGCTTGGAGGACCTGAATTCAACCCCTAGAACCCGCACAGGAACAGTGGATAAAATGGCGCATGCTCGTAAGCCGAGTGCTGAGAAGCTGAGGTGGAGGCTTGCTGGCCGGCAGCCAACCTCTTGGTGAACCCCAGGTCGCAGTAACAGATCCTGTCTCAAACAGGGTGGATGGTACCAGAACACGCCAAGGAGACAGACACACACACACACACACACACACGCACACACACACAACATTTATATACAAAATGAACATGAAATAACTGTGGTTTTTTTTTTTTTCAGTCTAGACTTAAATCTGCTGCTAAAACTGATTTCACTTTTCTTTTTTGCCTTTTCTTAGTGTGGCTGCTAGAAAAATGTACATAACTCAGTCTGAGCAGCTGCTAGCCACTTAGTGCGTGTCTGAGCTATGTACAGGTCCTACCTCACCTTACAAAAGATTTTCCGGAACACCATTACAGATTCTAGTAAACTCTAATGGTAGGCCCGAGCAGAGGACATTTGCAGGTTTTCCTCACACTGTTTCCTGATAGCTTGATTCACATTCGGCTTCCAAATCTGTGACTTCTTATAAAACATTACAAAATATGTGCCACTACAGGTGGTTGGGAATATTGGCAGATATCTGAAGTCGCAGTCAGATGTTCTGTTGTCACAGTCAGGTAAACCTAAACTTTAACTGCCATTGGCGAGTGCTCTGGCCCCTCCCTCCTGTCCCCAGCACAGAGAGGCTGTCCTGCCTCAGCTGGGAGGACATGCTCAGGTGTTTTCTAATCTCGTCCTTGGCTGCGCTGGCTCCTTTTGAGCGTGCATAGAGCACCCAGGTGATGCTTTATAAGTAGGTCAGGGCCACTCTCCTCTGTGGCTTGTGAACTAATTCTTTCCAGAGTGACTACTTCATCCCCATCAGAAACATGGGTGTCACTACATCTCCACTGTCTCTCTGCCTTCCCACCCAAGATCTTTGGTATCTTTTCAAGCAAAAGGTCCAAGAACAGGCCTAGGTTCGCTCCCTTGCACATACACTGACTCTTTCCCCCTGCCTCACTTCCATACTCCCTGGTGACTTCACAGCCATGGCAGAATCTAAATCTAAGTCTCTTCCTACTTCACGCCAGCCCCTGTGCGCTCTCTGGCTTCAGTTTTAATTCTCAGCCGGGCACGTCCAGTGGTGACTTAATGTCTCTCAGCAGTCACGTCGCATCATAGCTCTCTATGACCACCGGGAAATCCTCTTTAACCTCCAGCACGTCCTCTTTCAACCCTGTTCTAACTGATAGCTTTTCTCTACCTACGGCTGGAGAACTTGAGTCAGGAAGAGAGAGCCAAGTCCGGCTCGCACAGCTGCCTCTGCTGCAGCGGAAGGTGGGCTGCCCATGGCTTGTCCGGAGCGGCTCCTCCTCAGATATCTCTGAGCATCACACTACCCCGGTTCTATCTAGTTAAAATACTAACTTCAAAAAGTTAGTTCTGCCACGGTATAGGACCTTAGCTTTAGAAAGTAATGGGTGTGTTGTTATAACTAAATGACAAGAAAATGTCCTGCTAAAACAAGCAACTGTTTCCTCCTTCCCTTGGAGGCCTAATGTCACGCAGGCCCTGATAGTAAGCTCTCAATCTGAGCAGAAAAAGACATAATGCAGTCTGTTTCCATTTTCACACTGAATTTCAAAACTTGTCTGGATCCTTGTTGAATAGAACCTTCAGGTGCTCGTCCTTTTTGACACGCTGGTGAGCAGCAATCCACGACGGAGACAAGCTGGCACAGAGGAGGACGATGTCACCACGGCGACAGCTGTCCAGCCTAAGCACCTCACATCTCTTCTGCTTTCCGTGTGTTTTAGGGCAATTCAAGCTGCTGGAACAAGACCGGGATATAAAGGAGCCGGTGCAGTATTTCACCAGCGTGGAGGAAGTGGCCAAAGCGTTTCCTGAGCGTGTCTACGTCATGGAGGAAATCACATTCAACGTGAAGGTAGCTCTGAAGGATCAGATATTGACCTCGCACCGAGACATCCCGGTGCACAAAACACTAAGTGTACACACGGTGCCCCCTAGGAACGTTCCACCCGTCCCCTTAGCGTGTGACACACTGTAGGTGGGAGAGCCGACCTGAGTCCTAGTAACACGTTACTGATTACCATGCCCTTTATCAGAACTTGAAACTGTTAATTTCAGAAATAAGATTCCTGTGTTATTTGTTTTTCTCATGGCTGACACAAATACTAACAAAAAACCATTTAAGGAAAGGGGTTGATTTCTCTCACAGTTCCAGGGGACAGTCCCATCGAGGGGAGCTCCCAGCAGTAGGAGCCCAAGGCAGCCAGCCTCATTACATCACATTCAGGAGGCTTCGAGAGCCATGACCCACTGCCCAGAGCACTTTCTTCTTTTTATTCAGTCTGGATCCCCGCCCATGGTTTAGCTTCAGTTAATGCAATCTATAAAGTCCCTCTCGGGCAAGGCCAGTGTCTTGTCCCCTACCTGATTCTTATCCTGTCATGTTTGGAATCAATATGCGTCCATATGTGAGCCTCCTCCCCTGGCCAGACCTGCTAGAGGAGCAGCAGGGTCATTGCTCATGGGATCCAGTTGGACTGTGCACACGCCCGCTCCATTTTGTTATCAACACCCACACTCACACCACACTTATGAAGTGTCCACGTTGAAAGGACTTCCTGTTTACCCTCTTTTACACAGGAAGTCCAATTAAGTCAGATTCTATGAACAGGCCAAAAGTCAGGAGTCAGCGTACCTGTTTCTTAGAAAGACATTCTCTCTGAACTGCACACTACACAGATTGTTGGCTCAAGACAGCATCAGTGTCTCTGTGGTGAGTCTGTAGCCACACCCTCAGGAAGTGCAGACCAGGTAACTCCCAGCTGGACAGCCCATGAAGACGGCTAGGGCACGCCATTTGTCCCCACTTCTGAAAGGCAGCCACTGTGGTCTGCTTCCTGCAGTTTCACTGTTAGAGTTAGTGAGACTCTGTAGTGTATAAAACCTTCTCCTGACTATGCTTTACTTCTATATGAAAGTGTGAATTGTTCTTAATTCCCCCGGTGTCCCAGTGTATAAGGGATCAAGAGAGCAAGCCTTCCCACGTTCATGAGAGCATATTCTCTGTTTTTAAACTTACTAAGATTCATTAACTCACAGAATATTAAATCAGGGGAGGGGGTGTTGCTTGGTTCGTGTCTGAAGTTTTGAGGAGTTGGAGAGAAAATTGGGGCTCTGAGCTCACCAGCTGACTGCTGCCACTCCACTGTCCCAGGAAGCTGAGCTGGGCTTCCTGAGTGTTCTAACAAGTCTTACCTTTCCCCTTGAAACTTTTATTTAAAATTAGCTAAACAAAAAAAAAAAAAAAAAAAAGAAAAGAAAGCCAAGCTAATACTTTTAGATTCTTTTCTAAAAGTATTTTATCTCCTAAGTGGTGACAAATCAGGCATAAAAATGTCTTATGGCTTTTAAGGTTAACATTCTGGCTTTGATCGCATGCAAAATGTTTTGAGGCAGGGTCTTGCTGTGCAGTCCCAGTTACCCTGGAACTCGCTGTGTAGTTCAAGCAGCCTCAGACTCACAGAGGTCAAGGATGCACCACCGTGCCCTGCTTCATGCTCAGTCTTCTCAAAGATGTCATCTAGACGCCTTTCATTAGATAAATACGCTTGCTGTATAAGCCGGAGGACCTGAGTTGACCCCCAGCATCAGTACAAAAGCTAGGCAGGACCCGTCCATGCCAGTCATGCTGGATGAGAGGCTGGTGGGAGGATCTCAGGCCTTGCTGGGCAGCCAACCCAGCCAATGGGTGACTTCCAGGTCCAGTGAGAGATCCTGACTCAGAAGTATAAGGTTGAGGATGGTAGAGGAAGGTAATCAGCATTGACCTCTCACACGCACACGCACACACGCACACACATGCACACACATGCACACACACACACACACATGCACACGCACACACACACACACACACACATTCACATGAGCTTACATAAACATACAAAGCAACAAAAACCAATAATAATCTGTGTGTGACAGAGATGCTGCTTACAAGTCTGAGGCCGCAGGTTAGCGCATGAAACGTGAGCTTAGAGCACCCAGAGAGAAGTGGATTTGGCTCGAGCTCCGTGCTGTGCAAACGTCAATATTTGATGACAGAGGTAATACTTACAGAGCTGTAAGAGTCATCACATCCAGTTTGCATCGGTCATTAAAATATTCACTTCCCTTCAAAGAACCCTCGACAGAGAGAGCTTGGGAAATTTGTATGACATACCCAGAACTGTATGCGCTCAGTGAATGCACTCCAAGTGAATGAACTGGGGACAGACAGAGTTGCAGGAGTGTTCGCTGAACTTCGGTGCTGGGAATCATGGTCTTTAACTGAAAGTAAAAATGATATTGGTGTTATAAGCAACTTCAGAGGTTAAAAAAAAAAGCCATGTTTGGATCTTAAATCCCCTGGAGGAAGAAGAAAAGGAAACTAGCACTATCTAGGCTTAGACAAAGTGCTTTCCAAGACACAGATCTTGAGGTGGAAGGTTGTTTTTCTATAAATTTAAACCTACAGAGAAATTTCACCTACAGAGAAAAACTTATTTTCCAACTCAAAATGGCATAGATCCTGGGAGATGGCTCAGTGACTAAAGCACTTGCCAGAGTTCAGATCCCTAGACCCTCCATAAATGCAGGTGGGTGTAGTAGTCTAGCTGTGATTCTACCTCAGAAGCAGAGAGACAGCTGATCCCTGGCAAGCCGATTAGCAAGACTAGCCATATCAGTGAGATCTGGGCTTGACTGAGAGTTCCTGGCTCAGTGAACAGGTAGAAGAATGGCTTCCACATGCACATATGTATGCTTGTATGTGCACATATGTATGCTTTCACACACACACACGTGAAGATAGAAAAAAGAATGCCATAAATTAGGCCAATAGGATACACGTGTTGAAATTTTTGTAATTATGAATTCATGACTAATTGGCTTCATAGTTGTTAAAAGACTTACATATTTACATGTGTGGATAAGATGCACGTTGAGTCCAAAACTGATATGAATTGTAACAATAACGATTTGAAGTAATACCAAATATATTAACATCATAGCAGCTCAGGGTTGGAGATAAAGCTCAGTAGTGGAGTTCTTACGTACATGTGCTAGTTAGGCCTAAGTTTACTCCTCAACCCTGCAAAAATAATACACCATAATAATAACAAATGTAGTTCTGTCTTTTTTTTTTTCTTTTTTTTTTTTTTTTTTGGAGCTGGGGACCCGAACCCAGGGGCCTTGCGCTTCCCTAGGCAAGCGCTCTACCACTGAGCTAAATCCCAACCCTTAGTTCTGTCTTTTGTCCAAGATGGTAGCACCAGTTAAATTAAGCACAGTGGAGAGCGTCACGGCTATCTAGGCTTGCTTTAAAATGAAGTCTATGTTTCATTTCATACTTTATGCAGGGTCTTATGATGCAGCCCAGGCTGGTTGTGAGCTCACAGCAGTCCTCAATCAAGTGCCACAGTACGGGAGCTCCTGAGCTCACCGAGATTTCTTCTAGCCTAAAATAAAGAAAGAAAACGTGTCTTTAAAGACGCCTTGATACATTAAGATTACTGACCTGATGGCCCCATCACTGGTGAACTGCACCAAGTGAATTCTTATGCAGTATTTAACTGGTTAACTAGTATGTCAAACTCCTACTGTCTGCTCAGGAGTGTTTTCAATGAGTATGCAGGGGCCCATCTTCATGGAGACAGCCTAGCTGGCCACACAGGTCTTGAGCTTGGAGAAAGATTGAAGTTGGGCCAACATGTATGGCCTCACCTTTGGACAGTATTTGAAAGCCTGAGTCCAGTGACATTAACCTGCAACAGCCAATCTCAGTCGTAGGTGATTTTGTTCCTGGGCAGACTGGCTGTGCCTGTGTAACTTTGTCACGATTATGGGACGGAGAAAGTTCCTGGCACCTCGTGTTCAGTTCTAGGCAGCAGCATCAGGAGCACCCATAACTCCAGCTCCAGGAGGTTGAGCATCCTCTCCTGGCCTCTATGGGCACGGCCTTCATGCACAGGCACACACACCTAAAAAATAAAAATAAATCTTTATTCTTTTAAACAGCCACACAACTATGTTCAGACTCTCTGTCCCTCTTTAGATAAAGCCACCATGATCAGAAGACCTGTGAGGCTGTGGACTTAGATCTGAGTTCAACCTCACCCACAGACAGTAAGTGTAAGGTCAGACATGTTGCATTTACCCCCGACCCCAAACACACACACACACGCACACACGCACACACACACACTCACACACACACACACACACACGCACTCACGCACACACACACACACAGGCACGCACACACACACACACACACACGCACACACATGCACACACACACACACGCCAGCACACACATGCACGACGCACACACACACACACACACACACACACACACACACACACACACACACACAGCTTCCAGTATCCTCCCCTGCACACTGGGAGTGAGACAGCCACCTTAGGTACAGGTTGGGAGAGTTAAGTGGATCCACCTGATTTTATATTGTTGTATGGAGACACCCTGACTATGTACATGTTGGCCTTGCCTTCCCATTGTCTTCATTAAGCACTCCATATAGAGAAGCTAGATTTTGTCACTGAGTCAAAATTACCCCTTTATTCCAATATCTTTAGGAGACATTACGCTAATAGCTAGTGAATTATTTGAAATGTCTTCAGCCTTTCAAACTCAGCCCAGTGCTGATGAGAAATTTTCCCACACATGCATTCTTGCCATCAAAATAATGACTAACCAATTAGGTTTTATTTCACATTCTGTACTTACTGCAGCATGAGGGGGTGCAGCTTTGATTTAGCATTGGATCTGAGCTTCTCTGTCTTCACTGCTGCCCTACAAGCTGGGAAGTTACTGCCTTCAGGGTGGGGGTGGGGGGACTGCTGCTCTAGACTGGGCACTGTCATACTGCTTTTAGCTCCAGTCAATCAGATTCAGCTTTCAACTTTCAACAGACATTCCCCAGGCAAAAATAACAAGTTTGCATTGTGTCTTGCATTGGGAATGTATGCTTGGTTCTGTAAACTTTGCCTAGTACCCACAGCTAGAGAGGTCGTAGACCTTAAAGGAGAAGTCTACACTACATCTCTCCAAAATCAGCATAGTTTTTAACTATATTCTTTATATGTATCCTTCTAGCCTCAGATAAGTATAGCTCTCACCCATCATTAAAGCAGCTTTATCCCCTTTGAGCAGACAGAGGCTACTGTAGATCTCTAACTGGTCAAAACGCAGAGACTACAGTAATGAAGGGATGTCCAGCACCAGCTGGTACATCTACAACACAGTCCCTGCACCCAAGGCCTAGGGGACACCACGGAAGAGGAGGCAGAAAGACTGTAAAAGACAGAAGACAAGGGTGGTTGCTATGAGATAATTTTTTTTGTTGTTGTTCTTTTTTTTTCCGGACCTGGGGACCGAACCCAGGGCCTTGCGCTTGCTAGGCAAGCGCTCTACCACTGAGCTAAATCCCCAGCCCCGTGCTATGAGATAATTTTAAAAGGAGTGGGGGGGAGTCGTATTTTTTTTCTTCTTATAGTTCAGAAGGGATTCAAGCTAAGAACTCAAGGCAGAAACCTAGAGGCAGGAGCTGATGCAGAAACCATGGAGGAGTGCTGCTTACTGGCTTGCTCCCCACGGCTTGCTCAAACCATCTCAGACCACCAGCCCAGGGTTGGTACCGTCCCCGGTAGGATTAAGATGGGCCTTCCCACATCAATCATCAGTCAAGAAAGTGCACCTCAGGCTTGCCTACAGCCATATCTCATGAAGACATTTTCTCAATTCGGAATCCCTCCCTCACCTGTGTCAAGACGACAGCTAGCCAGAACAAGTCATTGCCAAGCAACAGAGGATAAGGATCTCAGGATCTCAGGGTTTCATAAGGTACAGGTAATAGTGATTATAAAGTACACATGGACATGGTGTAGACGTGGTTGTAGCGTGTGAAGTGATAAATCATGGTGACCAGATCAAGCTGTGTAGCATCCAGCGCCTCACGGTTGTAGTCCTTCCTCCTGTCCAGCTACAATGCTGTGTGTTTGACCGACAGTTCAGCATCCCCCACCCTCACTAAAATGACCCACGCTGGGAAGTCCCCATTCCCTCACTAAAACAGAAAACGGGTCAACTGCACCAGGTACTAGGACAACGGAAAATACGCTTAGATTACACAGGAATGACCCATTCTGCCCATACTGTGTTCAATTTGATTTTCCACACAGAAGTGGGGACGTGCTATGTTTCTCCTCCTGTGCCTAGCTTATCTGACTTAGCACAGTGTCCAGAATTGTCTGTGTTGTCATAGATAACATTCTTTCCATTTCTCTTAATTCTGAATAAGCCACCCAGGGGTGCCTTTTCTAAATAGGTAAATAGTCACATACGATTCATAGGAATTAACATAATTTCTTGATACTGACAAATGTGCTCAAGAAGTCAATATTAGGATGCTATAAACAAGCCAACAGGAAGAGTTTGGGTTTTTGTAGCCATCAGTTTTAGATCTCGAGGGCCTTAGTCCTGCTTCCCTTAGCAAAGCAAACAAACAAACAGCAAACGAAGAAGCCAGTGCCTTAGCAGCCGTCAGACACTCACACGGTCAGTGAAGTCTAGAATGAATTGCAGGTCCCCCAGCCCAGCCCAGCCACCCTTTCTGCCACATTTCATCTGTGTGCGTGAGGTAGGACAAGATTGTAATCTGAGCATACGTTCCATTGTCCCAATAGCCTGTGCACCTGATCCATTTTCCTTTGTAAAATGTCAGTGGGCTAGCTATGACCGGATACACCTGTAATCCCAGCCAGTTTAGGTAGAGGCAGTCGGTGCACCCACTTAAGGCAGGCGAGTTCAGGTCACCCGTGGCTGCCTAGCGAGTTTGAGGAAGATCCTAGTTGTCACTTCATTTTGTTTTGGGTGTATAGTTCAGTGCTAGCCACTGTTCCTAATTTAAAATGACACTCTAGGTTTCTGGCTTGATAATTCAGAGACCTAATCTCCTTGTGTTTTAAGTATCTAATGATGTCAGAGGATTCTTCCTAGGAGTCTTCAAAACAGAGTAGGGCTGATTGGCTGCAGCATTTTTCTCTAGAATCTTGGACCCCAGGTAGTGAAGACTACCGACATTCAGGGTAGCTGAGAGTTTTAACAGGGTATTTTCCCTTCAGTCTCTTGTATTAGCCTTTCCTACCATTTAAAGAGAGTACTTGAGGAAAGTGTAACTCCACCCTCATCTCCTGTTCTAAGATCTGTTGACACTCTCTTGAGATGTATGTGACTTTTGCCTTAGGGAGCTCAGTGTCTTATGGTCCCATCTAAGTCCCGTGGCATCCTGTGTCGGTTAGAACCCTCAATACTCCCTCTCCTGGTTTTACCTCCATGTCTGATCTGCCGGCCTGGGAATTGGAGCCACGTTGGACAGTGTTCTGATTAGCACAGAAGACCACAGAGTGACAGGCCTTCTGGTGGTCACTTTTGTCAGGCAGAGAAAGGAGTTCTTAAGATAGCTAGTAAATCTTAAACACAGCCAGTTTTTGTTTGCTGGTTTTAAAAATCACATGGCTACCTTAGAGTGAGTCAGCTGTTGTATACGGTCGAGACCTGTGGAGGATGGTGAACTGGGTACAGTGTGGGTGTGATTATCCTAGTGTTTGAAGACCACTCAGTGCTCTGTTTGGTTTGCTGAGGCTTTGCGAAGTCCTCTGAGAAACTACCAGGTTGCAAGTTGTCTGCCAAGCCATGTCGTCACCACTAAATCAGTGCCATTGTGCCTGCCATCCCCAGCCTATTTCATGTTTTACACACACACACACACACACACACACACACACAGGATCAACACTTATCTCAACTCTTAAAAAGTAGTTTTTTCCACTTTCCCAGAACTCAGTTATATATATCTGTATATGGGGTATCAGACATTGTGTATTTATCACATGTTAAATACACATATCTGTGAGATTTATCCATGTTCTTGAGAATGGAAGTTTCCTTTTCATTTTGCAACAGCAATAACTTGACTGAAGCAAAAAGTTAGCTTCAAAGGACTCCATGTTGTCACTATAACAGGTCTTGTAGAAGCTGCAGGTTAAGCTGGCTGTCGTCTAGTGCTGCTATCGGGTGATCCTCTTAGACTGTTGGATCACTGCAGACGCATTGCTGCTGTCTAGGGAGGAGGGTGGAGGATACATGCGTATCTGTGCCTGTGCACACACGGCCAACGCTTTACATCAGTAGCCAGAGTGACTTGGGTATTAATTCTGAGCGGCATTATGAGCAGTAAAAGCCTGATCGTTTCCTGGATTAGACCTATTAGACTTGTTTAGATAACACTCTTTGAATTACTTCCTCTCAGGAAACATTGAAGCTGGAAATGTTAACCAGACTCACATACCAAAGCACTTAGACAGAGCACGTTGTTTCTTTTCCACTTAAAAAAAAAAAATTAAAAAAACTTTTTTTAAAGGGAAGGAATTAGACAAATAAATCATGTGCCTGGAAACCTAAGACCGTCAGGCTCAGTGGCCAGAGGAAGAGCATTTCTCTGTGAGATTCCTCATCTGTCCCTGACAGCAACCACAGGATTGGTCGGTCTGTTGGAATCGTAAGTTATGCAGGGCTAATTGCCAGCGTTGACGATGATGTCAGATCTGGAGGCACAGAACTGCAGTCTGTGCTCCCATACATTGTGCATTTTATGTGGAAGGAGAGCTGCTTGCTGAGCATGCCGACACAGTGTGGGCTGAAGTGTTGCCGTGCCCAGAGAGTGACGTTCACTAAGGGAAGTTTACTCTGTTTAACTGCAAATCCTGTTTGCTCCAGGTCTGGGAAGCTGCTGGATCCTCTTTCAGTGCATTTCAGGGACGGCATCTCACTTGACCCGTAACCTCTTCCCTCTAGAAAGTGTGTTTATAAAGGTAGGTTAGGAGAAGGTAGAAACAACAACTTAATTGCATAGGAAGGAACATACGCCTTACAAATTTGGGGTTTGGTTCCATGGTAGAGTGCTTGCCTAGCATGCACAAAGTACTGGGTTCAGACTTGGGGGAGGGGAGATTAGAGAGAAAGGTCCTTTTTTAATCTCTTCACGTTTGAGGAGCATTACTGAGTCCCTGAATACTAACTGAAGATAGTTTGTTACACAAGTGAAAGAGAAACAGACATCAAGACTCAAAATCAAGAGCTCCTCATCTTCAGAACCCCTGAGCGTTTCCCAAGATCGCACTAAGAAGGAAGTATGATGATCAAGCTGAGAGCGTCACACGCCAGTCTGCTCTAAATCAGGACGTGTCGGCTCGTTTCCTTTGCGATGTGTCCGAGTTGATGCATAGGCTCTGTTCTGATACGGTTTTATTCCAAGTTAACACAGTCAATGAAAACTTGAGCTCTGTTCAGTACAGGGAAGAGGATAATGCTTAGAGACAGTGGTTTGCGCTTGAAAACAGCAGTGGATGAAGACCTCCCTGTGTGGAAACCCAGGGATACAAACAGAAAGTGTGATAGAGAATAAGTTAGGTGTTCTTGAAAAAGGAACGGCCATGCTGCCTTTGTTGATTGAGTCCCTCCCATGCCAAAAGCTATGGGTTCTTCTTGTGCGTTCGTTCATCCAGCAGAATACATACAGATGAGAGGGCACTAAAACACTAAATGCTTTGTCTAGAGTCACTCACTGTTTCAGGCAAGGTTCAGCTTATGGTTCATAGTAGTACTGTACCGATCACATTCCAAACACCAGGCCCTTCCATGACTGGCAAGAGTTTTGTGGAAGAGAACATGATACATATTGTAGAGTTGATGAATCATTTAGCTGCACATACTCCATGGTGCCTGTATCAAGAGATAGCAGCAAGGACTAGACATATACAATGGGTGTGACAGTGTTCTCGTAAAATGAAAACAGTGGGCTGGATTTCCACAGTGAACTGTAGTTTGCTGACCTTTGATCTGCATACATGGTTGTAAGTTTGACTAAATGCTAGTTGAAATTAAAAGCCGTGTGTGTGTGTGTGTGTGTGTGTGTGTGTGTGTGTGTGTGTGTGTGTGTGTGTGTGTGTGTTAAAAGTCAAATGAATGGTGCTGTTCCTGAGATCAAAGTCAAGAAAATAGGATGATTGAAGCCCCGAAGCTACAGATCCTCTAGAAAAGGAAAGTTGAGGCAGGAGAGATGGCTCAGCGAGTCATGTGTGCTGTGCTAGCATGAACTGAACTTAACCCCTAGCACCATGGGAAAATCCAGATGTGATGGCACATGTTGTGCTCCAAGCTCTGGCGAGACAGACACACAAGGTACCCTGGGGCTTGCCGGCTGGCCAGCCTGTAGTCTACTGGTGAGCCTCAGGTACCAGAGAGAGGCCCTGTCTACTAAAAAAAGGGGGGGTGCTCCTAAGGAACAGCACCTGGAGTTGGCCTCAGGTCTCCACACTGCACCCACGCACACATGGGCACCTGTTGGCGTACACACACATATACCTGTACATGAGCACAGGCACATCAGACATTAGCCGAAATTTAGTGCCGGGCTCACAGGGACTCTTTTGTGTGCAGCTCCTTGAACAGTCAGAAATTATTCTGACTATTCAAATGGACATTCCCACCCTGCCGCATCGTAGAAGCTGGGAGTCCACCTAGGGCAGGTGAGTACAAAGGAAACAGATCCAAACCTTCAAACCTAACAGTCCTTCTGTGAGTCACCCATGTGGACTTTAAACCCCCACACGAAGCACCATTAAAATAAGCATGTTGACATCAGGTATTTACAAATGACTCCTCTGGAAAAATCCACTTCACCATGGAAACCCCAGAGCTGTTTGTTTTTTATGGTACTAATGTTGATTGACAGATTGCTTACTCCAGAGATTAAAATTACATAGAGACAACTTGTAGTGATGACAAGTTATTTACAGAGATGTCTCTGCCTAGCTTTCTGAATGCACACTGGCATTTCCTACTTGGGAAGCGACGTGAGCCTCATCCATCACTTCCGCCAGACACTTTTTATTGGCAAAGAAAAAGTTCAGTTGCGATAAACATTAAGCCTGATATTCAGACCTGATAGAGACAGACTAATAAAACCGTAGACATTCTCCCCAGGGACCGAGTTATAAACCAGCGTTATCACAGGTGTGCCACAACGATGTAGAACTATGCCAAGCTTGGGGTCACTCTAGAATCTGGAAATCTATTGCGGGAATCGTAAAGCCGTGCGTTGAAATGAAAAATGTGACCATATTACTGGATGCTGAGTAGCGGTTGATTTAAAAACTAATTTCACTGTAGAAATTTTTAGAAAAACCAAAATTGGAAAGTTAATTGCTCATGTGGTAAAGAATATCTCAGGCCAGTGTATTTCTCAGTTTATACTGAAGTGCGGACAGCAGTCATGTAAAAGCCCAGCAACATGAAAATACTCACTCCTCCAATCACCATGTCACGAGAAAGAACAGGTGGCAAACTGAAAAGTCGGAGATAATAATTTTAGTCCTTTGTGTAAAATATAATCTCAAACCTCCAAGAGAAGCAACTGGGGAACCTAAGGCTGGGGCTGGAGAGATGGCTTAGCTGTTGGGAGTACTGGCTGCTCTTCCAGAGGACCCAGTTAGCCAGGATCCCAGCATATGGGGGAGCTGACAGCCACCTGGAACTCCTGCAATACCCTCTTCTGGCCTTTGCAGACACAGCTATGCATGCGTGCGAGCATCTCCATATAGACACACATAAATAAAAACCAAAGTCTTTTTTAAATGTAAGTTAATTCTTTAAGTCTGTTCTTTGTGAGGCACGGAGAGTGACAAAAGTCTCTGCCAGTAACCATTAGCAACAGTGGCGTTTGCTCTTCATCTCACTTGGGAAGGGCCCTTCAGCCTTCTCGGCATTTCAGGTGAATTACTGAGGTTAGGAAGGTTCAGTGGAGGAGCCCTTGCCAGGAATGAAAGCCTGGGTTAGACACCCACACAGCAGAGAGAGCAGGAAAGGAGGATGTTTCTCAGCCTGGGTGTGTCTGATAGTTCGTGCTAGGTTCCAGTAACGCTGCGTCTCAGGATTGACACCAATCTCCTGGGTGTTCACTTTTTCCTCCTGACAGTTACAGTCATTCTAGAGCAATGTTCTCAACCTTCCTAACACTTTGACCCTTTAACGCAGTTCCTCGTGTTCTGGCGGCCCCCAACCATAAAATCATTTTCATGGCTCCTTTATAACTGTAATTTTGCTAGTTGGAGATAGAGGTTTGCCAACAGGTCGAGAACCACTGTTCTAGAGGAAGCTGTTTAAGGCCATATGTACAGCTGGCTTGCTTAGGTTTTTTTCTAAGTATTTTTGCTTACTCTGACAGTTTCATACCTGTCTGCAGTGTATTATTACCACATCTCCCTGCCCTGTTCTCTCTTATCTCCCTCCCACATCCTCTTGCTTTCGTTTCTTGTCATTTGGCTACTAGCCCACTGCTCTTAATTAGGGTTCCCTACATGAGCAGGGCCGTGGGGTTATTTACTGGCTTGTGCGTAACTTACCAGTGGCTGCACCACTGGAGAAAACGCCTCCTCCTCCCAGCACCATTAACTGGCAGCTTCTTCAATGACTTCCTTATTCAGACGTCTCCAAGTTCAGCACCCATAAATGGCTGAGGTGATGATGGCAAAGTCAGGGTTTTCCCATTCCCCCATTCTTCCACATCTGTTTGCTTTCCCCCCATCTCCTTGTTTTCATTTGTTTGTGGGTTCTGCCCTCAGTATAAACTTGTATTCAGTATTCTGTAGACTGTAATTGATTATAGTTATTGTGATTCTCAAACAGTTGCAGATTTTGTCAGTGCGAATTAAGTCGGGCCATCTCCTATGTTCTCTTGACACATCCTCATCATCTTATAAGCGTTCTGTTTCCTGGCAAACAGGGTCCCATGCTCATCCTGCACCTCTCCTGCTCTACTGTAGACACAGTATATTTCAAAGAGCTCTGGTTCCTGTTGAGTGCTTGGTTTGTGATATAAGGAGTGTATGTATGTGTGTCTGTCTGTGTGTCTGGTTTGTATGCATATATCTCTTGTGTGTGCGTGTCTGTGTATGTCTGCCTCTGTTGTGTCTGTGTGTCTATGTATATATATGTCTATGTGTCTATGTGTCTATGTGTGTATATCTGTGTGTATGTGTACTGTGTGTACTGTATGTCTGTGTGTGTGTCTGTGTTTATGCGTGTGTATCTCTGTATGTACATGTCTGTGTATGTTTGCCTCTACATGTCTATGTGTGTATCTATATGTATATCTATGTCTGTGTATCTCTGTCTGTGTGTGTCTGTGTGTTCTTTTGTTAGTGTGTGTATAGATGTATGTCTTCTGATAGCTTCAATTCTAAACCAGCCCACAAGGTGTTCTTTACTCTTCCTGCTTCTCACCATTTTATTTCTGCCTTTTCTTCCACAGGTAAACTCTGTATATAATGCATTTTATTAATTAAGTTATTTATAAGTGTGTGCAGACATGCTAGCCACAGTGCATGTGTGGAGTTCAGAAGATAACATGGAGGAGTCATTTCTCTCCTTCCACCTCATGGGTCTCAGGGCTCAAACTCAGCTCATCTGACATAAAACAAGTGCCCACTGGGCTATCTCACTGACGCAAAGCTCTGAAACTCCTACCACTCACCCAGTGTTTATTCTTTCCTGCCCTGCACATGAAGTCAGCTCCCGTAGACTCTGTTCACATCTTTGCTAGAAGGACCAGAATCCTCTGAAGGAGACAGTGTTCAGTGGCTTATTTGAATGTGTGGGGTCTAAAGGTCGAAGCTCAGTAAGGCTGGGTCAAAGGTCTCATTTTCCGCTACTTCCCTCTGCCCTACCCTGCACACATCCTGAAAATTAACTCCTTTAGCTGTTTTTCTTTTTTTTTTTTCTTTGTTTCTTTTCTTAAAAACAGTAAATGAATGAGTAAGCAGAGGAAATAAACACCGTTTGTTTTAAGCACAAAGAGTATTCTATCTAAGCCTTTGCCGAATGCAGCCTCTAAGCCAATGCATTTAACCTTAGGAAACTCATGCTACCGATCAGCCGAGGGTTCTTTTGCTCTGTTTGGGTAGACATCTCAGAAAGACAGCGTGGATCTCCCTGACGTGAGCCACTTTGGAGTTTTGAGTAGCGACAGACCAGCAACCAGCAGCTCACGCTAGGCAGCCACTCCTGCTGCCCAACTTACGTCCACCACCTCGAGCGTCCTCAGCTACTGTGGCCAGCTGTTCTGTATGGCTCTTCTGCTCACTGTCCTTAGCTTCTTGCCATCTTGTCACTCCCCTCAGCCTGCTTCAGGTCTTTGTAGTCTCTGCTTCCTATCTGTTCTCTGGGATGACAGGCCCATGAGTTGTCCGTTTATTCTGTCACAAGCACGATAAAGGACCACAGTGGGCACTGAAACTCCCAAAAGCAATTCTCAAGATCTGGACTGAAACACAAGGCCAGTGGTGGGGTGGGGAGGCAGTGTAGAAGAGGGAGGTCTCCTTAACCGACCCTGGGAGATTGAGAGGAGGGCTGTTTATATATCCAGTCACACATGTACACAGCCTTCTGTTTGCTAACCACAACATTTTTGCACTGTCATACCAGTCTCCTCAGGCGTCCTCTGTGAGCAGTCACAGAGAGTAGAAGTAATGTCTTCTAGGATCATAGGTGCGTGGAGTGACAATTGAAACGGCCTCCTGACTTTTCCCCTAGAAGGAAACAGTGGCTTCTGCAGTGGCCAGAGCAGCTGGGCCTGGGTTTTATTCTCCTCCATTGGCCGTGGCTGCACTGAACCTCCCTGAGTAGCCATGGTCCATTTTCTTCTTTCATTAATAATTTTATGCATATATACTTTGATAATGTCTCTGCATTACCCTTTCTGGGCTCCCTCCCGCTGTGTTCTGTGTGATGAGTCTCCCTTATAACTTTGTGGGTTTGATTTAACTCATGTTGCCCACATGAGCGCAGGCGATGTTATTTACCTGAGCAAAGGCAACATGCCAGAGGCTTCACCACTGAGGACTATGATCCCCTCTCCCTCTGCAATCTTTTCTGCTCCTCAGAGAAGGATGTGCCCCTCCCTCATCGCTGATGAGAGGGTGATGGGGCCCATCTTGAACAGGTCTTGTGTGGGTAGACACTGTTGTTGAATGTTCATGGATATAAGGACCAGGTCATGGTCTCCCCACCCTCCAGTTCTCACGGTCTCTCTACCCCGCTCTTGTACAGTGTTTGGAGCACTGGGTGGACTAATATTGATTACCCATTTAGGGCTGAGCACTCAAAGGTTACTTGTTCTCCGAACTTCAACAACTGGACTGCAGTGTTGGTAATTACACCAGCAGCTCCCAACTTGAGTGAAATTGAAATTCTGAACTGGGTAATCTTTCCTGGGGGCAGGACAACAGGTTGCCCTGTATAGTGTTCATACTTAGCATCACCCTGGACTGTACCCAGAGATAAAAAGCAGCTCCCGTCATTGTGACAGCCCAAATGTCTCCAGAGATTGCCACACATCTCCCTGTAAAATCATCCTGGTTTAAAACCATTGGTCTCCGTCTTCTCAGCTAGGAGCATAGCAGAATTAGTCACAAAAGATAATTCTGGAAACACTGTCTATATTGTTATTAAGAAAATAATTTAGAGAAGCTGCAAAAGTAAAGCCAAAGAATAAATCCAAAATTATATAGCATGAAGGCCATTCATTCACTTTACATCGAAAAAGAGTAGCTAAGAAGAGACCCAGATATCATGCCTGAGCGTCAGCTCACCAACAGCCAGAGCTTCGGGCACAGAGCAGGACTAAGCAGGTGCAGGATGCAGGCCGTCCCTCAGCTCAGTGGTATCTGAGTAGCGTGGAAAGCAGAGGCCCTGTGTCAGGTGCACATAGCTGAGTGCTGCTCCTTCCTACGGAAGTCACTGAGCTGTCAGAGCGTCACTGCAGTTCTACTTGTAATTGCTAAATGTGGGGAAACTCGTTTTCTAACAAGTAAAGCCAGTCCTCGTGCAATAAACATGTTAGCCCATTGTCATTATTGGGGAAGTATACACAGGAAACCGAAGAGATTATGGTTGAAAACTCAAGTAAGAATATGGATTTGAATATCTGAGATAACTGATACATACCCTTTCTTTTCTTTCTTATTTATGTAAGATTTTTGACAGGTTATATGTAGTAGGGTTTGTATTATTTTTATTTTATGTATTTCTTCCAATGAACATGAATACTTTGTGATTATTTTTAAGTAAAGAAACAAAGCATTTTGGGGACTTTGTGGAGAGCTTAGTGGTAAACCACTTGTCTAGCTTGCTCAGAGCCCAGGTTCAATATCTGGCAACATACACAAATATTTTTAATCCTTTGTGTCAGGTCCAAATTTTAGAAATTTATTTGTTAAAAAAATTAAAGGCAAAGCTTTAGTAAAATTTTAAATAGCAAAAAGAATTTTTTCTTCACCGTTTATGGAAATGTTATTTATAATTGCAAAAAGATAGTGTTAATATTCCAGGACAATTCCATCAAGTAGACCTCTTCATGTTTATAGGAGGTAGAGCTGGTTTAATACTTCAGTGTAAAGCCAGGAGTGGTGGCACATGTCTCTAATCCTGGCATTTGGGAGATGAAGGCAGAAAATGGATTCAGCTACCTGGTGAGTTTGAGGCTAGCCCTAGCTATATGAGGCCATATCTTAAAAAGACCAAGATAAAAAAACAAACTGAGTTAAAGTCTAAATTAATATTGTCTTATATAAAAAGGATTTTTTTAGCTGAGGATCTATTAGTAGTTAATGGCTCTGGAGGAAGAGGTCATCGTCTGTTAGAGGTATGGCCACTGGTGATAGATAAATATCCTCCATGATCCCATGAATAACCCCACACCCACTCACTTGCAAGTCCAATAAACTCCCGGAGTTATTTAAAAAATTAAAAAAGATAAGAAGGCAGAAGGAAACTACTGGGGAAGGAGAGTTCCCTAGAGAGTGAGAGGGGCTGAGAGGAAAATGGAGGTCCTTCTGATATAAATGACTCAGAGACATGTACGAAACTGTCAAAGAGTAAGCTGTTATTTTAACACAAGAAATCTTTCAGCGGCGTTCACCCAAGTTCCTCTCTAATGTAAATATATGTGCCAAATAGAAGAATGCAGCTGTTGTTAGCCGCAAAATAAAAACGAGGCGTCCACATTAGAGGTAGCGGGAGGCGCAGCTTTGGCCGGTGCGTTTGCCTCACTAACGTGGAATTCGGTTTTTCGTGTCCTAGGTTGCGTCGGGTGAGTGCAATGAAGACACTGAAGTTTACAGCATCACCCTGTGTACTGGGGATGAGCTCACCCTAATGGGGCAGGCAGAGATCCTTTATGCAAAGACCTTCAAGGAGAAGTCACGTCTCAACACCATCTTCAAAAAGATCGGGAAGCTCAATTCCATCAGCAAGCTGGGGAAAGGCAAAATGCCGTGCCTCATTTGTATGAATCACCGGACCAACGAAAGCATCAGCCTTCCATTCCAGTGCAAGGGCAGATTTAGCACCCGAAGCCCCTTGGAACTTCAGATGCAAGAAGGGGAACATACCATCCGCAACATCGTGGAAAAGACTCGGCTCCCCGTGAATGTGACCGTGCCCAGCCCCCCACCCAGAAATCCCTACGACCTCCACTTCATTAGAGAAGGGCACCGCTACAAGTTTGTGAACATCCAGACCAAGACGGTGGTGGTTTGTTGTGTGCTACGGAACAACAAGATCCTCCCCATGCACTTCCCCTTGCACTTGACTGTCCCCAAGTTCAGCCTCCCGGAACACCTGGGGAAGGGAGACATGTGGCCGGAGACCCTAGTCCACCACTGGCTTGGCATCTGCCAAGAGCAGTTTGACATCGACGAGTATTCACGGGCTGTTCGCGATGTGAAGACGGACTGGAACGAAGACTGCAAAAGCCCCAAAAAGGGCCGTTGCTCTGGCCACAACCATTTACCCAATTCCCTCAGCTATGCCCGCGATGAGCTCACCCAGTCCTTCCACCGGCTCTCAGTCTGTGTGTATGGCAACAATCTCCACGGCAATAGTGAGGTGAATCTCCACGGCTGCAGGGACCTTGGGGGAGAGTGGGCCCCCTTTCCCCATGACATCCTTCCCTATCAAGACTCCGGGGACAGCGGGAGCGACTACCTTTTCCCGGAAGCTAGTGAAGAGTCTGCAGGCATCCCGGGGAAAACCGAAGTTCCCTATGAAGAGCTGTGGCTGGAGGAAGGCAAGCCCAGCCGCCAGCCTCTCACTCGGTCCCTCAGTGAGAAGAGCAGGTGCGACACCTTGAGAGGCTCCACGCGCTCCACTTGTGCAACCTCTTCTCCTCCCGCCCCTGCGACCCTGGGAGCCACAGTGAAGTCTTCAGAAATCGCCCTACCTCCACCTCCAGTGCCTCCCAAATCTGAAGCTGTAAGTCGTTTCCGTGTGTGAATGGTGTGCTGGTCTTTCTGTGTCTGCCCAGGCATCGACTCATTTATTTTCTTAAAAAACAAAAACCCTTCCCAGTTAAAGACCATCAGAGTGAATAAATGTATTTAATTTGGAATGAGGTATGGATGCGAGCCCAGTTATTTCAGTTGGGCAAGCGAGAGCTGTACTATGTTGGGTGAGAAACTCTGAGAGTCTAGAGAGGATCTTTAAACTTGATTTGCTGTTGCCTAGGGAAGAGACAGCAGACGATAGGTGGCCAGAAAAGGGACAGTCATGACAGAGGTCTGAGTGACAGTGTCTAAACTGTAGCTCTGTCAGTGATGGTGGCCAGCAGGAATGAGCTTCAGAAAATGGCCTGTAGGTAGGCCAGCAATATTCACTGGTGAAGCGGGAGTCAAACGAGAGTAAGCAAGAGAAGTGGGATGGTTGTCCTGTAAAACAAGGTAGAGACTAGTGCTGTGTCTCTGAAGGAATTAATCCTCTGTGCTTAAGACCAGGAACAGGGAGGCTGGAGAGACGGCTCAGAGGTTAAGAGCACTGACTGCTCTTCCAGAGGTCCTGAGTTCAATTCCCAGCAACCACACGGTGGCTCACAACCATCTGTAATGGGATCTGATGCCCTCTTCTGGTGTGTCTGAAGACAGCGACAGTGTACTCATATAGCTTAGATAGATAGATAGATAGATAGATAGATAGATAGATAGATAGATAGATAGATAGATAGATAGACAGACAGACAGCAGAACCAGGTGCTGTGTGCTTCTCTCTCAGCAAACTGTAGCTCAGAGCGTGAGATGGGTCAAGTTTTAGTGTGAAAAGATGAAAGACGGCACAGGGGCTGAGGTTGTACCTCCAGCGCATGCGTGTGGCCCAGGGTTTAATCCCCAGCGTCCCCAAACAGTAGAAGTCAGTACCACCAGGAGGAAGGATCGTTCTTCCATCCACCATCCTCGTTTGACAGCCATTCTGAACCTTTGCATCCCTTTCCATCTGGAGGGACAAAAGCCACAGAGGCACCAATAATGACTCCGTGGGTTTGACAGTGTCTTTCCAGCGGGGTTTTTGGAGTGTTTTCTTGTTTATTTGTTTTATTTCATCTCTAGCAGAACTTGTTTTTTACAAATTTGTTTTTTTTAAGAGGTTCTCTGCTCTTGCAGAGGATCCAAGTACAGTTCCCAGCACCAATGTCAGACAGCTCACAAGTGCCTCCAGCTACAGAGAAGCAAATACTCTTTTTGACCAGTACAGGCAGGCACACACACACACACACACACACACACACACACACACACACACACACACACAAAGAGAGAGAGAGAAAGAAGGAGAGAGAGAGAGAGAGAGAGAATTAAAAACAATCTTTTTAAATAAGACCAGAGAAAATAAATGGAAAGGTGGTCTTTCTTGCTCTACACACACGCACACACATTGTTTCCCCATTAGCTGGTCTTTGGACTCCTCACTGAGACCCTATGACTATAGAAAATCCACTTTCAGACCTATGTAATTATGGGACAGCTGCTAGAAATGCAAACATCAGGAAGACCAGGCCTGTGGAACTAGTTCTATTCAGCCTTCTATAGAAGGTAACGTGAAAAGAGATCTCTGAGTTAAAGATGAGGAACAGTAGAAGAGACAGATAACGTGTGGTGATTTAGAGCACACAGAAACTTCTAGTGGAAGGCGAATGAAAGGCGTTTGAATAGAGATGATGGCATTTAAATGAGCTCAGAGATATGCGTGAATTGGAAGAACAGTGAGGGAGGGGGGTCCCAGAGAAAGCAAGAGCAGGGATGTGGTTCCTGGGAAGACCTAAGCACACAGGTTTGGTGGAGTTGCTTGGAGAGGCTGGGTAGGGTGCTTTAAGGACCATCCAAAGGCTGGGGCCAGGAAGTGGACAGGCTGAGAATCGACAGTGGATCATTCCAGACATCTGATTGGCTATCCACAAAGGATCCTCGATGCTACAAATGTTTCCCAAGATAGGACCCATCCACCCCACCACCCATTTGGCTTCCAAAAAGCTGTAGGGCTCGACTGTGCTTTGCTTCCCCCACACTTTGCTTTCCAAAGCTTGAGGCACGTGGGCAGAGGGATACCCAATAAGAGACTCTAGACTTTGCAGAATTCTCCATGACTTGGGATCCTCAGACCTTAAATTCATGTCAGAGGTTCCCTAGGGGGTTTCAAAACATAAATAAGTAACAAGTACAGGGCACCCTCCTGACAAGCACCAGACACCTTTAGTGATGTCGGAACTCAGCAGTGTATTTGATGTGACATCATGATCGACCTTGACCTTTATCAGGAACACTACCTGAGTCTTTCCTGTTGAACTTCGACCTGCCTGGCCTGCAGTGGCTCTTGTGTTTGTGGAGTGACTGGTGTGCTTGTCAAAGTGATCATTCCTAGGGTCACTTATGCGACGAACTCTCGACTTGGTTTTTACTATTGTTCCTGTTTTGTGACTGTGAAAGATGAACAGGAGTTCCCTCATGAGTATGACTGAAGCCTTGCCTACTAAGGAAGGTTGAGAGGTGGGCTTCTTTTTTTGGGGGGGTGGGGGGCAGAGAGGTATTATTTTTGTATTTTGTGTTATGTCAAATCATGTAGATTTTGTGAACAACTGGTTTTCTCAAAATTTCTTCATACCTAATCTATGTGTAATTTGTACAAATATTCATGAAGAGGAACCTTGGAAGCCATTGGCACATCTATGAGGTTCAATGAGATCCTGGGGTTTTTGACAGGAATATGAGTTTATAAGATTGCATTGTGACTCTGGTGAGCACTGCGACTGTCTTTTCTTTTCTTGTAATGTGACTGATCTGGGGTCACTCAGAATTTGTAAACAGGGTAGGGTAAGCTAACAAGACAGTTTTTGTTGATGTACACCTTTTTAAGGTTTATTTTATGTATGTTAATACACTGTCGCTGTCTTCAGACACACCAGAAGAGGGCATCAGACCCCTTTACAGATGGTTGTGAGCCACCATGTGGTTGCTGGGAATTGAACTCAGGACCTCAGGAAAAGCAATCAGTGCTCCTAACCTCTGAGCCATCTCTCCAGCCTGATATACACAGTTTTTAAACTGCAATTTTTGTTTCATCGGTCTGTATTAAATCATTTGCATAAGACTGCAGCATTTTTATAATGACATAAACATTTTAACACAATGGTACTTGCAATAATTTCTAAAAGAAAATGACTATGCTGTCATCCCATCTTGACCTTGGTTCGAAAAGAAAAACATCAGACTTAAACTGAAACCAAAAGCTAATGTCATAAAGACCTAGGCCTCCAGTCCACACAGTGATTTCTCATGACACAAGAGACTCTTCTCAGAATGCCCAGTGCTTATAAAATACTGAAAACATAAAGGACGTGTTATAAACACCTGAAAATCATTTACATCTAAGGAAAAAGCTGGATATTTTAAACGAAGCCATTTTTATTGGTTCTGTGACCATGAAATGAATTTTCCATTTTTAGTGTATGGGGGGCGGGGGAACCAGAGAATGTCATGACTGTTAGATGTGGCTTCAGCTTATGATTTTCAAACAGGAGCTTTAACAGGCCATAAATGCAAGCGCTCCCATAGAATTAATCACAGTCCTGCCTCGGGTAGTTAGAGTGCTGGAGAGTGGCAGCCTTGTGTCTAGCAGTCCTCCCACCCAACACTAACGTGGTGAAGAGAGAGACAGGAAGGGCCCACCTCTAATTATCAACATCTTCCAACTAAGCCCCACCTCCTCGATCACATCCCACAGCAGCTCCACCAGCTGGGGACCAAATGTTCAAACACATGTTCCTCCAGGAGATGTGTCTCGTTCATAGCCAACACCAGCGGAACACTTATCTGGAAAGTTGACTGTCCCACCAGGAACTTCTGGGACAACAAAGCAGTCAAAGAAAGAGTGCCACAGAAGGGAGCAAGTTGACTTGTGAATGTAGCTGTGAGGAGGTCTGTCCTCCATCCCAGACTTCCACAGTGCTGCTAAGTTGTGACACTGTTGCTCTTGGGACTCTGATGGTCTTGGTTTCTCTGAGTGAGGGCAATTCTTAATGTGACAGTCCCTCCGCAGTCAGTTATTCTTTGATCCATGTTTATAATGAACACTTTCTTCACTGTATAGGGTTGCAGCCCTCTAGTCTTCATTTTAACTCCTGGCTGCTAGCTAATATTTCTTTTTTTAATAATTTATTTTATTTTATGTGTGTTGGTGTTTTGCCTTCATTCATGTCCGTGTGAAGGTATCAGATACCCTACAACTGGAGTTACAGACAGTTGTAAAAGCCGCCATGCACATGCTTGGAATTGAACCCTGGTGCTCCGGAGGGACAGCCAGAGCTCTTACCGCTGAGCTATTGCTCCAGCCCCCTAATATTTCTAAAACATTTACTCAGACATTTGACAAGTGACAATCCAAGAACTCCTCTGTCATTCTGTCTCTGTCTCTGGGCCCTACCCCTCCCTTCCCCCTCCCCACCTCAAATGGCTACCAGAAGTGCAGGGCCGTTTGCAGGAAAATTGATAGAACTGGAAATTATCATATTAAGGGAGCATGTGTTTTCTGCCATTTGAGGTTCCCAGGTTTTATATAAGCCGTAAGTGGGGGGGCGGGTAAAAGTGGAACTATTTAGGGGGTCCAAAAAGACTATCAAGAGTGGGGAAAGCAGAGTGAGAGAAAGAGCAGTGCTCACTGTGCAGTGTGCACTTGTATGACAGTGACCTTATGCAGCACAATACTGGGTATGGTGAATACATAGTATGAATCTTTTTAGAAAAAAATAGTAAAATCCCAATACCAATAAAGTGCAAGGTATGCCTGGAGGTGTACGCTGTACACAGAGAGGTTGCCCAACACTTGAAAGCCTCAGTTCATCCCCCAGCACAGACACAGCCAACAGCATCACCAGCTCTCAACCCTCTGAAGCCATCTGGGCAGCAGTGTCCTGTCTGGGACCGACATCTTCTGTCTGGACAGTCACCCTGGGCTGGGCGTTGGCACTACACAGTCTGTAATACGCTGGTGAAAAGAAAACCCAGGGTGAGCTCTAGATTGAAGCCACCGAGTTCACCCAGCTTTTCTCTGAGTTTGCTAGGCTTTCTGACAGACAGGACACTCCCCCAGCTTCTAAGAGTCAGGTGTGAGGTCCGAGCTGTAAGATGACGACTGAAATCAATTACTCATCATGAAGGTGGGCAGCCCATCATTGATAAGTCCCCAAAATGAAACACACCACCATGAAATCAAAGGATGCATTGAAAGCTGGGCCCCACTGCACCAGGTACGGTAAGAGACCACTTTCAGCTGTAGGTCAGCTGCCGTCAGCCAGACGAACGTTCAGTGAGAGGATGGACTCTATCCAGGTCCTTGGAGTCAATCTCCTGTAGTGAAGCTCAGAAGAGCGCCAATCTCCACAGCACAGGATAGCCAGGAGAGCTCCAATCTCCACAGGATAGCCAGGAGAGCTCCAATCTCCACAGGATAGCCAGGAGAGCGCCGATCTCCACAGCACAGGATAGCCAGGAGAGCGCCGATCTCCACAGCACAGGATAGGTCACTCCAAGTGGTTATGCCAGGAAGCCCCACATGGACCTGCATCCTCACTCCACTTAGCAGCTTCACACCTGAAAGAAGTAGCGAGCCTTCCCGAGTCAGCTCCTGTGGGGATGCTAAGTCCTTCGCTGTGTTATTGCGTTATACAAAGGACTTGGCACATCCTCTTAGCACTTAGGGAACATTCAGAATAAAGAGTAGCAATAATTGAGTATAGGACGGATTCCCGCTCACAGCCAGACAGGAAGTGATGTTAACCTTTCAGACGGGCTGGGCACCTTTGAGGCTGCTGAGAGGCAGGGTGTGAGGACCAAGCTATAGGATGAAGAATGAAGTCGCTCATCATTAGAGGGTGGGATTAGCGCAGCTCCAGAGAGAAGCACACCACAATGAGACTCAGGGGGGAGTGAAAGCTACGGCTGTATGCCTCGTCCCATCCTTCCTTGACGAATGGATGGAGAGAGGAAGTAAGTCCCTCCAAAGGGTCATGTACATCTCCGTAGCCGAACCCAGAGAGACAGATCAACGGCCAGAGGTGCTGCTCTCCTCACATGATGACACATTTGACTTTTAAAACAGAGCAGTATTTTAGCCTTTACTAGTACCTACTTGACATGGTATGCACCATAATGACCTGGCAGTGGAGTCATCATAAACCAAACAGTAAGGACCTGCACTGTCCCCTGGTACTCTGAGGATCCCAGTAGCGAATGTCATTTTAAGGGGGAGTTAAGGGGTGTGAAGAACTTGCAGGTGCGTGTAAAAAGGGCACTGGTGAACAAGGTTCAAGGAGCTGGCATTCCCAGTCCCGCCTGCATGGCGGTCTCAAAGCTGAGGTGTTCTCTCCCTTCACCAAGCCAGTAGTGTTACCAGCCCTGAGCACCGCCAACCCCACCCCCAACAGGATTAGGATTTATTCCTAACTACTCACGTTAAGAAAGCTTTATAAAAATGTTGGTTTGAAAACTAAAGGAAGTGATCGTGAGAAATGATTCGACCTCAATTTCTTTAATTCTATCTTTATCCTTTTCCCCTTTCTCAAATATTGGGGCCAGTGCTAGGGCTCACAGCACTTCACATGTAAGCCTGACAGCCTGAGTTCATGGCAGAAAGACAGAACTGACGCTCACATGAAGCGTCCCACTACTTCCACACACACTTCCACACTCACGCACACATCACACACATCACACACAAATGATACTACATTTTTTTAATCTTTCAAGAAAAATATGTTAATGTTAGGTAAGCCATTAAATGGCAGGTTTTCTTAAAGACACCATATGCATTAATATTCAAGTTGAAATATTGAAAACCCTTAAAATGAATCTGGGGCCTGGGGATTTGAATAGCTTGGTGCTGAAATGCTTACTTAGTGTGCACGAGGCCCTGGTTTTCAGTATCGAGCCAGGAAAAAAGATACCGCATGGAAGAGATAATTCGCATCAAGCGAACTGCTCTACAATAGCCTCCGTTCAAGATTCCGCTAATTAGTGAGGTCTCCTAGAACATTTGGCATTTGATTCATTTTAATTACAACTTTTGAGGACTACTTTGTAAGCCAGCCCTACCTGGGCTTTCATCCATTAATTGAAATGACGACTGTGATGAAGTATGCTGTTGTGGGAATTCTGAAGCTAATTGTCTTCCATCTCAGGTCGTTTTTACATGAAATTTTCTGAGCCATTTTTCTCTCTATGTCCATTGGAACTCTCAATGACTGGCATGCTAATTAAGGTAATTATGACACCCTAGTGGAGTAAGTCGTGTCTCAGACATGCACTAAGTGCCATTTGTGTAAAGTCACACTGACAAGAGGGTTATATGTTATGCAATGATATATATCATATATTGTACTCCTTTCTCAGAAAAAGCTTTATATGAGGCCCCAGTGGCACCCAGGTCTTAAACAACGGCCTCTTTTCAGAACCATTTGCCCTTCTTGCCTCTGGCGGAGCGACTGCAGCTCTCTCTCTTAGTTGCCCTTGCCTGGGGCTTGAATTTGGAGACCTTCTCCCAGTAGGGTCTGTCTTAGATCCTTAGTATCAATATACAATGAGACGAGGGAAATAAGAAGACACCATATTAAAGAATGGGGATTTAAGCTGTAAATTGGCCTTCGGTAGTTAATCTAGTAGCAATTCATTCACACTTCGATATGATAAAACTCGCACTTCTGTCCAGCTGAGAATACCCGCTCTGGCTGTGTGACAGGGCTATGAACTCTTTGTATAAAAGACTCTTTATAAATAAGATTTCTTAAGGCTGTAATGATTGTGTTATCTGGGAGGGGGAGTGTGGGAAGAAATGTAAAATGCAGGGCAGAGAGCAGGCAGGGAAGGCGAGGTTACAAAGTTCAAGGCAGCGTAGTAACAAAACTCCTTTCTTTGGATTGCCGTCGTTGTCCTGAACTTGGCTCTTGTAGAGAAGAGCACTCAGGATGAAGGTGAGCGCAAGCTTAGATCAAGCTCCCCACCAGCGTTTATTTTCTGAATTGTTCTCAGAATGGAAACAAAAGTTTCAGGCCCAGAAGAATCCAAACTCTCATTCGTGGACGCTCACAGTTCCAGGCAGAATAACCTCTCCCACAGGCCCATCATCACCACGACGACCAAGTGTGACGTACATTTAGACGGTAAAGCCTTGGGAGCTGTGGCCATCAGCAGCTGTCTCCACATCCACTCTCTTGTCCTAGGGCTGAGCAGCCACTACTATGGAATCGAGTTTTTCTCAGAAGGATATCTAAAGGATATTAAGCAAGGAATATGCCATGGTAACATGATTTCTTTTCTTAAGCTATCTCATTGGTCAGTTATCATTTAACTGTATCATTTAAGGTGTATCATTTCCATCTGAGAAGAAGAGAAGGGAGTTACAGAGTATCAGGAAACAAAGGCTTCCTAAGAAATGTCATCTAACCAAAGTCTCATACCCCTCATAGACACTTAGGGTGACTTTTCTTTTTTGCAATTTTTTTCTGTTTTTTCAAGACAGTTTCTCAATATTGCCCTGCTGTCCTTGAACTTGCTCTGTAGACCAGGCTGGCCTCAAACTCACAGAGATCTACCTGCCTCTGCCTCCCAAGAGCTGGGATTGAAGGTGTGTGCCACCATGAAGTTGCTTTCTGTATTCTTTTAATCTGAGGAACATGGAATAGGAGGAAGAAATTTTCATAATATATATAAAATACCACAACTACATGTAAGACTTGAATTTTTGTTGTGCAGACATCCATATTTTCCAGCCTGTTTTCCAATCAAGCAGGAACTCACTATATACAATTAAATCCTCACAAATTATTCTTTTTTATGTATTTATTTATTGTATATAAGTACACTGTAGCTGTCTTCAGACACACCAGAAGAGGGCATCAGATCCCATTACAGATGGTCGTGAGCCACCATGTGGTTGCTGGGAATTGAACTCAGGACCTCTGGAAGACCAGTCGGTGCTCTTAACCACTGAGCCATCTCTCCAGCCCACAAATTATTCTTAACATGTAGGCATTTCAAGAAGAAACGTGCCCCATTTCCCCCCAGTATTTGGTCCTTTATCTCGTTCTCAGGCACATATTCTAGGACTTATAAGAGCTGCAGCAGTGGCAGGTGTGAGGGGTGGGGGGTTAAATGCCTATTCCTGGGAGGTAGGAGAGCAAATTTAACCTTCCAGGCCATCTTCAGACATCAGGGGAATAGTTCTATCCCATGATGCATTTGACTTCAGTGCAGTGATTGAAGTTGTGCTTGACTTCCTGGTGACCATGCCTACGTAAAACAAAGCCCTGCACTCTACTAGATACATTTTATCCTCATGCTAGCTCATGGAGGGTTAGGGAGCCTGCACTGTTTTCTGTACAATGTGGCCGGCAGAGGCTGGCAGAGGCCGGCAGAGGCTTATGTGCTCATTCTCCCTTCTCTCCTCATCAGTGAGAGTTCCGCATCCATAGATGCATGGGCACAATTTAAGTTTCTTTCCATTCAAGAAGAAAGCCATCCCATTCCAAGCCCCTTTCTAAAAAGCGTCCCCTTCTGCTCCCTTCCTGGCCGTTACTGGAAGTGAGCGGTGTATCTTACTGACTCCGTCCTCTCCTCCTCTGGCTCCCGTTCACAGGAATCTGCCTTCTGTGCCTTTCAAGCCTCATCTGCTAGGCTTGCCAACGACCTGCTGACGTCCGTCCATATGGTGTGCTTTCTTCCCCCTTCTATGGCTTTCTGACGTTTTTATCTGCTCACCGTGGCTCTGCTGCATCTTGACACCGCATCTTCCTCCGTATCTCCCCTCTCTTGTCTCCCCTCATTGCATTGTTCCACAGTCCTGCTCTGTGGACAGTATGATGCAGTCACCTGTTCTTCTCTTCTGTCGTCCCTTGGGGGCCCAGCCTTCCTCGCTTCTCACGTGGCATCTCAGTGCCACCAGAACTTCAGATTCCATCAACAAGTAAAATCTAGTCCAAGCAGTAGTTTTAGTCTTGAATCCTACAGCTTCTCCCAGCCCTCTTCCTTGGAATTTCTGTCTCTGTCTCTAACACAAGGTATTAGCATCTGTCTCACCATCCGCCCTCCCGGAACACAGCATCACTGTGGTCGTTCGGTGTTAGATGTACCAGGGATCTAGCATCATGCTGGCTAAGCCTCTATTACACTCTAAGTCCTGCTTCCCCAAGACTTTCTCACTACAGTGTCCTATGAATTTATTCTCCTGCTATCTGGAACAAATTCATGGTGTTCCCACAAACCTCTACACATATGTCTATTAGTACACTCACCAATTTTTATTTTAGTCGTATTTGTTTCCTTTCCTCACAACTAACTCTGGGAGTTATGCATTTTTGCATACTCAGCTCAACTTCTATCAGACACTTAATATGCATTTGAACTTCTGAGTAGAGCAGTGAGGTTAACAATATGTAGAAAAAGACTCATTAGACTTTTAGAAACAGTAAGAATAGACAGTGGTGATGTCCTGCCTATTACCACCCAGGACAGACACCTATTACAGTTTTCTTCAAATCCTCACCATTAGGTGTTTTCCTTGGATCTGGAGTATGGCTTTTACACCACCTAGCTTTGGAAGAACAGTTCACCGTCTCTGCCTTTCCCTAAGTTAACTTTGTTCGGAACCTTTGTGCCATCTCTGCAAATACCAAGAACTAATGACACCACACTATTCATGAGAGATATTTGACAAGATTTAAGACACCAAGATTTCAAAGAAGGAAAGACCTCTGGATATAAAGGTGGCCATGTTCTAAACAGTGGAGGCCGGTGCTAGGAGCCTCTCTGAACATCCTCACATCGCCTACAGACAGGCAAAGGTCACCCATAGTCTGATGGATGGTCACATTCACCTTAAAGCTGAATGCTGACCCTCAGGTAGCACAAGGTTAGTGTTTGTTCCTGAAAACACAGACACCTTGTTTCCAGTTGACGTTCAGCTTCCAATACTGATTATAAGGCAGACCCCACCCACCTCCCAGGCACAGGACGGTGTTTTAGACGCTTGATTGGGAAAAGGAACCCTCGGGAGGGTGGGAATGCTGACAACTGGAGAATGTAGTCATTGTATTTCACCCCATTACCATACCAAAGTATGATGGTGAAGATGTGGTACCACGGAAGCTCACACCCAGCCCACACGACCCGACGATATGAATTTCCACAGTAAAAGATGCGTATGGCCTAATTTAAAGGTAGAAATGCATTTCTGTTGCCTTCTTTTTTTAACCTTAAAAATTAGCCTGTTAATCAGTTAAGTTTCACCTGAAGTTCTTTCTGGGTCTTCAATTCTATTCCATTGGTCTATCTGTCTGTCTCTGTACCAATACCATGCAGTTTTTATCACTACTGCTCTGTAACACAGCTTGAGGTCAGGGATGGTGATCCCCCCAGAAGTCCTTTTATTGTTGAGGATACTTTTCGCTGTCCTGAGTTTTTTGTTATTCCAAATGAATTTGCAAATTGCTGTTTCTAACTCTGTGAAGAATTGACTTGGGATTTTGATGGGGATTGCATTGAATCTGTAGATTGCTTTTGGCAAGATGGCCATTTTTACTGTACTAATCCTGCCAATCCATGAGCATGGGAGATCTTTCCATCTTCTGAGATCTTCAAATTCTTTCTTCAGAGACTTGAAGATCTTGTCATACAGATCTTTTACTTGCTTGGTTAGAATCACACCAAGGTATTTTATATAATTTGTGACTAATGTGAAGGGTGTTGTTTCCCTAATTTCTTTCCCAGCCCATTTATCCTTTGAGTAGAGGAAGGCCACTGATTTGTTTAAGTTAATTTTATATCCAGCCATTTTGCTGAAGTTGTTTATCAGCTGTAGGAGTTCTCTGGTGGAATTTTGGGGGTCACCTAAGTATACCTTCTTATCATCTACAAATAGTGATATTTTGACTTCTTCCTTTCCAATTTATATCCCTTTTGTTGTCTGATTGCTCTGGCTAGCACTTCAAGTACTATATTGAATGGGTAGGGAGAGAGTTCACCTGAAGTTCTATGTGACATATTCCCACCAAAACAGACAGATGCTAAGCTCCGTATCCACTAGGGAGTTATAGCAGTGGCACTGGGCCATTCCATTTTGACTCCTGGTCTAATTGAATAGACATGAAGGGTAAATAACTGTAGTAGCATGTCGGCCTAGTCCAGAAGCAGGAATCTGTCCTGGTGGCAAGACAGAACGTGTTACCTTTAGGACTAGGCAGTAAGAACGGCCGATTAAATGTCATGAGCTGGGAAAACTGAAACAGAGGAAAGCAGGGAAGCGTGAGGTACTTCAGGCGATGGTGGACCTACCAAGCCGACCCACTGTAACCGAGAGAGAGGAGGAAGAAGAGCAGGGGGAAAGGTGCAGGAAGAGGAAGCGGAGTCTGAGAAAGAACCAGGAAACAGGCCGCTTGACCCATCCCATCAGTCGCCTTTTATTGCCAGATAAAATTCATTTACCGTCTTCCTTCATATAAATGTCTTGTGTTGAATCAAATCAAGAAGGGTAGGACCATAGCTGGCGTAAAAGATGATAAGAGACAAAGCGAAATAAGAGGCAAACCAACCCTCGCTGTTTATAACTTGCAAGGACCAGAATGTGTATATCCCACCACAGCGTGTAATCCTTCCCATAATATGCCGTGAAATAAGGCCATCAGAGAAGCCACATCTGCAACCCGAGTGGAAAGTGCCCAGCGCAGGACTGTGGCTAGCCAGCCGCCTCACCCACTGAGGACTGCCCTTCCTGCCCGCCTGGGACAACAAGCCCTTCATTCTGGGCCTCTGCAGAAAGATTCTTAGAATCCCAGCCCAGGATAAGCTGTAGCTTTTAATACTATCATTTTCCCAAAGGACATTTTAAAGGAGCTTGGTATTTCCAGGCTGAACTGAGTTAGACCCAGACTCCGTTCAGGAGTCCAGGAAGGTCCCAACACTGTCCGTGTCTCAGATTTCATTTTGAAGGTTAGCTGTAAACACTTCTTTAACCACAGTTTCCCTCACACTGGGCCCTGACATCTACAAATGCTTCTTTTCACTGTCGGCCTCCACCCAGCCCTAGGAAGCCCTTTTGGATTGCCCAGCTGGTGAAGGTACTGTCAGAACAGCCTCAAGTGCTTTTGGCCATAAGAACAGGAAGGGGGATACCCTCAGGCCACATTCAGCTATACAAGGCCAATATTAAGGTCAGCCAGTTAATTTTAATTGAAATATACATCATAACGGGCGTCTCAGCACATTGCCATCAACGTGTGAGGTAAGCTATTCCTAATGAACTATCATACCTAATGACTGATTCTAAAATGGAGAACACTCCGAATTGAACTCATCACTAATCTTTTTTCTTCACATTCCACTTAATTCTGACATTGAGAAGAACTCATGTATTTTAAAAATTAAAACGTTAACCAGTTCCTCTTTAAAAAAAAAGAAGAAGAAGAAGGAGGAGGAGGAGGAGGAGGAGGAGGAGGAGGAGGAGGAGGAGGAGGAGGAAGAGAAGAAGAAGAAGAAGAAGAAGAAGAAGAAGAAGAAGAAGAAGAAGAAGAAGAAGAAGAAGAAGAAGAAGAAGAAGAAGAAGAAGAAGAAGAAGAAGAAGAAGAAGAAGAAGAAGAAGAAGAGGACCCCAATCAGTAGAACAGTCCCCCGGTTTTCCAGAGTCCATCGCTCATGAGTTTTCTTTCTGTGGGTGCTCACCGATGCCACCTGTTTCATTAGAGGGAGGGGTGAGACAGGGTCTCACTGTGTGGCCCCAATTGGCCTAGCAATCAGTCTTACCAAACTTACAGAGATCCACCTACCTTTGCCTCCAAATGCTAGAATCAAAATGTATACCACCACCCCTGACTCACCTTTTCATTTTTAATGAACTCTTATTAAAATATAATTATGAGGCTGAAGAGAAATATCCAAGGTTAAGAGCACTGGCTGCTCTTGTGGAAGACCCAAGTTCAGTTCCCAGCAGCCACGTGGTGGTTCATCACCATCCATAACTCCAGTTCTAGGGATTCAACACCCTATTCGTATTTTCACGGGTGCCAACCATGTAAGTGTACACATACAGACACGCACACAGAACACGCATGTGCAAAATAAAATGAAGAAATCTAATAAAAAGTAAAAACTTTAATTGTTTCCCTTCATTCCTTTGTTTTCCTCTAACCTTCCCATTCCCCTCAAAATCATGGCCTCTTCTATAATTGTTATTGTTACAAATACATAAACACATAAACACATAAGTACAACCTACTGATTGCATGGCTTCCGAGCTCACCGCCTGATATTGGATAATTAATTAGAGGACTCCTCCCTGGGGAAGGAGAACTCTACCCTTAGCTGCCTATAGTTCTCTATATAAAGATAGAACCCCACTCTATCCACTTTATGCTGACTATTGGTGCTGTCCTTGTTCAGGGCCTGTTTACATACCATACTGTTGTGAGCTAGGAGACAGTGTCACAGCAGATCTCCAGGTCCTCTGCTCTTAGTCTTTCCACCTCCTTTTCCAAAGTGTTTCATGAGCCTTCAGTGTAGGGGTTGTGTATCCCTCGGGATGCACCCCCTCCGTGATCAATTAGTTATGCTCTGCATCGGGACCAGCCGTGGTTTTCTGTAGAGATCCTGTATCTGCTGCAAAGAGAGCTACTTTGATAAGTGTCGTGTCTCTGCAGCACACCCTGTTTCAAAGGCTCCAAAATGGAAAACTTACTGGACCTATTGAAGAGGAAATCTCCTGCCCAAGTATTTAGCTTTAGCTTGAATAGAAGAGCTCTCTTCTTCCCAACCCAGTACCGGAGCTGAGGGTTCTCAAATGAGAGCAGAGACCCCTGGGCTTACACTGAAATACAATGAATGATGTTCTTTAAATCACTCCCAAAGGATGTGGTAGAATATATTTATGATTCCAGCATTCAGGAGGTGCAGGCAGAAAGATGGGTTCAAGGTCTTCCCCCACATCACACCAAGTTCAAGGCCAGCCTGGGCTATATAATAATTCTGTCTCAAAAAGTAAATTAAAAGAAATAGAATTGCTTCCATCTCATTTAAATCAAGGCACCTCTCATAATCATATGGCTTCCTTTTCTGGCTGATTTTCTTTGGCAAGTAAATCAGACCTGGGACTCCAGCTGGAGGCCCAGTCTGCAGTCAACGAAGGAAGTATATGTATCATGGAAGGCTGTTCATTCCACTTTCAGCATCCTTTCAGTCACCACAGCTGTCACTTGCTGTTCCCGTGTCCCTGAGACAAGTGGTTGAAGAACAGACTGAAAGAGATGCTGGCACCACAGCCTGAAAGCAGGCGAAGATGTCTCAGAACATGTTTAACAGTAGGCCATGGGTCAGGGTGGACTAGCACAACCAGGCATCGGGTGCCCCCTGCTGCCCGACATGGAAAAGGGCACACCGGATTAGCATCAGTAAGAATGCTCTAGGGAAAGAAGGCTCCTTGGACTAGAGAGGCTGCAAGGACAGTCACTTGCTGAAGTCCCAGGCTGTCCCAGGTCACCTAGATCATTCTCAATGTAAAGATGAGTGGAGGCCATCTGACTGGGGTAGGTTTTTTTTTTTTTAATTTTTTATTCTTTTTTTTTTTTTCAGAGCTGGGGACCGAACCCAGGGCCTTGTGCTTGCTAGGCAAGTGCTCTACCACTGAGCTAAATCCCCAACCCCTGGGGTAGGTTTTTATCAGCAGAAGTTCTACTCTGGCATTGGAGTGCTTTCTCATTGCTCCTCCAGCTTCTGTGTGGTCCCTGGACCCATAGCATGACGTTCACCTTGGAGCTTGTTGAAAAGCAAACTCGCCCAGACAGTAACTCCTGCCTGTAATCCCAGCTACCCAGAAAGAAAGGAAAGGAAAATAGTGGGGAGCTTTCCTGGGACAGCATCTTACTGTTACCCTGGCTGGCCTCAAGTTTGTGGCATTTCTTCTGCTCTAAATGAATGCTGAGATTACAGACATGCACCATCGTGTCTGACTTCAAAAAACAACAACTTTTAAAAGAGATGGTCATTTACTCAGTTGCTAGAATATATGCCTAGCATATACAGTGTCCGTTAAAACACACACACCTCCCAGGGACTAACCCACCATCCAAAGAGTACACAGACCCATGGCTCCAGCTGCATATGTAGCAGAGCATGGCCTTGTTGGGCACCAACGGGAGGAGAAGCCCTTGGTCCCGCCAAGGCTGGACCTCCCAGTGTAGGGGAATGTCAGGGCAGGGAGGTGGGAAGGGTGGGTGGTTAGGTAAGGGAACACCCTCACAGAAGAAGGGGGAGGACGGATGGGTATGGGGGTTTATGGATGGGAAACAGAGGAAGGGGATAACATTTGAAATGTAAATAAATTTTTAAAAAAATCCAGTAAAACACACACATAGGAAATGTTAACTCTCAGCCCCCATCCTGGATCTGCTAAATTCAAATACGCATCTAAACAAGGTCACTGTGATTTTTATAAGGCACCAGACATGGCTGTCAGTGGTGCTTTAACCCTGCAGAAGACCCACATTTTGGCCCAGAAGGCTCGATGAAGAAAGCCACCAGGCCTAATGACCTAAATCTAACCTCCAGGGCCCACACGGTGGAAGCAAAGAATGACTCCCATAAATTGTCCTCTGACCTCCACACAGCTGCTTTGGAACAGCTCGTGTATGCGAATCTGAGGGTGTGCTCGCACACAAGCAATGTAAAAAACTCTGTATTCCCAAAGGTTTGGGTCAGACTGTATTGCATATGGAAAGTGAACAGGGCTGCAGCAGTCTTTGTCATTGTCATGGCTGACACCCCCACTGCCTCCCACGCCCCCTTCTGCTCCACACATCCTGGCATCTCTCAGGCCTGGGTTTCCTATTTCTTGCTCTATTTCCCCAGACGCTAGCATTAACCAAACTGCTTCCTTCCAGCCCAGTCTGGTCCCAGCAGTTTTATTCTAGTTTTATTTGTGTGTGTGTGTGTGTGTGTGTGTGTGTGTGTGTGTGTCCATGTGTGTGTGTGTCCATGTGTGTGTGTGTCCATGTGTGTGTGTGTATGTCTATGTGTACATATGTGAATGTCTATATATGTGTGTGTATGTGTGTCCTGCTTACCCACTACCTTGACTGCTTAAAGTACCCCTCTCCCTGCATGTCGGAGCGGTGCTCCCCAATCTTACCCTTACCCCTGCACCCCCGTCCCTACCCCTGCCTTAGTCATGACGTCTGTTTTTAACCTGGAGTCTTCTTTTCCCACACCAGGTCAGGGAAGAATGCCGGCTCCTGAACGCCCCACCTGTGCCACCCCGAAGTGCGAAGCCTCTGTCCACAAGTCCCTCCATCCCTCCTCGAACAGTCAAGCCAGTTCGGCCACAGACTCGGTCTCCAAGCCCCACCCTGTCTTACTATTCTTCAGGGCTGCATAACATGTGAGTCCCGACCCTGGCAGAACCCACAGCAGACAGTTCACAGGCCTTGGGAGTATCCCCTGCAGCAGGGTGGGGAGGGAATGCTGTTTGCCTTCTTAAAAGAATTGTATAGGGAGATCACAATTGGGCCCCTACTCGTTTTAACCTTGGGTGAAAGAGCTGGCATCTTGGTTTTTAAAAAAAAGAAGAAAGAAAGAAAAAGATGGCACAAGGCGTGTGAGAAACCAGGGAGGGCTCTCCTCTTAGCTGCAGTGTGTGGGCTGCTGGCACTCCTTAGAAGCCAGCTCTGGTACTTCCGCCTTGACTCTGACATAATCAAACAGGGCTTCCTACCAGAACCACAAACTCAAACTCAGCACTCTGCTCTGATATGAACCCAGTGGGAAACCCGTTCTGACTATGGCTACAAAGAAACAAAACAGACCAGCCCCCTTTCTCTCAGAAAACACTCAAGGTCTTCTGCAAAACAAAGTGCCCGTTCCTTCTGCTGTTGGCTGGAGTATGACCACTGCCCACCTGCCTTTCCGCAGTCTCTGGTTTCACTGTCAATCTTACGATGTGAAACTGTGGCCCTCAGGATGAGGGCACCCCTCACCTGTGTTCCTGATGTATAAAGTCTTTGTGGGAAGTTTTTGTTTTGTTTGGATTTCTTTTCGTTCCCTGGGCATTGAAATTCATATGCTATACGTATAACTACTGTTCAGAAACCGAGGCAAAGATGGGCACTGTGTTGGCAACATTTCCTCCTGTCGGACACCAGGGAGGACCCCGAGCTATGACAGTGTTGATGCGGCCACGTCCTTGTCTCTGGCTTGTGTATGCCCTCACCCCTGCCCACTGCAGGCATCGCTCTTAGGTTGGCCCAAAGCATGGTGTGAAAATGTTTCTCAGTGTAAAGGTGCAGGAACTTGCTAACAACGTTTCTTACTAAACTAGACGTACTTACATGTGTACATATACTAATTTTTATCCCACTGCAACATTTTAAATTGGTGTATACACATCCACGTATACAAAGAACTCCACTGATTCTTTTTTTAAAAAGCAGGTAATTTATTGAATATAAGAAAAATATGTGTGTGTAAACACACACACACACACACACACACACACACACACACACACACACACATATATTCCTAACTACCTTTTGACCTTAGAAATAACATCTATGAATAATTGTAGGGAAAATCTTGGGCTTTGACCTTTTTTCCCTAGACAGGGTCTCACTGTGTAGACCAGGCTGGCCTAGAACTCAGAGAGCCACCTGCTTCTACTTCCCAAGGGCTGGGGTCACGTGATCGTTTCACTGATCTCCTTTTCTGTTTGTTTACTTTGTAAGCAGCGTCACTCAGAGTGACACAAGTCCTCCCAACAGTGCTCCTGTTTCCTGCTATCCCTGCACCCGAGTGAAGAGTGACTCTGTGGACCCCAAGTCCCCGTTCGGAAGCCCTTCTGCTGAAGCTCTGTCCTCCCGGCTCTCGTGGCCCAACCATTCCTCAGGAGCGTCGGAGAACCAGACAAGGAGTGACTTCCTGCTCGATCCAAGCAGGAGCTACAGCTACCCCAGACAGAAGACGCCTGGCACGCCAAAGAGAACCTGCCCAGCCCCTTTGGATTTCGATGGTTGTGAGCTCCTGGGCAGCCCGCCCAGCACGACCTCTGTAGAGTTCAGCAGCAGCGGTGTCTCCAGTTGCCCCAAGTCAGCCAGCTACTCCCTGGAGAACTCCGAGAGCAACTCCCTTGCAGCTGGCATGACCAAGCAGAGCGTCTCCTGCCCTGCCTTACCCCCAAGGGCCCCAAAGCCAGTGGAACAGAAAGCCACCCCCGAAACATCTCCTTTGCCTCTGAAAATTGATGGTGCTGAGGAGGACCCCGCAGCGGGGTCGCTGGACCTCGCCGAGGACCAGTACTTTGTCAGAAAGGGCGTGCAGGACATCTTCTCCGTCTCTTATCCTTTCTCGTCTCCCCTCCACCTCCAGCTGGCCCCCAGATCCTGTGGGGATGGCTCCCCATGGCAACCACCTGCTGACCTATCAGGACTCTCTATAGAGGAAGTGTCCAAGTCTTTGAGGTTCATTGGTTTGTCTGAAGATGTCATAGCCTTCTTTGTCACTGAAAAGATCGATGGGAATTTGCTTGTTCAATTAACAGAGGAGATCCTCTCGGAGGATTTCAAATTAAGCAAACTACAGGTAAAGAAAATACTGCAGTTTATTAATGGCTGGAGGCCCAAAATATAGCCAAATGCCCATCTGTTGTGAGACAGAGCTAAGGAACATGTGCTGGAAGGGGTGGGCTAGGACACAGATTCATGTTTTTGCACTTAAAAAAACAAAACAAAACAAAACCTTCTCTGTAAATAGAGATAAGAGAAAGTCTTACTATGCAGATTCCGTTTCTGAATGGTGAACAGGCTATTTTGTACATCAATAAAGATGCTATACAGAACACTTAGAGGTGTGCCTTGTACGTCACTCAACATTCAACAGCTGCTAAAAGAACTGAAGTCATATCCAGAGAACTCATTTGTACCCTAATCGGTCTTCGAGAAGGCATGGTATTTATTATAAAACAGCCAAAGCTGAAACACTTGTGAACAGTTCGCTTCCTGGGGAGCCGACGGTGGACAGTTCATTGTATTCTGCGGCCCGCTTTGCTTCCTGTCTGTTGTTTAACTCCTGTGCCTGACGATGTTAGTGGTGTGAAGTGACACTTTAATGTTCTATGCTTGCTGGAGATCTTTTTATCAAAAGGCATTTTCCAAAATTCATGTTTTGCTAGAGGAGATCTGGTGTCCTTAGAAATGACACAAATCATGACCATTACGTTTGATCTGTAATCTCTGCCAGTTTCATTGTGCAGAGGAAAAGGGGGAAAAGGTATGTGTGTGTGTGTGTGTGCAGTACACACGGATATGTTCTGATGTAATTTTTTAATCTGATATTTTAGATAACATCTTTTTACTTTATAATAGCCACTGAGGTTTTCAGACTTTTAACTGAGGGAAATGACAGCTACTTTGAAACCATCACCCTTTCCTCCCGTGTGCCCCAGTGAGAGGTCTGAAAAGCCTTTCTCCACAAATGTGAGGTCTGCCCACAACACACCTCCTGTGTCAGGAAACCCTGTGACTTAGACAGACCACCTCTCTATTACACACGCCGTATCTCTGCCCTGATTCCTAAGATATCAATAAGAGTTCTTGCTAATCCCATAGTCCACCTCCTTCTCCTCTTCTAAAAGATAATTATCAAACTCTCACTCTGAGAACTCCAGAACGTGTCTAAGAATTTTGCTAAATGGGATTAAATATCCCAAAATATACCATCGCTTTCTTTCTCTTGACTGTTTGAAGGGATATAACTTCAAAGAGTTCCAATTTGTTCTGAGCGACATGTTCTCCAAATAGTCCCTGAGTCTGTCCCCAGATTCTAACTCGCAGACATTCTGGTAGTGAGATGCTCACCTGAGCTGCTCAGGTAAGATTGTTTGACCACCAGGAGTCAGTGTATCCTGAATGGGTGACCGTATTTTATCATGTCTTCCTGTTCACCAAAAAAGAAATAGCTATTGACGGCAAGACCCACCAGTCAGGGTTTACAGCCTTGTGAAGTACGTCGTTATCTCTTGCCATTAGAGGTCTACTTAATTCCATCTTGTGATCTAGAGCTGAGATGAATTGATACTTAGTCTAATTTCTCATCTCTGATCTCATTAATAAGAAATAGCTTCTACCCCTTCCTAACATACAATCCAAATGTAAATACTGCCATCTCCCACCCAAGACTCATGGAGAGCGTTTCAAACCACAGCCCTCTAGGAGGAGAACTAACTCCTTAGAAAGTTAACCTGTCCTGAGAAGATTACCTTCCCTTGAGAATAAAGACAGACAGCTTGCAGTGGAGACCCTGCAGGTCCCCGCTGGCAAACCCTTGCTTTAGCCATCCTCAGTACTCAGCCTTTGGCCATGATTCTCAAACTCAAGCCACAGGTTTGGTTTGCATTTTTGATGAGGGTTGCCCCGTGTAACAACTGACTCCCTTGTCTTTTGCAAGAACCTCACACAGAACAAGACTGTCAGTCTGCTTTTAGTTCGTTTGCTTACGCCCTGGCATATTTATGCCAAGTCTGTTTTGATTGGATCCTGGGGCCTCCCTTAGAGCGAGGATTGGCCCTGAGGTCATACATTCATTGTACATTCAGTGAGCACCCTCTATGTGCCAGACCCAAGGCTGAGAAAAGGACGCCTGACTTCATGGAACTCGTTCATGTTTCAAAGTCACAGTTGCTCACAGCGTATACGTGCACGAGACTATGAACGTTTTCTGAAAGCTGGGAGCATGGAGAGTGACGTGTGTCCCATCTTTAAGGAGCCCCCAGATGGAAGCCATGGTAGGCACCTCTAAGACATCCAATAACTACCCCAGACGTTGGCGAGCACCCCCCTGATACTCGGAATACATTAAAGAGGAAACGCATCTGTCTCCCTGCTCCTGTTTTCTTTTACCGACTTAGAATTTTTTAATGATAATCAGTGCTGGCATTTCTAAAAGCCACAAATAAGTATAATTACCACTTCTGAGCTGAGCACCTGTCTGTGGAGGATCCTGACTAGACAAGGAATTCATAAGCCAGAGAGAATCAGACAGGCTGCACAGAGCAGAAAATCGAAACAGCCCTTGCCTTCCGCATCCTACAGGGAACCTCTTCCAACCATCCAGGTCAAGACAATACGTACCTCCATTAGTGGCACATGCCCTCCAGTCCAGTGAGGGACGGTGATACTTGTGGAGAAGTCCTATCTGAACAGGATCTTTGGGGGAATCCTTAAACTCATGACTAAACCCATCTTCCTGCCCCTCCCCTGTTGGAAGAGAACGTGTCAGCAATAAGCCAAGCAGCTAAAATGTAAAATATGAAGTCAATTCAGAGAGAAAACTCAAGTGTTCACCACCGCTTCCTTCACAGAATCTTCCAGACGCCTGCAAGTTCTGCCTTTAAGTTGAACTGCTCAAGTTTATGAACTGTGAAATGTCCACATCTACTCTCCCCCAGCCCACATAGACCATTCAAATTTATGAAGTTGTATCAAACTGCCCATTCAGCTAAATTGCAGTGTTTATTCTTGTCCTGCAGAAGTGCCACAGCCTTATGGGGAATGTGACAGTTCACTCCAGCTGATCAGATGCGTACACAAACAGCCTCGTCCCCACTGCTAGGCCACCTGCACATCATCCATGCCTCCTTGTGACGCTCGGGGGCTTGGGAGTGGATGGACGGAGAACCCATCGTTTTCCTAGTGCTTTGTGTCCTAAATCAAGCCTGGGGCCTATCTTCTGTAAGTACATAGCCTGAATAACAAACTGGGAAACACCAACTTCTCCAAGGAGCCCAGGAAATTGGAGTTGCAGTCCACCAGAAAAAGTCACATCTACTGGTGGACGCGTGAGGCTTTGAAGAACAAAAAACATGTCCACTGCGTGAATTCCCATTGCTCTTCTCGAAATCTGAAATCTGCTAAGGCAAGAGAATCAGAGGCCCCGAGGGCAAGTAGTGGAAACAGAATTTTCACCACACTGTAGGTTTGTAATGTAGGATTCTGTGGCCGTGTCGTGTCAGCTCATATTTCTGGGCTTTCAAGAAGTCTTGTTTTACACTTTGGCTCATCGTGAGAACCAGGAACAAGTAAGCGTGAGTGTGCTTCAAGCTAGGTGCAAGTGTCACCTGCAGTCGTCTCCCTCCGCCCACCCCCGAAGCTGTGCACCTTTGTAGTAGAGCTTGGCAGACGGTGAGCTCCTGTGGTTTACAACCTCCTGTAGGATAGGGCTTCCATAGTTCCCTTGCCATAAACCTGTCCCAGATTTCATACCGAGTTCAGCTAAGACAAGGAAGGAAGGAAGGAAGGAAGGAAGGAAGGAAGGAAGGAAGGAAGGCTGAGACCTTGGGGCATTTCCCTTCACTTAAATGGAAATCGTATTTTCTAAGAATTCAGAAGTCTCTGTACAGCTTCTGGGCTGGGAGAACAGTGGGTTGCCAGCCACACGTCAGCAATCGTGTTGCTCTCCAGAGCATTATTTAATGGGCCCAATGTGTACCTCAAGATAAATGCAGTATATTATGTCTAAAAAAATTCATTGTCTGTTGATTTAAATGGTTCTGAAATGTCTATAAATAAAGAAATTTTCAAGGTTGCTCTTGCAGTCTTTCCTGAGTGAGTCGGATCTGGGACTGACTTTTCAAAGACCACATTCTTCAGCCCTTCAGCCTAGGGAACTAGAAAGGGATTCCTAAGACTGCAAACTCCACTCAGAATTGAGATACAGGACAAAAGCCGTAGTTCACAGAAGCTAAAAGCCAGGCAACCCCATGACACTCAGAGAGGATCCCATACCTGTGAGGTCCAGGTAGGGAAGACACATGCAGACGTCGGTTTAATCTGGAAGGAAGTATACTGTTGCAGTCAGAGGGACTGATGCAAAGTCCTATCTTTGGCTTCCTTGTTATTGAAGTGGTACAGTATTTACCTAGCAGAAGTGCCCCCAGCGTGCTGGAGAAGGCGGGGAAGTGTCACAAGGAGGTAGGGAATGGCAGGTGGCATTTTTGTTCTCCATTTATGAAATCTCTTCCCAGCATCTTATCTCCCCATCAGAAGCATGCCTGAGTCGTCCGTCCTACCATTTCCTAAGCCTTCAGCCCCTCTCTCCCATCCCACAGGGATGAGTATCTGATACCCTGGACTGCAGAGTCAGGCACTAGAAGAACCACGTCCATGACTAAAACGGACAGTTCTCAAGCTGGATATAGCTAAGAAATCGGAAACTAGAAATCAGTTCCAGGATCACAGCTTCTTTGATTCTGTGTAACTGGCACTAGGAGAGGCATCATCTGCTGAAAATATTAAGTGGAAGATACACTGTAACTTTACCCAGCCGGCTCCCCCTCAGGATGCCTGCTCACCTCAGTCCCTTCTTGCTTGGATAATTTGTCCATTTGCTTTGGGAGGAATTAGACATCGTTCCCAGGCTTTGTAGGTTCTGCTCCTTTGTGACGAGAAAGCAGCCTGTGTGTCCCCATCCCTTGTGAGCTGACCGTTCTTTGGCCTCCAGAGTCTTCAAAGTCAGAAGACTCTGGAACAGATATGCCATGACGTTTCTGACGGTGGCCGCTCACTGTGATGTGAAGGCATCAGCCACAGAACAGGGTGAAGTTAAGTCAGATGAGGTCCAGGGGATGAAGCTGGGTGGGAAAGCACAGGACCAGCTTGAAGCCCTCGGTTCAGTCTCCTGCACCCAAAATCAAAGTCAAATGGGTGGCATCTGTGGCACTCCCATTGTCACATGCAGAGCAGACAGAAACACAAACTTGCTGGGTAAGCCCAGCTTCACTTCTGTCACCACTGACAAATGCAGCAAGAATTTCTTACAGTGAGTACATTATTTTTTCTTACAACCCACCAGTGACTTCCCTGCAGTGATGGACATAGAACTGAACTCAGAACGGTGTGTCCCCAAAAAGGGCCACAAACATTAGCTTCAAGACATGCAGGCAACTGAAAGACAGTGCGTGTGCTGGGTGTTTAAGCTATGGGTGTTCTCAGGCCCCGAGTCAGATAGCACAGGTCTGTGTCCTACAAAACTCAGATATCCAGGAACCATATCACCACAGGGCTTTAACAAAGGGGGGGGGTTGGAACCCCACACTCTCAGCTTCATAGAAATAAAACTCACACTGCCAATCCCTCCAGAGCATGAAATAAAATGAAGAAGAGAATTAGAACGTGGATCGCCACCTTGCACTCATTGCATTGTAACGTCTCCGGTTTCTCCAACTCTTAACCTCCATAAATGACGGAACAGCCTTGGGATGTATGGGCAGAATACCCTGCCCTGATCCCCCACCTTCTGTCCGGCGGCTGAAAAGTTGGTGAGGAGACAATCCTCAACTGATCCTCCCCAGTTGAAGCCAGACCCGACGGTGCCCGGGGTGCACTGGGACAGTCTGCCCCACCCCAGGCCCCCTACACCTGAAAGAGGGACAGAGGCGACAGGGAGTGGGAGAGGAAACCGCAGCTGAGCATGGTGGTACGCGACTGTAATTTTAGCACTTTAGAAGCTGAGGCAGGAGGATTTCTGGAGGTTCAAGAGCAGCCTGTACTGCACACCCCTTGTGCAAAAAAGAAAGAAAGGAAGAAAGAAAGAAAGTAGAGAAGGAGAGGAAAGGAAGGGAAGGGAAAGAAAAGGAAAAACTCCCATTTATACAACAAACTGTACTGGAGAGGTGGCTGAGTATGATAAAAGTGCTTGCCACTGTTCCAGACAACGAATTCAGTGCCTCGTACCATGTCAGGCACCTCACATCGCCTGTAACTCGAGCTGGCTCCAAAGTGCTCAAAACCTTTCCCACGGGCACCTGCAAATAATACATGTAAGTCAAAAATCTTTTCTCGTTAAAGAGACTCTGAGCACATCAGCTCCTTCGCTCAAAACAATGATCCATTGAAGAATCTAAATAAGATGGGTGTGTCTTAAACATGTAAACGGTTTCCAGGCTTCCAGATAACCTGAACACACTTCATTTGGCTGTGTCCAAGCTATCTACAAGAAACAGCTTATGGAGGGGAACCAAGGCAGAGAGAAGCTGTAATACCAAATATTGCCACTAGGTGCCAGGCTCTTCCACCCATGACTGCCACAGGATGGCAGCCAGTTCCTGACCGACAATGAAGACAAGCCAAGGACCAGAGCAGTTTTCAGTCCGCTTCTGTTAGTTGTATTCTTTTTGCACGTCCGCCAACGGCACTGGGATCCTGAGGTTATGGGCATCAGTAAACAGATGTGGCTCAAGAAAAACAAGAAGTAGGAAGCCGGGCACTGTGTGGTTTTTCAAATCAGGGGCCTGGAGCTCAGAGCTGTTTAGTTACAGGGCCTGCTACTTCTCACGCCAGGGATCTGACACCTTCTTCTGGCCTCACTGAGCTGTACTCACACGTACACACCTACACAACGCAGACAATTAAAAAAAGTAGTAACAAATTAGCAATAGTTATAAATCTGGCAAGATTTATATGATTAGTGATAAGATTTATATGATTTATATATAGAGAGATAGATATATTTATATATAGATAGATAGATAGATAGATAGATATAGATAGATAGATAGATGATAGATAGATTTATATGATTAGTGATTCGTACTTCTGCACAGTAAACTTTGTCGATTTGGGAACAAGGGTCATGGAGGGATCCAAATGCCACCGCTCCCATGGAGAACGCCACCTCCCACACTGTGGGCTGCAGACTTCATATTTCTTCTTCATGACATCCCCACTGCCCTACTTTGCTGTCTGTTGCTGGGATAAACGCTGACCAAGACCAACATGGGGAGAAAGGTGTGTATTTAGCTTACAGTGACATTCATCATGGACTCTGGCCAAGACAGAGACTGGAGCAGAGACGTGGAGCAGCATTGCTGGCTGACTTGCTCCCCTGGATCGCTCAATTACCTCCTTTTACAGTCAGTGGGCCGGGCCTTCCTTCCTCAATTAGCAAATTAAAAGACTTGACCACAGACAAGTCAGAGTAGTGGGCAGTTCCTCCCCCAGGCTCCCTGTTCTCAGTGTCAGGTTGACAAACACTAGCCGGACAGGTACTGGGCACACTGGATCCTTTCGGTCCTGTTTCTGTGGGACTACAGGACTCCAGCAGGCCCGAAGACGTACCCTATTTTTCTTCTGAATTTGAAATTGTTCAGCCAGACAGGTAATTTTACAGCTGAAGCAAATGCATTCTCTTTGTTTATCCTTTACGGCCGCTGTGTATGGTGGCGTCTGAGTGTGCACGTGCATTCTCCATGAGTCGTGAGACTCATCAGCTTGAGGCAGGACCACTTAGGAACCCTCTATCCAAAATCTGAGCCCCAGAGGACTTTCAGCTTCACGCCTTGGGGTCTTGCTGTTCTTGACCTCCATCCAGGGCAGCAGGACGGCATGGACGGCTCTAGGCCCTGCCTTCTCCCACCCACTACTCACACTGTTGTAGTATGCAAGTTGTTAACCCAGTGCTTTGCAGGTTCCCCTGACCCCGCACAGAGATAATCTGTGAAGCAGGCCATTGTTAGCATCGTCTAAGCTCCACCCCACAGTTACCTGGCAACAGCCAGGTATGCCTGACACTATAAGAGGCTGCTTGCCCCCTCCTCACTCTCTCTTATCCTCTTCCCCCTTGTCCCTTCTCTCCCCATTCTCCTCCCCCCCCATGTGTTCATGACCAGCCTCTATTTCTCTATCTCTTCTCTTCTCTTCTCTTCTCTTCTCTCTCTCTCTCTCTCTCTCTCTCTCTCTCTCTCTCTCTCTCTCTCTCTCTCTCTTTCACTACTACCCTCTTAACTCCCCTCCCCATGCCCTGAATAAACTCCATTCTATACTATACCATTGTACGGCTGGTCCCTCAGGGGGAAGGGATACCTCAGCATGGGCCCACAGAGTCACCCCCTTCCCGCACACCTCCATAGAACATATTCCCACTCTATCTTTCTATAAACACATCAGTCATTCCTTATCACGCTCCTTCTCCGGCCCAGAGACTTCATTTGAATTCCTCATTTCCCTCAGATGAGAATAGCACTGGAGTGCCCGTCCCCATGCTCCGGTCTGAATACTCCAGCTCCCTAGAGAACACTGTTCAGAAGGCAGAGTCCCCTGCGTTCACATCCTGTGATGGAAAGCTGCGGATGTCCTCTGTTCTGGATGTGGAAAGGCAATCTGTAGAAACACCACTATGACGGCCACATGTGAAGAGAGAGCCATGACCCTCCCGTGACTCAGGGTAACCACGGAGAAGCCATAATCTGGAAGACAGAAACAACTAGTTTCTCTCTCACAGATGAAACAAGAGGTAAAACAATAAAGGTCTTGTCAGTGAGCTCTCGGGAATGTCCCCAGTAAAAGCTTGAGGGACAGGTACTGTGCGTGGCCCTGGCGGCCTCTTTGGCAGGCCTGTGCGTTGTTTATTCACCGCCTCTGCAATGTCGCCAGTACCCACCACATTTGCAGACGCCCTCTTCCACCTGCAGGCATCACTCCCTGCTGGGGGTGACTTATCTGGAAGTGAATTGCCTGGGGTTTTTTGTCTGTTTGTTTCTGTGACAAATACCTGAGGGGGAACCATTTAAAAGAGGAAAGGGCTGGCTTCACCTCCGTTTCTGAGCATCATTCTGCACTTGGCTGACGCCATTGCTTTCTATCCTACTACAGTGGAAGGTGGTGTGAGTACGGCCGCTCCCCTCGGGACAGCCAAACAGCAAGGAGACAAGAAGGGGCAGGAGCAAGATGTTCCGCCTCTGAGTCACATATCCAGTGACCTTCCTCCAACTGAAGAGAACAGAGCAGAGCTTCAAAACCCAGCCAGCAGGAGTAGAGTGGTGCAGAGCACTGAAAAAACGATCCAAGAGCTCGCAGACAGGAGCAGCCTCACCTGACTGTCCTCCGAGAGGCTCCGCCCCCATCAGCTGACTGAAACAGACACAGACCCAAACACTAGATGGAGCTCAGGGACTCTTATGGCACCTGGCAAGGCATAGGAACTACTCATGGAGACCAACAGAGTGATCTAACCTGGACCCTTGGGGGCTCCCAGAGAGAAGCATCAAAGAACATACACAGTCTGGACCTAGGCCTCCCTGCACGTATGTAGCAGATGTGCAGTTCAATCTTCATGTGGGTCCTGAACTGGAGCAGGCGCTGTCCCTAAAGCTGTTGCCGGTCTGTGGATCCGTTCCCCTGGCTGGGCTGCCTTGTCTGGGTCAGTGGGAGAGGAAGTGCCTGGCCCTGAAGAGACTTGATGTGCCAGGGAGGGGGGGTACCCAGGGAAGGACTCCACCCTGTCAGAGGAGAAGAGGAAGGGGGATGGGAGGAGGGACCAGGAAGACCGGAATTGCGACTAGGAAATGAAGTTAATAAACAAGTTAATGGAGGGGAAAAAGGGTCCAGTGGAGCCCTTCCGTGATGGTCACTGCGTAGCTCTCATGAGCACGGAGGATCACCATGAATGGAGAGTTGGAAATGAACTGAAAGTAGGCTAACCTGAATGCAGAGGGACCAGTTAAAAGGAAGTTATCCGTGCAAGGAATGATAGGACCTGGACCGAGTGCGACTGGGGGGATGCAGAGGAGGGACCAACCCTGTTGGGGAGCAATGCTTTAACTGGGCTCGCCCACTGTGGCAGCCAATGTTTGAAAACATGTGTCAGATCCTCCCCAGGCCTCGTGTGCCTGCAAGTCTCACAAGCTTTTGACCTCCCTCTTCTGATACAGACGCCATTTCCATGGTTCCCGGGCATTAGGTGGAAAAAAGAATATGAGTTATGTGACAAGTGACAGTGTGCACTTACGTTGGTCTCCCCCACCATCACAACCACCCCAAGTCATATGTCCAAAATGACCATCCAATGTCACATTGTTAGCAGACACGCTTTGGGGAAGTGTTTACACCAGGAGGATGAAACCCCTATGAATAGGATTCATAGAAGGACATCCTGGAGCTGGAGAGGCAGTTAAGAGATCATAGCACTCCTTCAGAGGACCAAAATTCAGCTTCTAGAACCGACATCAAGCTGCTTACAACACACACACACACACACACACACACACCTACCTTCCTTTTTATACCATAAGCAGCATAAGACCCTCACCAGAAACCGAAAAGATTCTGCAGCCATGCCCTTGGATACCTTACTCTCAGAATCGCAAACCAAAACGAACTTCTGTTCTTTATATGTTGCCCAGTCTCAGGTATGCTGTGACAGCAGCAGCAGCAATAATAATGTTGACTATGATGAGTACAACGGAGGAAGACACGTACTTCCCACAAGACTAACTCAGAAACATCATGAGCAAGGTCTGATTCTTTACCTAGAGCTCTGAGGACATAGTGTGCAGAGTCTTATATTTCATTCTTCACTGACCTGTCACTCTTAGAATAAACTATATTTTTACTGCTGACCTTTATTGCTGATATTAAGTGACTTGGTTGGTTGGTGAGTTGGTTGGTTGGTTGGTTGGTTGGTTGGTTGGTTGGTTGGTTGGTTAGTTGGTTGGTTGGTTGGTTGGTTGGTTAGTTGGTTGGTTGGTTGGTTGGTTGGTTGGTTGGTTAGTTGGTTGGTTGGTTGGTTAGTTTGTTGGTTGGTTAGTTGGTTAGTTGGTTGGTTGGTTGCTTGCTTGCTTGCTTGCTTGCTTGGTTTTGTTGTCAACTTGACACAAACTAGTCACCTGGGAAGAGGGAACCTCAACTGAAGAGTTGCCTCCATCAGACTGGCCTGTGGGAATGTCTGTGGGGAGAATATTCTTTCTTAATGACATGAGAAGGACCTAACCCACTGTCAATGGCGACACAAGTAGTCCTGAGTTGTACAGGAAAGCAGGCTAAGCCGCTAAGCAGCTCTCTCTGTGGTCTGTGCTCCAGGGAGAGCGAGTCCTGATTAGATTTTTTTTCAAACTTGAAACACTCCAGGATCACCAGTGAAGAGAGAAATTCCATCGAGAACATCCCTCCACTACACTGACCTGTAAGCAAGCTCGTGGACTTTTTTGGTTAACAAGTGATTTAGGAAGGATGAGACCACTGTACGTCTCTGGGTTGTGTAAGAAGAAGGGCTGGGTATGCCATGGGGAACAAGCCAGGAAGCAACACTCCTCCAGCAAGGTCCCCACTTCAGCTCCCTCCTCCTGCTTGAGTTCCTGCCTTGGCTTCCCTCAATGGACTGGGATCCAGATGTGTTAGCCAAATCAACTCTTTCCTCCCCCAGGCTGCTTCTGGTCAGAATGTTTTATCAAGGCAATAGGAAAACAAACTGGAACATCCCCATAATCCCCATGAAAGGAACACGAGGTATCACGGGCCTTCCTTGTTAATGATAAAACAAAAACTTGGAATAAATTGTACACTCCACAAAGAGCCTCTCAACCTGCAATAATGTATTCTTTTCTCCAGCTTCGACACACTTTGTCAAAGTGGGGAATAAAAAAGCCTTCAGGAAGCCAAAGCAAGACTTCATCTCCTTGAAAGGAGAAATGGAATTCCCAAGGGGGCGCGGAGGGATCGGGAGGCTTACAGCAGGCCAGCAGGGGCGGGAAGAGGGTCCTTGTTACTGTCCTGAATGGGAAGGGAATGACATATCAGCATTGACCTTTCCCCTGATCCTTTTCTGAGGTCAGTGATGGATCTGATTGCTCTTCATGTCTCCATAAACTAACACCTCACTCTGTCCATGAACAATTTAACAGTTTGTGGTTGTTTAATGGGTGGGCTGATAAGTGACTAAATGAATGTGTGGGTGTATTTTTAAAATGTATTCATTTTATACTTTTAACTGTGTGTGTGGGGACAGCACGGGAGAATGGGCAGAGGCATTGGACCTCCTGGAGCTGGAGCTATAGGAAGGTTGCCGCAGACATATTGCCATTAAGTTAGTGAATTTAAACATATTTTAGATCCTGCTTTTGAAAGTAAATTCTTCTATAGTAGTTTTTGTTGTTGTTTGCTTTGTTTGTTTGTTTTGGTAATGAAAATTAGTGTTTATTAAACACTGGTCTGTTGAAATACCTGTGCCGACTTACTTTAAAATTTCCTTTTGTGGCCGACATTGAAGTCTACAGTTAGTTTTCAATCCAATAGAACAATGTCAGCTTTCAGAAGACACAAGACAGCCGCTTCTAGCTTTCTTCAGTTTTTATGTCTCTTTTCTCCTTCAAAATGATACAAAAAGGTTTTCAACCTAATGAATATATAATTCTCTCTAAATTACAATGTGATTTACTTTTTATGGCTTGAAAGGTTCGCCTCTATTAGGTTTTCTTCTCTCCCCGTGTGAACAAGCAGACGCATTCTGCTAGATCTGCCTCAAAGCAGAAGGAACTCGGTGCTCACGGGATGCATCTTCAATTCCCAAAGGCCACATCGGAGTTTCTCTTTCTAATTTCTCCTCTTTGAAAACTTATGAGAGAACTCAAGTCCAAAAACCAATCCATCATAGAGCGTTCTGCCTGAGTCTGAGAGGCGACAGGCAAAGGTTAACAAAACACACAGAAAAAAAATTTTAACTCACTCCACTTTATGGAAGGCGATTTCCAAGTAGCTTATCCATTATGAAGATAACGTCATCCACACATTTATTTGATAGTTAATTAGAAGCATCTCTTAAAAGACTTCCCCAGCCATAATCCTGGCTAATAATATCAACTGATGAGCAGAAACATCACACCTACGTGTTCGGCTGCTGATGTGGCAAAGATCATGAAATTCTGCAAAACTCAATCTAAAGCGAGTTGTAAATCGCACAAATACCAGCTAATGGATAATGAGATCCTACTCTAATGCTGATAATGTGCAATGTAAGTGTTTCCTGTTTCTTAAATAGGATATCTTTGACCATTTAAGCAAGGCTTTAGCACCAGGCATCCACAGACATGAGTATATTAAAAAAGCCATTTTGTGTATGCCGCTTGGAGGTAATGAGAAAGTGCTTCTCAATGGGACACGCTTAAGAGGAGACATCAATGTCTTATTAATAGGTGAGAGCATGCTGAGTTAATAGTGCATTGATAACTTATTTTTATTGTCCCCTCCTCATCACGCTTATGTGGTTCCATGATGTAATATTAGTAAGAAAATAAAAGGCCAACCTAGTACAATTACTGTGTCACCATTTTCTAGTATAAAGGCATGCTTGCTTTTTAATGGAGACATCTTTTGGCTGTGAGGACATCATTTGACCTTTTGCACAAATATGTCCAATACATCAGCCAGGTACCCCCAAATTCCTCTACTTGGTTCCTTGCTCCCACGATTATCTTACATCGAATCTAACTATTGATCTCCTGAAAAATTCTAACAGCCTGAATTACAGTCAGAATCTCACTGGGTCGTTGCCAGTCTTCCTACTTGCCCCTGAGCATAGTGTCTGAAGCCACGCAGAGCTCCAGCAAAGCCTGTCATCTAAGAACTTGTAACCGTCATCTCTACCTGCCACCAGCTCTCCATGATGGGCACCCTGGTAGGCTGGGGGAAGGATACAAAAACACATGTGGCTAACTCTGCTTAGTTGTAGAAGCAAATCAAATAAATTCACCAAACATGTAGGAATGAAATCCTTACTACATGCACCCACACTGCTAGAAGAAGAAGTGAGAGGCACCAGAACTGAAGTTGTCTGGGGGAGGGGCCACACTCTGCATCTACAGCTGATTGACAGATTAAAGCCTGCGACTAGACGTCAGATTATTATACGTTAAGAGCCAATTTCTTTTCCAGCTTTCTGCTGCCCCTTAAAAAGCCATCCCTTACCCTTTGTGTGTGACCCAATACCTCCTGACTATTAGTGAAATCCTCTCAGACTATACAAACACACCCAACGTCCACCAACCCAAGGCTAAGAATGTCACCTGATGCCATCTATGACCCCAAGCAGAGCCCACCTAGCCTTGCTATGACCCAGCGTCCTTGAAAAATGTTTTGGTTCATGGCTCCCCAAATTCTGTCGTTACAAACACTTCCCGAATCTGTTATCAGGTTAAAGTATGGAATCTGGGGTCTGTATCTGTGTTCAGGGCCAAGGTCATTCTGGAATAAACTGTCTCCTCTCTTTGAGGTGTGGTTTTGGTATTGACCCCCAGCTTGACCTTGAGGGGTTCTCAGAAGAGGAAGGAGAGATAGACAGGTACGGAAGCCATTGTACCACAATGCTAATGGAAGGCAGAACCGAACGTTCCAGAAAGGAAGTAGTTCTTTTTTTTTTAAAGGCTTTTACTCTCTTCTTTTTTACATTAAAAACAAACTGTGTGAATGGAGTTGTGTGGTGGGTGTGAACATGGGTAAGGTACTGATGCCAGGGTTCCGCAGCAGGCATACAGAGGACAACCTGTGGAAGTCGGGTCATTCGTTCCATCAGCTGGGTCACCAGGTTTGACCACAGACAGTCTTTTCCCACTGCCCATGTCACTGGCTGCTCCTGGAATACCGTTTAGGTCAGCAACCTGAGAGTCATAACTGGGAATTCAGGTGAGATGCTGTCTCTGATTTAAATCTTTCTAAAAATTCTTTCCTTGCAACATGGTTCTTTTTGCCGTGCCTTCCGTTGTGTAGCCTTCAGTTCAGTTCTGTCAACACAGACCACAGACACTTGAGGAATCTGGGCAGTGGTGGGAAAACGGGTGAAGGTATTGTGGATATTAGGAATAGAAACATGAATGTTGGGCTGGAGAGATGGCTCAGTGGTTAAGAGCACTGACTGCTCCTCCAGAGGTCCTGAGTTCAAATCCCAGCAACCACATGGTGGCTCACAACCATCTGTAATGGGATCCGATGCCCTCTTCTGGTGTGTCTGCAGACAGCTACAGTGTACTCACATACATAAAATAAATAAATATTTTTTAAAAAAGAAACATGAATTTTTTAAAAAAAAAACTAAAACCTAGCATCTTTCTGTGTGCTCTTGAATGGTTTGTTTTTGGCTTCTTGGCTCTGTGAGTCACAGTCTTGCCATGTGTCCCTAACTGACTGGGTCTTTTGTGGTGATCTGAATGAGAATGGTCCCCGGATATTTGAATGCTGGGTCACCAGGAAGTGGCACTGTTTCAAAGAAGACAGAAGTGTGGTCTTGGTGGAAGAAGCCTATCACTAGGAAGGAGCTTTGAGGTTCCCGATGCCCAAGCCAGGCCCAGTGCCCCCTTCTCTTCCCAATTCCTGTGGATTTGGATGGAGAGCTCTCAGCTACATCTCCAGCACCAGGTCAGTCTGGGCGCCTCCATGCTCCCCGCCATGATGTTAATGAGCAAAACCTCTGCAACTAAGCAAGACCAAATCTTTCCTTCCGTCCGTCCGTTCTTCCTTCCTTCCTTCCTTCCTTCCTTCCTTCCTTCCTTCCTTCCTCCCTTCCTTTCTTTTTTCATTTATTTATTTATATTGGTTTGTTCATTTAAGACAGGGTTTCTCTGTGAAGCCCTGGCTACCCTAGAACTTGATCTCTAGACCAGGCTGAACTAAAAGGTGTGCCTGCCTCTGCTTGCTGCCAAGTGTTGGGATTAAATGTGTGTGTCACCGCCATCCAGCTAAATCCTTTCTTTTACAAGACTTGCTGTGCTCACAGTGTCTCTTCACAGCAATAGAACACTGACGACACTTCTTAACGCCCTCAGACTTTCAGCAATCCTCCTGCCTCAGCTTTCCCAACTGCTGGTATTTCCGACCTGCACCATCATGCTGGGCTTTCTACATTTTTGCTGAGGTACTGGGGATGGCAGGGGGCCGGTACATACTAGACAAGTGCACTACCACTGAGCCATATCCCCTGCCCTGGGATATGTAAGGGCAACATGTCCCTCCTCACTGACAGCAGTCAAGGTGGAACTGAGATCAGAGAAACTGCACTTAGATTCAAGAGCACTGGCCCCAGCTGCTGCCCATGGAACCTTATCTAACCCACTAGGTTGCCCCAGCTGGCCTGTTTCCTGCTTCCTTCTCAATGGGAAAAGCTAGATGAGCATCTGTTGCTCTGAGCCCCATTGCTGGAGGTAAATCCACAGAAAGTTGGAACTGAAAGAACTAGAGGGCTGCAGACGCTCACACTGTGCTGCATGGAAGCCGGAGGAATGGCTGGCCATTTCACTGGAGAGCTAGACTTCTGTGCAGCTGACGAGAACAGAAGAGTGACCAGCATCGACTCATAAGGCAGGGCAAGTGCAGAGAGAGCCTCAGTAAGCAGGCAGTGAAAGTGGTAGAGATTCTGGTTGGAACAGAAGGAAGACATGGAAGGTTTAGGCAGAATTTCTTTTCTAAGGACACCAATAACTTGTATTTTTACAGACCCTTTTTAAAGAATACCAGTCCTTTCTTTTTTCTTACATTTATTCATTTGTGTGTGTGTGTGTGTGTGTGTGACTGTATGTGTGTCTGTGTGTGTGTGTATGTGTGTCTGTGTGTGTGTCTGTATGTGTGTCTGTGTGTGTGTCCGTGTGTATGTCTGGGTGTGTGTCTGTGTATGTGTGTATAAGTGTGTCTATGTGTGTGTCTCCGTATGTCTGTGTGTGTATGTGTATGTCTTTGTGTGTGTGTGTGTGTGTGTGTCTATATGTCTGTGTCTGTGTGTGTCTGTGTGTGTCAGTGTGTGTATGCGTAATGTCTATGTGTATATCTGTGTGTGTCTATGTATTTGTGTCTGTGTGTCTCTGTATGTCTGTGTGTGTGTCTGTGTCTGTGTGTGAATGTGTAATGTTTGTGTGTGTGTGTGTGTGTGTGTGTGTGTGTGTAAGTGTGGGTATATGTGTCTATGCACGTGTGTAGAGATCAGAGGTCAACTTTCAGGAGTCTGTTCTCTCCTCCCATGTGGGTCCTGGGTAAGTGCTGGTGGCATGTGCTTTTACCCACTGAGCCATATCACTGGCCTTGAGTTCATGGCTCTCACAAAGGAGATTAGGCTTCTGGTAGAGATAGGAAACACCTCGGTGAAGGGCTGGGAGCTGACTCAGTTGGTAAAGTGCTTGCCATGCAATCACCAAGAGCATAAAGCATAAAGGTCAGTCCAACACAACGACATTGAGAACAGACCAAACCAGGCATGATAGCCTGTACGTCTAACCCACATGCTGAGGGGGCCGAGACAGGATTCCTGGGATTGCTGGCCAGTCAGCCTAGCCTAAGCTGGGTCCCAGTGTGAAACTGTCTCAACCAACAACGTGACCACACAAGATCCCCTCCCAACAAGTCATCATGAGTGGGGAAGCACTGTCAACAGCTATGGCTGCTGGTGAGGGGGGTTCACTTTCTTCAGTGGCATAGCCATCGATAAATTGCCCATAAGCCAGTGAGCAACCTACCATCCACTCTCATACAAGCAACCCTAAGTAGACTAAAACACATTTTAAAAGATTTGAAAGTAGCAGGAAGAGTGGCAAAGAAGAGGATCGGAAAAAGCAAGGACAATAGGAGAATACTGGGGGAGGGGCAAGGTAATTATGCACTATGAAATCATAAAATTTTAAAAAATCTACAGTGGATTTTTAAAAAAATTCTCCTCTATCTGCCTGAAACTCACAAGGAATTTAAAACAAATAGAAGATAAGAAAAGACCTTTGTGGGAGAGGATGTGGCTCGATTGGCAATGTGCTTGCCTGGCGTGTGCCCTGTCCAGTCCCCAGCACCACATAAACGAGGCATGGTGGGCACACCTGCAATCTCAGCTTTTGGCAGGTAGAGGCCGAAGGATCAAGGGTTCAAAGTCACTGGGCTAGAGCACACAACTTGGGCCTAAACCTTAAGCTGAGGAGATGGCTCAGTAGGTAAAGGACTTGCCAAACAATTTGGATCCCCACAGCCCGAGTAGAACAGCAGTGTGCACAGTAATCACGTAACACTTAGAGTGAGGTGGGAGGCAGAGACAGTGGGGTCCCCAGGAGCTAGGGTAGGAAGCCTCGGGAATACGTCCAGCTAGCCTGGTGTATATGGCTAAAAACAAAAGAGCCAGTCTCACCAAAGGTGCAAGATGGGAACCAACCTGAGGATGTCCCCTGGTCTCTACACACTCTGTAGTGCATGCACGCATATGTGTGAGGGGGTGACTTTTAAAGTTCCAGACCTTCAGGAGGGAATGGGGATCACAGTCCCTTCAGCCCCTATAAGGCCAAAATCTACACCCAAATCCTAAGCTAATGCCATTTTTTAGCCCAGTGTATTATGAAAGACTCATCTTCACCACCGTAGACGTGCGTACTGAGAGAAAGAGACAGCAAGAGAGCCCGAGCACAACACAAGTGTGTGGCGAAGTGCAGGCCAGCAGCCGAGGCCACCGGAGCAGGGTCCACAACACCCACCACCTCCTTCTCCAAGTGTCAGAACACTTCTGCTTGGTCCCCTCCTCATCCATCCCTGTGGGCGAAGAACAGACTTCCCTCCCGGGCGAGCCATCCTCTTTTAATTCTGTTCGGTTTCCTTGCTTTCTGAAATAGTTCCGCTATACAACAGAGAAGAGTTCACTGTAAACATATTTAGAATTTCCTATCTGGTGCTCGGGGCCCTCTGGGTGGCTGTCAGCTGTCAAACTCTGCTTTGAATTATGCCGAGTCCACTTGATATCTCAATGTGAGAATCTATGTCGTATGGTTAGCCGATGATTGCTGTCCTTGGAGGTCACCTGCAGTCTGAGGCAATTGTAAGTTGCTGGACTTGGGTGTTGGGAACAGAATTCAGGTCCTCCGGAAGAGCGGCAAGAATTCTTAGCTACTGGGCCATCTCTCGACCTCTTGTTGCTTCTTAACAAGTGAGCTAGGGATCCAACTTGGGTCTTTGCCCAACAAGCATTTATCGTGGGACTGAGCTAGCCCCTAAAAGATCATTTAAACACCATCCCAAGATCAGTTATTTAGGACACACAAAACAGTACGTCCATGGTGATTTTCCAAGGACATTGTCTCCATTCCCATTCTTTATATGTGGATCACAATGCCACACCCTTTTCCACAAGCACAGCACCCTCAACCGAAGCCGGGACAACCAAGCCTTCAGACAGGAGCTGGCAAGAACAAGGTCCCGTTTGTGGCAGAGCTGTAGGAACCTTAGTCCAGTCCCAGCACAAGCCTACCTCAGAAATGGAGCTGGTTTGACAGAGAGGGGTTAAATGAGGAGGGCTGAGAACAGGCCCCAAGGGGACTGATGCCTATTTCTGGCCCCTGTCCCCACCCGTGGGTCCCAGCCCTTCCCGAAGTTCAGATCTGCAGTCAATAAAGTGTCCTCCTCCTTATGCAAACTTGTAAATCCTTCACTTGTAGTCCAAAGGCTTCTGCCTTTTACGAGCAAGAGTCCAGCTTTAACTGTGTTTGTGGTTCCGCATTCTCTTCCCGCTTATCTGGGTTCCATCAGAACACCAGCGATTAACCAGAGACGATGGCACTTTTCCTTAGAGTCAGCTCCAATTTCTCTCACATGTCTCATACCTCTGCCAGGCAGCAATGACTGAAGGAACAGACTGAGTCTAAAAGCCCCCATCAAATCCCGGGGCCAGCTATCACTGCTGGGAGACTGAACCCCCAGTGAACCGGATTGTTGTGGGGAGGGAGGTAATGGGGGAGGGTGGGGAGGGGAATACCCAGGGGGAGGGGGAGGGGCTAGGGGGATGTTGGCCCAGAAAACAGGAAAGGCCTCCTTCCTGTAACACCTGGGGCAAGCCGCCTGGGCCGATGAATCCTACGAAGTCGTGTTCCTTTCTCCTGTGGGCTGCACGCGGGTCGGCATGGATCACAGATTATAAACGTCACCAGTCACAGGATTGGAAGAGCTTTAGTTCATGAAAGCATTCCTGTTGTCTGGGCCTCCGGGGTTTTTAGCGTGCCCTTCCTTCCCCATACCCTTCCCCGTACCTACCCACACTGTCACTACAAAATGATCCAAGGAGAGAACAACACAGAGGCAGAATCAACCAAAAGAAGCCGCTTAGGGGGAGCTGAAGAGGAGAAAAGAGCCAGAGTGGAAGTCTGTGGGAGAGCATTTGTCTGTGGGAGAGCATTTGTCTGTGGGAGAGCATTTGTCTGTGGGAGAGCATTTGTCTGTGGGAGAGCATTTGTCTGTGGGAGAGTATTTGTCTGTGGGAGAGCATTTGTCTGTGGGAGAGCATTTGTCTGGAAGGTTTCAATAAACAGGAAATGGGGGGGCACATCAGGGGACATCAAGGCAGGAGGCTTGCAGTGTTGGCACAAGTGTGTAAACCCACAATTCAGGAAGTTTAGCTGGGGAAAATCCCAAGTGCAAGGCTAGGAAGAGAGGAGAGGAGGGAGCTGAAAGCTGGCCCAGTGGCGCACACCTGTGATCCCAGCGCTTGAGAGGCTGAGGCAACGGGATTTCTGTTAGCTAAAGGCCAGCCTGGGTAGGAGTCCAAACAACAACAATTAGAAAACAACCAGGTCTAGGACGCTGAAGTGATCGCTCAGTGGTTAAGCACAGCAACTGCTCCTTCAGAGGACCCTGGTTCTATTCCGAGCACCCACTTGGAACCCCATCACCATCCATACGTAACTCCATCTCCAGAGGATCCAGCATCCTCTTCCGACCTCCGTGAGCGCATACATAGAGAAATGGCTGATCCCCTTGGAGGGTCGGAGCACAGACAGTTGCTCCTCTTTCTGATATTAAGCATCTGTTTCCTGTTTGCTCCAATCCTATCCTGGGAGCTTTCAGGGATGATAGTCAAGGAGGATATTCTGCCGAGCTGCCGAGACTGCTTCCTCAGTGACGGCGTGATCAGCACCTCAGTAATGACGTGATCAATGGTTCCTGGTAAGGACCTTCCGTCCATCACTCATAAGTTTTCCAGGACTGTCTAAAACGAAAAACCTCTGAAACAGCAAAAGTTATTGTCTTATAGTTCTGCTGATCATAATCTGAGATATTTTATTTCATTCATTCATTCATTCACTTTACAACCCAATACCAGCCCTTCCCCTCCTCCCAGTACCCCTTCACTCTGAAATGGGTCTCATGGGGATAAAATTGAAATATCTGAAGGGCCCGATTCCTTCCAGGCCTACCAGTGGTCTCTACAGTTCTGCTCCTTATGCATTCCCTTAATCCAAATTCCAACTCTTGTTCTCAGCTCTTGCCCACATGTAAATAGACACTCCAGTGTGTTTTTTAAAAAGAAAAACTTTCCAATTCTCTGGTATTTGCCAAGTCACTATCATTCAGGTAAGGGACCCTACCTGATTCACTTTCAGGGAGGGGCCACCTTGGACCTGAAGAGAAGGTCCCTCCTGGGAGACCTGGAATTTTATAATTTGACATACAATTATCAGAAAATGGTCAGATATTAAATATTTTACAAAATCACTAGAATAACACCCCCCCCAAACATATCATACTAGAAATACCAGAAAAAGAAGTTTTGAGGCAGCAACGAGCATGGTAAGAGAACTTGTAATACCAGTACCTGGGAGTCAGAGACAGGAAGATGGTGAGTTTGAGGCCAGCCTGGGTTATGTAGTAAGACCCATTTTTAAGCAAGCAGGTAGCTAGCTAGCTCTGCATGTTATTGGATCTGTACACACTTGAAATATAGATTCGGTAAAGTATATAAAAGCACAAATTCTTTAAAATAACCCATCTCCCAGATTAGGTGTCCTAAGTAAAACTATTGGAAATATGTAACAAGTTTAGTTCTGTAAAAAAAATCTAAAAAAGAAATAACTGTGAGCAAAATATTGCCCCCTTCTCACTCTGGCTCCTCTGCCCATGTGGGATCTGGAGTTCCTATGCCCTCAGAGTTCTGTGTACACAAATGTACAAGTGGCAGGTCACAGGAAGGGCCTCAAGAAGTCCTGTGGGAAGTGTCATCAGAGTGGGGACAAAGGCTTGATGATTTTATAGCATTACTGTTCGATTTAGGTCTTAAGGAAGTCGAGGATTGTTACAAGGACTCTTTTCCCTGGGGATACAATGCGAACTTCTATCCCTTCTTTATGAGGCACCAATGACAAACCAAAGTGCAAGTCTACCAAAGTCCTGCCTGGAAAACCAATGAGCTAAAACAGCTTACTCACAGAGCACGAGCAGGGGTTATTTACAAACTGTGGAGGGCCCTACACAGTCCACACCACTGCTAAGTCTCATCCCCAGAGCTGGAGTCCCCACTTCCCCTAACCTTCCCCATTCAGTGGACTCTAGCATTTCCTGGTGCCACAAGGCCATATAGAAATAGGGCAAGATTATATGCAAATGCCTGGCAGATGCAGGAGGGAACTTGTAAGTAAAGGTCAATGTCCCTGTCCACCCACTTCTCTGAGGGACTGTCTAGTGGTTGCTGCTAAGACGATGGCTACTGTGCTCCTAGAATGGCATTCTACAACAGCAGTTAAAAACAGAAACGAAATCCAAGGTCCAAGGCCTAGTCCTTCAATTAGCAGTTCACATAAGCCCCTTAGCTAAGCAAATGGCTTTCAGAGCCGTCTCCAGCAGATGGCCAGGCAGGCACTTCACCTCTCTTCCTGCATACAAATCATGCCATCGCTTCCCCCATTACCCTCTGCTTCACAACTGACCATCACCAAGACCTTCATGTAAGTTCCACACGAGTTGTGCTGAAACAACCCCTCAGGCAGGCTGCTCAGTGGGGTGGCCTGCCCTGTCTGGGACACTACACACACGTGATGGGTGAAAGTTAGGACATGGTACAGCCTGCCACAAAAGATCAAAGACCGTAGAATTCCTCCAACACAGCCTAGGCGAGCACAGTGCCTCCTCTTCCCAACAAAGCCATTAGCTCCCTAGAGAAGCTCCCCCAGATCCCCACAATTGCTGCCTTATCCATCTCGTGTGTTCTTCTTCCCCCTCCCAGGATACTGTGCAATAAGTCTCATGACTGTTTAAATGGCCAGTGGTTAGGTGGATCTTTAAAACGGGTTTTGCCCGTTTAGAATCTGAGAATTTTAAGGACAACTTCCTGAAATCTGTAGCCCTCCTGGCAGTAAGCCCTGCCTGTTCCATGTCAGATAGATCTCCATGTGAGTTCACGTTGCTGGTACACACACACACACACACACACACACACACACACACTCATACACACTCACACACACTCACACACATACACACTCACACACACACACCACATATACCTCACTCACACACATACACACTCACACAATACACTCTCTCACACTCACATCTCACACATGCTCACACACACACACACACACACACACACACACACACACACGCACACACACAGTGTTAACCTTTGACCCTGGCAATCCAACTTGACCTCGACACTAAAATTTAGTTTCATGTTACAATTCAAGATTCAACACCTATTTCTCCTCAGTCCACACTCCACATTCTTATTTGAACACAGCTTTGAAAACAATTCATCTGGGTGGAACCCCATTCTTTGCAGGGCCCACGGGTGGTGATATTATTAGAACAGACACCAGAATTTTGAGATCATCTTGAGCCTTGGATTAAATAATTTCCAACCTCTTCCTAGCACTTACAAAAGCAGGCTAACTCGGTTTCTGCAGGCATGGAGAGACTCAGAATGTCTTGCTGTCACAGAAGGATTTTTGCTTGGGAAATATGGTCTGATTAAATCCTATGCAAAATGTAACCATTTCACTTTGAAATAGCTTACTACTAGATGTATTCATGAATTGTCTACATGCAAAGTTTTAAATAATGTAAAATATCTGACATTTAAAATCCTTCAAGAATCTCAGCACTTCAAAGCTAGTCATTGATACCAGTTGAAAACTGACTTTGTACCCAAAGGCCAGTGTCACTTTTCCTGGTACATTGGCTACATTTTGTTGTTGTTTGTTGTTATTGTTGTTGTTGTTGTTGTTGTTGTTGTTGTTGTTGTTATTGCTATGACCAAATGTCTGTTGAGAAGCAACATACAGTAAAAAGGACTTTTTTCTGGTGTGAACTTTGAAGGGATCTCCTCATGGCAGGAAAGGCATGGCAAGGGGGACATGAGGTGGCAGGCCACACTGCATCTGCAGTCAGGAACAGAAAGGGGACAGGAAGAGGGCCAAGGCTGTAGAACCATCACCCAATTCCTACCAGCAGTGATATCTCCTCAACTTTGCATTCCTTCCAAACCAGTGTCGCCAGCTGAGGACCAAGTGTTTAAATACCTGAGCCTATGGGACAGTGAGCTAGCTACTTTTATGTCAGCTTGGCATAAGCTAGAGTCATTGGAGAGGAAGGAACCTCAATTGAGAAAATGCCTTCGTAAGCCCAGGCTGTAGGCAAGCCAGTAGGGCCGGTTTTTTAGTGATTGACATTGGAGGGCCCAGCCCATTGTAGGAGGGACTGCGCCGGGCTGGTGTTTCATGGTTCTATCAGAAAGCAGGCTGAGTAAGCCATGAGAAACAAGCCAGTAAGCAGCACCCGTGTAGTAGTGCAGCGTTGTAGCTTTTACTTTTCACTGTGTATTGGGCTCCGAGATTACACTGCGTCTCTGTGAATACAGACAGTTCGCATTTACCTACATGTATCTGTCTACCTTCTCTTGTTTATAAAAAGGAAAGGGGGACACAGACGGTGAGCAAGGATGGGATTGAGGTGTGGGGGTGGGTGGCCATCTGACAGCATGGCTTCTCCTTTGGCATGTTCCATTGTGATGTTCAACTGACATCCTTGCCGTTTAAGGTGACACTGTCAAAATAAAACCTTTCCTGACGATGGCTTGAGCCCTGCCACTCAGTGGGAGAATCGGCAGAACCTGTAGGGTTCTATTTGTAGTTGACATTCTTTTTGTAGCTTTATTTTTAATTTTTTTTCTTTTTTTCTTTTTGGTTTTCACTAGAAGGAAAAGTATGTTCATTTTAAATGTTGAAGTGTACGAGTTGCTTTGTTACAATAAAATCAATGTGTATACACACATACATACACACACACACACACTCTCTCACACACACACACACTCTCTCTCTCTCTCTCTCTCTCTCTCTCTCACACACACACACACACACAAAGAAATGGATGACATCATAGTGAATGATGAAAGACTGAAGGTCTACCTAAGACAAGAGCAAGGCAACAGTGTCCACTTCCATCTCTGTATTCAGAACGGCAGAGGGGTTCTAGTCAACAGAGGGGTTCTAGTCAACAGAGGGGTTCTAGTCAACGGAGGGGTTCTAGTCAACGGAGGGATTCTAGTCAACAGAGGGGTTCTAGTCAACAGAGGGGTTCTAGTCAACAGAGAGGTTCTAGTCAACAGAGGGGTTCTAGTCAACAGAGGGTTCTAGTCAGTCCAATCAGGGAGGAGAGGTAAGCTAAAGGCACACAGGCAGGAAACAGATGCAGCAGCCTTATTGCAGATGGTATGCTTGTATAGCGAGGTCACTGCTTATGCTCAACATACCGAAGCCAGTGGTCTCTCTCTGCAACAATTGTTAGCATGCCTTCTAAGCTCTGCCCCACAGTTACCTGGCAACAACCAGATAATTCCTGGCTTATTATACTAGATGCTGCTTCCCCCTTTCTCACTCTCTTACCCTCTTACTCTCTTCTCTGTCCCTTCTCTCTCCATTCACCTCCCCACTCTCTCTCTCTCCACGTGTTCATGACCGGCCTCAACTCCTCTATGCAGTCTCTCTCTCTCTCTCTCGCTCTCTCTCTCTCTCTCTCTCTCTCTCTCTCTCTCTCTTCTCTTCTCTCTCTCTCTCTCTCTGTCTCTACTCCCTTCCCAACCCCCCTTCCCATGCCCTAAATAAACTCTACTCTATACTATACCAGCCATCGTGTGGCCGGCACCTCAGCAGGAAGGATGCCTCAGCACGGGCCAGCAGGGCATCCCCCTCCCTCCACCACACACACACACACACACACACACACACACACACACACACACACACACCACATCCCTTTCTTTTCTTTTATAAAACGCAACACCAGCAGTGAACACATGGAAATTTAAAATCTCATAATTTATAATCACCCCACCAAAAAGAGGCACAGAAGTATATATCTAATAGGATATATTCAGAACCTCTATGTCAGGGCATATGAGAATGAAAGAAGTAGAAAAAACACCTCTAAGAATAGAAAGGTATGCTGTGATCATAGATTAGAAGACAAGAAAGGAAAAAATATCATTTTCTCC